>NW_015660877.1:783073-786163 GCF_001515625.1 Sinocyclocheilus rhinocerous | reverse complement strand
GTCTGTCTGTTTGCATTTTTATTATGTCGAGAACCGTTCATCCAATCGACTTCACGCGTGGCGGGTGTTGCTACGCGACACGTTCAGAATGAATAAACTTTTAATAAACTACAAAACAGCGCAAGCCAGAAGCGGCGCGCCTCACGTGGACAGGGCCCCACTGATTGCATTAATGGTCTGTAAAGCATGTCTGTGTGTGTCAAAATCGTGATTAAAATCGAAATCTCAAAATTGATCAAAGAAATCGCGACAGGTTTTTTTTGTCCATATCGCACAGCCCTAGTCCAGTGTAGACAAACTTTAGCTGTTGCGGTGCGGCGCAACACGATAACTGTCGCGTCCGGTGTAGACACGGTTTAATAAAGGCAGGAATCTCTGTGTGTCTGTCTGTTTGCATTTTTATTATGTCGAGAACCGTTCATCCAATCGACTTCACGCGTGGCGGGTGTTGCTACGCGACACGTTCAGAATGAATAAACTGAAAAAAAAGAAGAGAAAAAAAAGAATATTCGAAGCTCAAAATTGTAAATTGAATGCCAACCCACCGAACGAATATTTGAATAATCGAATATTCTGGTCTAGCCCTACTTGAAAGTATATCTTTTTTCCAGTAACACTTTATATGAATGTGTCCTTGTTATACGTTACATTTATTTATTGCAGTAGGCAACAGTAAATTAAATAATTGCATTACATAAATTACAAAATTGCATAATTACAAGCAACTAACACTAAATCCAACCCAAAATAGTAAGTACATGTTGGTAATATCACCTTTTTTTTTTTACTAAGTGCGTGTATTGTACTGCAACAAGGAAACATTAAAATAGTGACTTTTTCAACCCACTGCAAACCTTAATAACAGTTACGATGTTTTAATATAATAATAATTCAGCTATATGCACTAGTTCTTTATGCACAACTAGATTTCTTACTCTGTGAGAAACTAGAATTAATTAATCAAGATTAAGAATTATGATTAACAACTCATCGTATGAGTAACAAATAGAAAAACATTATGAAAGAGCTAGACGAAGCAAGCAAACATAGACTAAGGCCCAATCCCAATTCTATTTTATACCCTTTAATTACCGTTCTATATTAATGCGCTGCTTACTGACACACACAGCTCACACATTGTCAACGCTGCCCCACGACTTTTATTACTAACAGTTTAAATACTGAATCGGTTAGCGATTTTTTGCAAACATTTCTTTGAGTAACATGACCGTAAATATGAACTCACGATTGAATGTAACACAAAACAAATGAATACTTTGTTAAAATCTTTATTAATGCCAAAAAAGCTTACATTTATGTGTCTTTTTGTTCGCTCGGGCAGCCATGTTGCCGCTGAAGTCGGTTAACGCTGAGATAATTCATACCCTTTCGTTTGAAGTGTGGTCCTGAAAAATCTTCGTTTTGACGATGTGGTGTAACCAAAACAAAATGAGCAGAGGGCAAACGTGAAGCAACGATGAGGTAAAGTGCCTTTTATGAGCTACTTGTGAGTTTGCAGGTGGTGAAAATAAAATTATATGTACACGCAAGAATGAGCGCGCTTAGTTCAGCAGACTGTATTAGGTTTGTTCGACTTAAAGCAGCGCTGACCAGACCGATCGGTTAATGGGTGCTTTGATATCATACACCCGCAGCGCCACTTTAAGTCGAACACACCTTTTGTTTGGGGTGTTCAGTAAGTTCCATCACGAATACGTCATTCAACCCGACCAATCAGGTTGTGAACGTATCACCACGCCTTTAGGTTTGGTATCTTTAGGGTCGCTGTCAAAAATGCCAATGTGAACGCTAAGCAGACCAAATGAACCAAACGAACCGAACTACAAGCGTGAACGCACCCTAACACTATCCCACGACTGACCCATTCAGTTATCACATATTGACCCCTTGGACACTTTATTTTCCCCATTTTAAATTCACGTTGATCTCACTCTACTAGATTTGTCGCAGGAAAGATATGTGCTGGGTCTGTATTTTGTACACACTGGCATGTACTGTAGAGTTCGCACTGAAGCGAGTTAATGTGCTTATCTAACATCATCATCTTCTGTCCTTAAATGTATTCAGTGTGACATGAAAAGCAAAGAGTGATCCAATTCCAGCCTTCTTACACTGTGCAGTTCAGCGGCCTTCACTCCATGTGCGACCAGAGGTACTTGAGGGATGAACAGACTGAGAGCAAACTCAAAGGTCACGTCTCACTGGAGGTCAATTTTACATTTCCCATGATGCCTATCTGACATGTTCACTTATGAAAAAAACTATGAGAACCAGAAGACAGGCTGAAGTCTAGGGCAGTGGTTCTCAATCTTTTTGACTCCAAGGCCTCCATTGTCTATAACAATATTTGAAGGCCCCATGATGTTTCCAGTTGTTTGTGATTTAGAGTCAGAGTGGCTTTATTGTCATTTCAATCATACAAAGTGTGTACAAATTGAATCAAAACAACTTTCTTTCCGTGCATATAAAAGAGCACCAGACCACAAGACTGGACAAAACAACACAGACTAAATTACACTAAATAAAGTACTAAATATGTAAATAAACACCACACAGAATTAAAATTAAGAATGAAATAAGATCTAAGATATGGACAGATAAGATACACATGACAGATACAATAGCAGAGAACAATGCACAGTGAGGACAATGCAGGTTTAGTAGAATCTAGGGATGTAACGATTCACTCAATTCACGATTCGATTTACGATTTTGATTTCACGATTCGATTCACAATTTTTTTAACAAAATGAGATTTAAGACAAATTGTAAATTAAATGTGTCCTTTTATTATTGCTTGGACAAAATGCTGCACATTTCTTTGTGAAATTGAAATATAACACTATAATAATATACTAATATAGCACTTGCATATTATTGCTCTTTTGTTGGTTTTGATTGCTTCTATTGTCCTCATTTGTAAGTCGCTTTGGATAAAAGCGTCTGCTAAATGACAAAATTTTAAAATAATGTAAATGTAAATAACAAAACTAAATTGAAATTTTAAAACAAGCCCCAAATCAAATAAATAAGTAACACAAATAAAATAAATCTCTTCACATAAACAAA
>NW_015660877.1:775020-783028 GCF_001515625.1 Sinocyclocheilus rhinocerous | reverse complement strand
GTTTCCTTGGTTACCGCTGTAAACAAAGCAGAGCAGCGCTTATGAACTTTAATATGCATTATACAGAGGCAAGATGAAAATAAAAAATACCATCTAAACGTTTCTAAAGACTAAAGTTTCCCTCAGACATACATTCATATAAACTACCCCTAATTGAAACGCGATTTGTTTAGCATCTCAACCGATTTGAATCGTCACATATTTAAATCGATTTTCAACCGGCTCGCGGTAAATCATTACATCCCTAGTAGAAACTGAAGTGCAGAAATATATTCAGAATAATACTGATGTTGAATTTAACAGACATAAACATCAACATACTTATTAACTTGGCAGCAGAAGAAAAAAATATATAGTGTTAAGGCCAGGACACACCAAGCCACCTTCAAAAAACTAGCTGCGATGAAAGTCGGCGTTGTCGCCTCGTGTCGGCAGCGTCGGACCAAAAAGCTGCGCTCGAACACACCGCACAGACTACAGCTGACTGCAAACTAACACGTGCGTTCTGCGTCTATATCAGCAGCTATCAATAGTAAATATTCATCATTCAAAAGGAGAAACCGAAACAAAGATTTACGAAATAAACACAGATATATGAAACGTAAACAAAGCAGCGCTTGCTTACCATTTTGAATATCAGTAACGTTGATGACAACTTTAATCATTTTAAGCGCCTCATGTTGTTATAAAAAACATATATATAAAAACGACGACCGTCGGCTTGGTGTGTCCCGGCCTTTAGAGCAGTAATTTCTAGAAAAAATGTGAAAGTCACAAGTGGGAGTGAGGAACGGTTGTAAAGTTAGTCGAGTCACTGGTATTACTTAAAGATCAAAAATAAGGATTTCTTAAAAATATTTCTACTAACAGTTTGTAAAATTGAACATTTTATAGCTTTGAATAACTACAAAAATGTAAAATGCACATGGATATTTCATATTTGATTAATTTACCAGAATTTTTCAGATCCTGAAATCACATTTTTAAAATTACAGTACGTTACCTCATATCCAGGTTTCCCCTAGCCGTTTTAGTTTCAAACTAAATGGGGGTTTTATGGGGGTTTTATAGAGGGTCTATGAAATGACAAAAAGCAATAGGACAAAACAAGAACAAAACAAAAAGTGTGTAACACCCCACTAAATAATGAAAATGTGGCGCATAAAAGTAAAATAAATAAACTCAAATCATCCTGTAGACTTGCTATATGCCCTTTACTGCAAAATACACAGACATCAGCGCACAATTTGATGCTGATGATCACTGAATTAATAACTGACTTTGTATATGTTATTAAGTTATCACTAGTTTTATTTTGATTTCCCGAGTCCGCTATTAGCGTTAATAGTGTTCATCGTCTTTTTTATTACGTCTTAAATTGATTTTTCCGTACATTTCTGCCATATGTACATTAACTGACAGTCACCACTGATAAGCTACCAGTAAATATTGTAGAAACTTAAATTTGCTGTAAAGTTGCTTTGCAATGATTTGTATCGTGAAAAGCGCTGTACAAATAAACTTGACTTGACTTGACTTATTAAGATACAAAATACATTCAAAATAAATACAAAATGGTCCCATTTTATAATATTTACCACAGTGGTTGCTTTGGAAATTAAAATCAGTCATCTGCAAATTCAGAGTTCGTACAATGGTGCAATACCACACAAGCACCGCTTATTGGACATTTTCTGCTTTAGTAAACAGTCATTTCATCTATAATAAAATTCCTATGACCTATTCTGAAACAGCAGAGAAATAATACAAATAATATACAATTCTTAAAGCTATCTCCAAGGCTGAATCCATCACTACGAGTGAAAAATAAATAAATAAACTAAATTATATGACTACCCTATCATCAACAAACTGCAAAATCATCCTTAAGTGTTCCACAGAAGTGTGAAGAATGTCAAGCATGTAGATCCAGCATCAAACCAGAAATAAAGATGCTAATAAAACAGCTGAAAATACAATTACCCGTCCATGCTTGAGCTATAATCTGATGCTGTAACAGACGTCTGAGACTTTGTGCAATAAGATAGTTTGAGAGCCCCACTAAATACTGTCACAGCATACTGAAAGACGAAGCCTTAAATATTTAAACATCAATGCTTCCCCCTCAAATAATTACAACCCTAAAATATTTATATTCAAGTGCCTTTCAGAAGCACTGGCTTTTTGTGAGAGGAAAATTGGAAAATTGAAGCGACAACTGCGTTTCACAAGTGGGCGGTGTTGAGAGGCGCACCGAGTGTGTGAAGCGTTCTTCTTGAAAACATTTCACCACCACAAAAAAAAAAAAAAAAAAGACCTAACCCTGTACTTTTGCAGCCACTTTCCAATTCTTTAATGATCCATAATGTCACATTAACATCCTCTCAAGGCTTGAACAGAGAAATTATCAGTATAAAATGTAGGCAATAAATTTAAATGTTAGTCCAGTCTATAATAAAATGAATAATTCACACAAGATCATTATCATCTAATGAAGAGCTCCTTTCATAATTCAAAACGCATTATACTGGATATTGGCACAAACATAAAATAGGCGAATAATTGTAAAATCTTCCTGAACATTCACCCGTTTGATATTTCCAATGGAATATTATGAGTCTTTAACTTCATTACTAAACTATTTTGCAAATTTCCATGCATCATGCTTTCTCAATTACTCTTTCACAATTAATTCACAGCTACCGTACACTGTAAAAAATTATGCCTGCCCTCAGCAAATATGGCTCATTAAAATAAACAGGTTTTACTTAAAAAAAGATTTTACTTGTCTTCCTATAAGAGAACACAGACAATCTGATTGCACATTTCCACATTACCAGGTGAGTGAATATGGTCAATTTTGTGTTGTTCGCTTTGAAATAACTTTTATATTAAGTGGGAAGTGCAAATTTAAAAATATAATGACTAATCTTAAATAAAATAAAAGTTGTTTAAAGCACAATATGCATTTTATTGTTTTGTGTTATAGGACACTGATCTGGAAATAGCCCAAGAAGACCCTACAAGGGGGCTCTCCAAATGGCAGTTCTTTCTTGAAAGGTGTTGAGGTTCTGTCAGGATTGTCCAGTGTTGCAATGCATGTGTTGTGTTGCCCTTCTTGGCCTGATGTATTCTGTAAAACTGAGTTACCCCAAGCCACTGAGGAATACATTTGATTTTTTTTTTTTTTCAGAAAATCCTGCTTGACTTGAAACACTTCTAACCCCTGATTTACACTGCACATGTCTGCAACGCGGCGACCGGAGCTGATCACGGCCACTCTAGTCAATGCTTGTGTTACACAAGCTGTGCCACGGCATGTTTCAGAAGCGGCTTTCTGCGCCAGCTAAAGATAGGTGCCTAGTCTATTTTTGACGGAATCCGCATCCAAGCCGCACAGAAAATACAAAATAAAAGTCACAAAATCCTGTCAATTTCAAAAACACCCCGTGCAGACTCCTGATCGTATTTCATATCACTATCCTTGCTAGGAGACCAGAAATGAATGACGAGACTTTCATCCTCGAAGTTGAAAAACACACATTGTTATACGACACCACAAATCCTTTTTACAAGGACAATTCCAAAAAGGACAAGACGTGGAGTTTAATTGCAGGAGTTGTAAGAGTGGAATAAACAGAATTAAACCGGACAAAACAAACATTTAAGCAACCATATTAGAACACACACACACACACAAAAAAAAAAACAGGACAGGCAAATCACGTGGTCTCACGAATCCTGTCGCTTTGCTTCTGAAATGCTCCTGGCATGAGTTGGCACCACGTGGAGGATGGAATAAAACCTCGTCTGAGCCGTAACGCGCCGCAGGCGTGTGCAGTGTAAATAAGGGGGTAACTTTGAATAACAAGATGTTGAATTATTTTTTTTTAATACTTGTTAAGTGTCTTGTTAATACTGCAAATGCATTTTAATGCCACAGAACATTGCACAACTCACACATGCAAGTCAACAAGCATACAACACCACACATTACATACTCAGCACTTCACTGCACTCAAACACACAAGCATACAACACCACAAACATTATGTAAACAACATACTCAACTCTATACCACACACACAAACATAAAACACCACAAATATAAAAAAAGAATGTTGATGCTTACTGTTATTTGTTACAGATTGTTTACTGTTGTTCTGTAATCTGTATTTTTAGTCATTTTCAAATCAAAATCCTGTGTAATGGTAGAACACAGCATGCACCTTAACAACAGACACAAACACACACACACACTAGTTTCCATGTTTTATGGGGACTTCCTATAGGCATAATGGTTTTTATACTTTACAAAAAATGTATATTCTTTTTTTTTTTTTTAACCTACCTGTCACAGAAAACTTTCAGCATTTTTACATATTAAAAAAAAAAACTTCATTTCAGTATGATTTATAAGCGGTTTTCCTCATGGGGACCAAAAAAAAAATTTTTACTGTCCTTGTTGGGACATTTGGTCCTCATGATGTAGGTAGGGAATACCAGGTACACATACACACACATACACACACACAGAGCACTATTTCAAACATACTAACATTCAACTAAATTTTAGAACAAGTCAGACATATTTCTACATCTGTAAATTGTTAAACAGCTGAAAATGTTTTAAGAGATGTTTAAGTTGCATTTGTAAAAAAAGAAAAGAAAAAAAAAAGAATAAAATAAAGAGGTCATTTAATTAATATTCACTAGTTGTCTGTTGTCTTCCACTCATTGTAATTTATAACTAATTTTATGTAATTGAGCAGTACCTAGGTATTTTAAAATACAAAAACTTAAAATTATCAATCTAAATAATCTTAAAATTTATAATGGGATGAACAAGACTTTTATTGAAGAAATAACTTAAATTTATTAGTATAAACTTAAAATAGTGTTACACCAGCTAATAAATTTGAGCAAAACTGTTCACTGGGATACTCAAACATTTAAGCATTGCCAACTAAAGATTTTTAGGTAACACTGCTTAAAATTCCATGCGAAATTTACTTAAGAAGAGGGATGCAAAAATGATGCACTATATTTTTAAGTAAATCTAGTATATTATTTTTTTCAGTGTACAGGCAAAACAAGGAGTAAAATAAATCACAAAAAATAAAAAAAATCCTGTTAATTGTCAACGTCTGTTTTTCGTAGGATCTCTGGCATGAAACTGACACACCTGTGTGCAATACCAGAAATATTTTTAAAACAATTATTGCTGTTGTACTGAGGAACTGTTTGTACAAAACATGCCCGAAGGCTCCCAGCTTCCCTAAAGACAGGAAACTACTTAAAGCGCTCCCTGTTCTGCATTTAAGCAAGAGGGGAGACACTGAAGACAAGACTACAAGTGGAGCTTTGATAAATGCATGGAGCGCTCACATCATTACATCCCAGGCCGACAAGGAAGCCAAATCAATCTTGTTATCTGGATCCCACAAGGAGGTCATCTCTCTCCTCCAGCATTCATCAGGACATTTGGCACAGCACAGAGTGGGAGAGATCTCCAGCCTGGCATTACACATTCATAAATCAACAGCACAAGACCACTGGACTGCAAACTTGTGGGTAGAACGTCTAGAGCGAGACTGAAAGACAATTAAAAATACAGAAGCGCATGTGTTTTTAATAACACATTCTCTTCACACCGCCTCAAGATGTTTGGTGGAATAAGCCAGTGCTTAAAAGGCCTCATTGACATAAGTGCTGCCTCTCCAGTTAGATGCCATTATACAATGCAAAACCTTTCTAGTTTCCCATCAGTGTAGTTATTTGGCTGGTACACCAGATGGGCAGAGAACGTTATGTAACCTTTTTACCTGCAGTGCGAATAAATTTTGTAAGAGGATGCACTGGTTTGACTACCAAGAAAACTACAGCACAACGACTTTTCAAATGCTTAACAAACCATCAAGAAATGGCACAATCTATTTAAGACATCTTAAAGATGTCCATTTTAAAATGTAATTTATTCTTTTGATTGCAAAGATATTTTCCATAGCCTTTACTCCAGTCTTCAGTGTCACATGATCCTTTAAGAAATCAATCTAATATGCTGATGTGGTGCTTAATAAACATTATTAATGCTGAAAACAGTTGAGCTGTAATATTTGTGTGTATTTGTAGTTTAGGATACTATTTTTCTATACCATAGTACCAGCTGTTACCATAGTATTCTTACAAAAGCATGATAAATCAATAATTAAGAGCCTGAGGAGAGTCCGCTATCGTATCTGAAGCCCTGACAAAGCTTTGACCACAGAATTTAAAATAACAGGTTACATTCACTTTACATTTGCGCACTATGTAGTCCAGCAATGTCTTTTGTGTATGCATAGTTACATATTTGTGTGCAGTACAATAGATGCTGATTTGCACTGAAGGTTCTATTTAAAATCATTAAAGCGCATTTATCCATCCATTAACAATCCTGTTATAATTTACTGCTTAATGCACTAGCAGACAGCATTATCACATGGCTGCATATATAGTTCATTTAAGTTCATTTATAAGCCAACTGATTAATTTCCATGAGGGAATTTTATTTAAATACTTGACTTCATTTAGATACAGTTAAATATTAGGCTATTCAGAGTGAAACAGATACTCATTACTCACTGATGCGAACCGCTTTCCAAAAAAATAAAAATATATATATATATCTGAGCCAATCCCTAAGCTTTGTTGACTCAAGTTGTTATCAGAGTCCCTCCGCATTGATCAGATAATGAAGCAAGGAATGCATCAGCCCTTCGTCTGGACACATAACAGCCATGCTTGCTCATTATTCACCCGAGAGGACAAGGGAAAATAAACCTTCAACAGTTCGAGATGGCCTTTCAGTTACGGAAGGACCCAGCATGATTGAGAGTTTGCCATTGCCATGTTCTTCAGCATGTGTCCATCCATCCATCGGCACCTCCACAGCCCTAGCCAGACATGCCAGCTACAGCCAAATGGATAAAATTGGGCTCTGGATTGACAGCTTCAATTGAATTGTTGGCAGGCAGAGTGGAAGTGCTTGTGTTTTTCTACTCTACCTAGGTGACACTCAATTAGGTCAAGCTTTACTTTGGAAAAGTGCGTGATGCCTAGCGACAAGGTAATATTTCACAACCTGGTGAAAAAAGAAAAACTTCACAAAATTAAACAGAAGAACCTGGAATCAGTCAGTGTGGAAAAACTGATTAAAAGCGAGTATCTTTGGAGGCCATTTACAATCTTATCACATGAATACAGCAAAGGTATTGGAGGCATAACATTACTGTGTTACAGTAAATACAGTTATTAGAGATGCACCGTGATTTCAGCCAAAAGAAATTGATAATGTCATTTCTGGTTGACAGTCGAAAGAGAAAAACACGGCTGAAAAGCTGTATGTGAAATGATCCGGTTTAATTGGATCTAATGTAAACACAAATGATGATGGATGATATATTAGCACAAAAAGAGGTCACATTTATGGCTGATATGACAAACACACCTCTGTATGTGTGTTGATGCTCAAAAACACAAAACAGGACAACAAAGTTGCTGAAGCCTGTTGCAGTCAAAATTCAATCTAGGGGTGTACCATATGATATTAGATCATGAAGTAAATCAAATAAAATGTCTTATTTCACTACCATTCAAACATTTGAGGTTGGTAAGATTTAGATTTATATGTAATAGCATTTATTTGAAACAGATTTTTTTTTTTTGTAATGTAGAAGTTTTTTGTTTTTTGTTTTAGAAGTTTCTTTTGACCATTTTAATGCATCCTTGCTAAACAGAGGTATCATTTTCTTTAAAAAAAAAAAATCTTACTGACCCCAAACTTTTGAATGGTAGTGTATATGAAGCAGACAAAGCAACCTACATGAGAGTCTAAGGCCCGTCCACACGGAGACGCATTTAGATGTATACACATAAATTTTGTATCATATAGGCGTTTCGTCCAGACGGATCCGGCGTTTTGGGAGAGTGAAACCGATATTTTTTGAAACCGGGTCCCAGAGTGGAT
>NW_015660877.1:773174-775008 GCF_001515625.1 Sinocyclocheilus rhinocerous | reverse complement strand
GTCCAAGTCTTCTCCGTTTTTAGTGTATCTCTGTGGCAGAATTACAGCGCCACATGGTGGTCTGGCATGTATACTACCTCGTTTTGTGTCAGTTTCGTGGTTTTGTGTGTACGCAGATATTTCTTGAGACGAGGGGAAAAAAAAGATTGGATAGGGAAAGCTCTGGCTTCGTGTGGACGTAGCCTTAGAGACTGAATTAATTTTTTTTAATTTTTAATCTTATTCTGTCATCCGTAGATGGCAGAACTGAATTCATCCAGCAGTCTGCAGTATGCGTGTATAGCTTCTCTTTGTTTCACAAAGACTAAAAAAGGAAAATCTTAAGGGAAAAATATGTTTTAGAACTTATTTGATTCCTTTCCAAAATATTTAAACAGAGTTAATTAAACTTGTATTATTTTGCGCCAAATTAATTAAAGTAATAACTCTCCAATGAACACAAAATCTAACTTTCAAATATCTTAAACTCTTGTGTCAAAGTTTCGCCTCTCACAAACACTTCTAACAATGAAAGATTTATGCATGCTCCAAATTGCCAGTATCTATTTTAAGATGTGAAATTTTCTACTGTTTCAGTGAAAGACAGCCTTTTCTTTCAGTCAAGTTTAGTTTTGGAAGTCAAAATCCTGCAAATCAAGGTAAAAACAAAAGATCAGACAGCACAGAGAGTGCACTTATGATATTTTTAGATTCATAATTAGGACTAGCTCTGTTTAATAGAAAAAGAACACTGACACGATCAAGTCAGCAAACTTGACTGGTGATTAAATCTATAAAACATCCAGAGAAAACATATAATTAACTAATTAATTCTCTCATTTTCTGGAGTACAAGTGGCAATTTTTAAAGCAGCAAAGCTCAACAATATGGAACTTGTAAGAGAGCTTCAGCATGTTGATGGAACTGCCACTTGCCCGGGCCAGTGCTGAAATGTCACTACATCATACGTTTGTTAGGCATCCTTTTATGTCTTACAAACGTAAACATTTGGTTTCTCGTGATAAAGTGAACGATGCTAATTTAAATACTAGGGACTTTTAAAACATTAGAAAATATAGATCCCAATTTGAACACTATGTGTAAGGCCCCGTCCACACGGAGACGTGTTTAGCTGTATACGTAAAAATTTTGTATCGTATTGGCGTTTCGTCCAGACGGATCCAGCGTTTTGGGAGCGTGAAACCGCTATTTTTTTTAAACTGGGTCCCAGAGTGGATAAATCTGAAAATGACACCTTTGCGTTTTCGTGTGTACAGCCAATCCGTATATTTTCTGAAACGATGATGTCATCACCCCACGTCTCGCCCCTAGTCAGACACCGCTACGTCACGTAACAGCAACAAAAACATGAACAAACACTGAACGATTGTCTTATTAACTAACATTAACACAGATTAATAAATGTATTGTTCCATGTTCGTTTGTATACAGCGCTCAAGGTTTATGCCATAGACTGTAAAAAAAGATGGACGACGCACCTTCAATCTCTTCCATTGAAGAAAAGGGAAGCCGCCATTGTCCCAACAGGGCGCGGCCATATTGCGCTGATTTGGGACCAGAGTCTGCGCAGTAGCGAGCTAAGTGGAGCCGCGTCCCGCCCACACTCCCGCAGAGTCGATCGCAAGCACACGCCCCTGACCCCGTTTTAATTAGCCTGACTGCTCCAATTTTGTCTGCTGAGAGGATTGTGTTAAAATAAGGTAAATACAACTCCAATATCCTCCTAAAGTTCCCAAAAAAGTCCATTGGTGCCTCAGTTCACTCAGAGAAGCTGTCAGTCTCAGCTGTCAATCATGACGTCACACTCCCGTTTTTATAGCATCACTTAACTAAA
>NW_015660877.1:768324-772361 GCF_001515625.1 Sinocyclocheilus rhinocerous | reverse complement strand
AAGTGAAATTTAATTATTTAGTTTGTCTCATGTCCCATTAGATTACATGGAGTGGGTGGGGTTTATGACCTATACTGGGACCACAGTGTTTCCCCTAGGTTTATGGCTTTGGGGTTATCCATTAACCTTTTTAATGGTTAAATTAAATTGTATTAATCAAAAAGCATGTCTAATAAATTAAAATCATGAAACTTAAACAATGTAACATCAATTTATTAAAAGTTTAACAAATATTGGATGTTTAGGGGCCTATGAAAGGTTTTATTTTTTCCAACCTTATGTTTTATTGTTACCAAATTCTGTTTTAGCATGTCTAATTATTTGAAAGCATAAAAACAAGTTTAATTTATATACAATAGCCTTATGATTTTTTGCTCAGAAATTCTGTTGTGTATTTACATTTTTTTAAGGCATAAAACATTCATTTAATCTATCTTTTAAGTAATGAAAATTAAACAAATTTCATTTTTTGGGGAAATTAAAGCTCATTTAATATTACAATTAAAACATTGAGGAAATATTGTATGATTATTCCTTAAAAATAAGGTTTTAATAATTTTAGTAGTAGTAGTATCATGTTACGTACATTCTACTGAACAATAGTAATATATTTCTGCCAATGCCCTCAAGTTAAACCGAACTTTTATGTTAGGGAAGTTTGCGAGTGCGTGTCTAAAAGTGGAGTGGAACGCAGCCTTGGTTTATGCACATAGTCCAAGTCTTCTTCTCCGTTTTTAGTGTATCTCTGTGGCAGAATTACAGTGCCACATACTGGTCTGGCATGTATACTACATCGTTTTGAGTCGGTTTTGTGGTTTCGTGTGGACGCAGATATTTCTTGAGACGAGGGAAAAAAAGATTGGATAAGGAAAGCTCTGGCTTCATGTGGATGTGGCCTAAATATTCTTTTTAAAAAAAATTATAAATAGAGCTGCTGTAATTATTATTATCACTATTGTCTTTTTTTATTGTATTTTAAAGAACAACAGTAAAATTACAATACTAACATTTATGAATGTTGATGGAGTTCTTGCTTTTTCTCAGCTTTTATTTTGGTGGAAACCCGCAAGAAGACCTCAGTGCTTCTTTTTGTTGACAACAGCAGATTCATAAATGATTCTCAATACGAATTTGCGAAGACGTTTGTCACACGTATCGCATTGTCACATGCCTTGTAAAAATTCATAAAAATTTTACTGAGCAACTGACGAGTAACATTGTTTCAGCGCAGATATTCCTTGCGCTTTGGACTTTGAACCCTGGTGCCGCAAGCTCGTGCAGCGCTGGCAGAATACATGTAATTTGTGCGTGTATTTGAAAACATAACGTTCTGCAGTATATTTATTTATGTACTAATTGTTTTAAGCCATTTTGCGATTTCAATCATCATACAGTAACCAGCAACAACCAGCCCTTCCTCTTTTCATCGGAGACATGTGATGCAGCACTAAGCAGTCTCTCGCTGTCGGTGCTTGTAATGATTTTTGCATCTTTCTCGGACAGTTTTAAATGCTTCCACACTGCCGACATGTCTGCTGCATTAACGCACGCCTATTTGATCGCATCACATCATTGTTCGGTACAATTTATTAGGTCTTTTTGCTTATTTGGCCGAACACTGAAAGAGCTTTTTTTGCTATTTTCAGCCGAATAGTTTCAGTTGCCGAACATTCGGTGCATCCCTATTAAATATCACCAAGATTATGTTATAAATGGCTGACTAAGATATGTGAGGTTATGTTGAAAGAATTAATTTATAATAGTCTTAGAAGTATCTGGATGGGTTTAAAATGACATATTAGTGCTGGGCGGTATACCGGTTCATACGAATACCGGTTTTTATTTTTGTTATGATATGAATTTTGAAAATACCGCAATACCGGTATATGTCACTTAAACAACATTCGGAACGCGACACTGTTTGAAAGGGGTGTTGCACTGTGGTGAGGGAACAGCTGTATGTGTTACTAAGCGTGAAAGTTCCGAAACTGAAGCTGTAGAACTAATAGAACGTGATGACACAGAAGAACTCATCCACAATATCCACATTGACCGTCACAAATATCCACAGGCCCCTACCATCAGCTCCCGCGTCTCATACACACGAGCGCGATTTTAGCACTAGATTTAGCAACTTTCAGACCCTTTTAGCGGCTTTTTTTCCATAGAATATTCATACCGACAAACCTAGCGACATTTTTGTATAAACCTTAGCTATGGTTCAGTTGGAAGATTTCGCCAGTGCTGTCCCGCGAACGCGAGGTCTGACTTTCCCGGAGAAGTGTTACCTCTCTCGGCGTCTGTTCTGTGCAGTGAGCGGCAGAGAAGCAGTGCATTCAGTTGGCCGCACCGCAGCCGACTCGTCAATAAATGAGTACAAAACAGCGTTTCTAAATATGAGCGTAGTTCGTCTGTTAATATCACATGCACTTTTTTGTTTGTTGTTTTTTTTTGTTTGTTACTCAGATGCAGGCAGTGCGCTGCATGAGACAAAAAAGTAATATAGCCAAAACAACCGCATAGCCGCCGCTCTTTAGTGTAGATGCATGTTGATTTTATCAGACGATGCCGCGATTATAAATGAGAGTGACTCCTGGTTAACATGTATTAAAAGGGGTCGTGTTTAGTCACTATTTAGTGTGGTATTTTTTGACAATATTCACTCATCGTGACAGTAAAATAGGGCATTCTAAGTCAATATACTGCAGTATTTCCTCTCTCAATCAGTAGAAAATATGGTTAACACTCGGTCATGCATGAAAAAAAAATACCGTCTTGTACCGTGAAACCGGTATAATTTTGAAAAATACCATGATATAAATTTTTGGTCATACCGCCCAGCACTATGACATATCAGTAATGTGACAGTATGTTATTATTTTCCAGAAAGTGTCTTCCATTGTATATTTTTGTAAAAATGACAAGATAAATAATTTGAACTACTGAAATATGAACTACTTGCCTGACCAGCAAAAAAAAGTATTATTGAGCCCTGAAAAGAACATAAAAAAGGAATCATAGGAACAGTGTGAAAGTCAAGAACACTGAAGCTTTAAACCAAACCTCATTACCAATATGACAGAAAAAGAATTAGTAAGATGGTGCAGTCTTTAACATGCTTTATAAGGCTCAGGCTAATAATAATTTCCATCAATGGACAGTCTCATTATATTAGAGGTCTTATTTTCAAAAAGTGTTGAATATTTGCAGAGCGAGCCGCTTCATCCATGATGACTTTTGAACAACGAGAGGGAATTACATTGACTTTGATGGAAATAGCGCTTTAAATGTCGGACCATAAGCCGCAGCTCAGCTTTGATTAAGAACGGATCTCCATGTCAGACGTTCGGTTTGTTCGTCATGGACGCAATTAACTCTACATGACTACCTTTGTATTTCACCACGTTCTGCTGGCTGCTGACCGTGCTTTTAAAAACCGAACACGACGCAAGGCTATTAAATCATAATTGGCCAGTTGCAGCTTGCCTGCCAGGAGAACCTTTGAAACTTTCCAAAGAAACTAAGTTTCAGCGGGTTTTTCAGACAGTCAATGAAACATGAGGAATAAGCAGGAAAATTGCAATGTCCACCATCCAGACACAGATCAGCATCATTTATAGATCTATTTATAGACCTTAATCAGGTTAGACACTAGGGCTGGGTTCAAAATTATCGATATCAATCGATTCTCATTTTTACGGAGCGATATCGATTCTTAAATCCCAGGTAGTGTTGTCAAAAGACCCGGTACTTCGGTACTAAAAAAATGAAAACGTTACGGTACCAGGTTTTTTTTAAGTACCGGTGGTACCGAGTACCCGGTCAACCCGGTTCTTGATGCGCTATCCGAAAGATGCGCAGATGCGCTCTCTTCATAAAAGCACTGAGACATGGCGACCTCAAAATGAGGAAACACACCAAACTAACAAAACACTTTAAAGACACCCAGATCAAATGAACGAGTTCAAGCAGGTAAATTTCATTTTATCCCATACATTGATTTATTTGAGGCGCCCGCCACAATATCAAAACTGACT
>NW_015660877.1:740193-767995 GCF_001515625.1 Sinocyclocheilus rhinocerous | reverse complement strand
GCACTTCTAAATACCGTGAATAATTATATATTACAAATAATTCAGAATTTTGAATGCATTTTAAGAATACTTTTCCCATAAACTGGTCAAAATGCACAACACCACTGTATGCTGCGTGAAAGACGCGTTCGCACTCTGACGTAAACTATTTTCAAAAGATTAAAGCCTGTTTGATCCTGTATATTTTTTTAATGTTTGTGCTTATGCTACTGAACAAAAGACAACAAGGAAGCAGCAAAGCTCATGCTCCACGTCAAGCATGAAATGCCATCAGTGTGCCGTGCTGTATTTTATGTTTAAAGGGCATAAAAATGAATGTACAGGATAAAATGGCAATGCAGCACTAGCCTGGAAGAGGACAAAAGGCCACCCTTATAAAACCTCAAAAAGCTTTACAATGGCCAGGAAACTGGTTCAATGGTTAAATTAGTCCATGTAACAACCAAAAATGTTGGTTTGGAGCCAAATTTAGAACAAACTTCTAACGTCTAATACTCTCATTCTTTACCTTAAATAAAAACATTGTTACCAAAAAAAACACATAGAAAATGAATGCATTCTCTCACTTTTGGAAATATTCACCTGCAACAATTACTGGTCAATGGCAGCTCTACTAAAATGGGCATTCAGAGTTAAACTAGGTGATGCATGGTAAAGGATTTTGAACCAGGCAATTGATTTCAGACAATCTCACTGGAAATTATTCTGAGTATCATAAAAGACCCGTTCCAGGCCTGATTTATGGAGTCGACGAGAATATGAAGATTGACACATTTCATTTTCTTCCAGCGTGGCCATCCTGAACGCCACCAAAAAGAAAATGTGCAGGAAGCATATGTTTTCATTAGCCAGGATGGATTAATGCACGGGCTTATACAGCTTCAATATACTGGCAGGAGGGAGATTGTTGACTAGCAGTGTCTATTCCCCGCTTCGGTCGGACAAGAGCTTACCGAATAATAATTCAAATGACTTTTCTGAGAACATTCCGCCGAAATAAAACCCATCCCACCAGCTGTCCAACTGCCTGGCAGACTCACTATGATGGCCAGCCTTGACGAGATGGCATGTAGATGACGAAAAAAAAATCTGCCAAGCTGAACGATAATTTGACATGCTGAGATTAGCCTTTCTTAATTTTGCATCATCCATCTATGACATATCATAATGCCCAACATTCAGGTGTGACAGAACTCAGAAACAGCACGGCACAAAACACATTTCCTACAAACCATCTTCAACTAGCACAAAGAACATTAAATTCCAGAAGCACAAGGAAATTTATGCAGACTACATGCCAGCACTAAATGCACAAAGCCTGTCTCTTCTCCACTTACCAGTGATCAACCGAACACAACCGCTCCCCAGTTTCAGTTAAAATGCCCAATTAAACCCAAGCTGGGTAGACTAATGTTGTTAAGTAATCTGAGTTCACAAAGCTGCCCGATTTATTATTGTTCCCTATATCCTGCGCACATTTTAATATCTCCAGTTATAGCAGCAATTAAACCTGTTGCTGCATTGTTTACCATCACAGGAACTCTCATTTGAATCTCGGATATTAATGGAGTGAAGATGACAAACAGGCAGCTATTACCTTAACAGCCACCACACCGTTCTGCTGATGAATGAAATATTTATACCACTTCATATCTAGAGTGTTATTTTATACATAACCTCAATGAAATAACCGGTGAACTCATGCTTAACAAAACCTTGATGGAAAAACAGAGCACTGTAGATCTTTTAAACTGCTTTATCTTCACTAAAGTAAACAGAAATAACAGAAATATAAATAATGTAAATATAAATAAATATTCGGGGTTAGTAAGATGTTTTTAATGTTTTTGAAAGAAGTTTCCTGCATGTGCTCACCAATTGTGAATTTATTTGATAAAAAAATAAAAAATAAAAATGTTTTTCTTTTTGTATGAAATTTATTCCTGTGATGGCAAAGCTAAATTTCCAGCAGTCATTACTCCAGTCTTCAGTGTCACATGATCCTTCAGAAATCATTCAATATGCTGATTTGCTGCTCATGAAGCATTTCTTCTTAGTGTTATCAATGTTGTGAAAACAGAGTACAGCATTTATTTTTTATCTTTTATAACATTATAAATGGTTTACTCACTGTCACTTTTGATTAGCTTTATGCATTCTTGCTAAATAAAAGTATTTCTATCAAAAAAATGTTTTTAAATGTCCTGACCCCATATGTGTTTGTATATATTGTAATACATATCTTCAATAGCATTTCCAGTACAGCACTTAACTATTTTCAAAAGATTAAAGCCTGTTTGATCCTGTATATTTTTTTAATGTTTGTGCTTGTGCTACTGAACAAAAGACAACAAGGAAGCAGCAAAGCTCATGCTCCACGTCAAGCATGAAATGCCATCAGTGTGCCGTCTGCTGGGAATATCCTGACACACATTACATTAACATGCATTATAAATATGATGCAAGGGGAGAAACTCAATGGTAGGAATACAAACACAAGCGTCGTTTTTCAAAGGATAATAGCCTATCGCAGGGAAGCACTTTTTGCTGCCATTTGGCAGAGTTGGGGGGGAAGAAATCAAGACGCCTCCACGGTGGGTTACAGCAATCTTGGCAGGAGCTAACAGAAAAGCTGCTTTTGATTTCCTGACCAACAACCCTCCCTGTGACCTCCTCCATCTCCTAGCCGCCTTTTAATCGCCGTCTGAGGGTGGAAATGACCCATGACTTCTCAGTGTGTGCCATCAAGCACTTTAAGTTAAGCCTCTCCAAACTATCATCTCTTACGCCCACTCTTTCACACCTTAAAAAAAGCAATCTCATGACTGCTATAACCTCTCGGTCGCGTTACCTTTCTAGTCATCCAAGACCACCTTAACACAGTTCCCCCATCAACTCTAACTGAGAGCTACAAGCTGTTTCTGTAGCTTACAATAACCCCCCCATGAACCCTTCGAAAATAGGAAACCTTTGAGTTTTACTGAAGAAATACAAGTGTGGGGTGTTTTTTGTTTTGTTTTTTTTAACTCAAACCATTCCCAATCAAAACCAAAAGCAAAATCCCTCCTAATAATGCCTTCCTTTAAAGTTTACAACATTCATCTCACCACTTACAAATGAACCTCTGGTGGTGGTCACTGATTGTTTTGTGAAGGGGCTCCAATTTTGTTACTTACCGCAAGTGCTTTGGACAGTCTTGTTCGGAAGTCATTAAGGACAATCGTGACAATTTCGTGGTGGGGAATGTAAGCATTTCCAGCCAGCAAGTAGACTTTCCTTGTGCGCACTAAATCCAGGGCATCCTGGAATGGCACCTTTGACACAGAAAAATAAGAAGTTATATACTTTAATCATTTTTAAATCTACTGCACAAACATAACGTTAAAGTGTTACAGCTTATGCTTATTTTAAAAGATTTACAGGCAGGTCAATAAAAAAAAATCTAATTCTAGTTTAGACAAACACTTACAAGTCATTGAACATGCATTATAAACTTTAACTTGGTTTAAATGAATTTAATGATTTTGAAATGAACCATTCTAGTATGCCATATTCTACAAAGTTACTGATTTTTCAGAACTCTATCATTTTTATAATGTTAGAATTAACTTACTTTGTAGACATCATGTTCTTCCACTTTGGTTCCACTTAATCCATAACTGGAGGCAATGAGCTTGTCTTTTAGGTTTTTCTTCTCCTCTGCACTTACCTGTAAAATGAAAGGGGAAAAATGCACAGTTGACATTTTTGTAGGTCGAACTACAAGAGATAAAGCAGGGACAACATTTGACAAAGACAAAGCATTTATCACCACAATTCAGAGAGCAACTTGAAAGAAAAACAGCAGATTAAATTATCATGTGAAAAGGTTATGACAAAATATATTATTTAGCATTTATTCAGTGACATAATGGCATTAGCATTCATTTACAGCTAGAAAACACAAGCATTCAGGCATAGCTCTGAAATCATATTAGGAATGTTAAGAGAGTGGAACTGAAAGACACGAACTAAAAGATGAACCATGTTTGAAGTGTTGAACAACTGCCCCCTACAGGACTGTACGTGAAAACACACTGTATCACAGACCTAAAACATCAACGATCATGATGGGATCTTTCAAATAAGACATAAAAAGTCAAATGAAGGTTTTAGCAGGGGCATGCAATGAACAATTTCCATGTTTCAGTTACAAAGCATTAGGCAAAGTGATTAGTCAGCAATATATTGGGAAGCTGGATGAGAGATTTGAATCTGATTAGGACAGAAAACAACACCTGAAAATAGATGAAGTTAGTTATTTTTCAGTTTTTGTAATCTAAAATAATTAAATACACAGATTTTTCTGATATCATCAAAAGAAAGGGAATTGGGGGATGTTGCAACAATTAAATTAATATTTAAAACAGTCTCACCGTCTCGTACTTCAAATTATTTTTATGCAAAAAGTCAGTCTTGTGCTTTGAATGAAGGCAGTTAAATCGGTAGCGGAAAAGATCCATTTCCTGTTGGATAAACCATCGCCTAAGGTCCTCTCTAAAATGAAATAAAAGCATATGGTTTCATTTATACCTTACATTTCAAAAATTTGCCAATAAATGAGAGAATATGACTTTGGAGCAAAACCCTGCATGTAGGTCTGTAAACTGTTCAGCTTCAACTTAGACTATAAATGTTACATAAATGCACATTCATAGCTTAAGTTTCAGCACGCTTAAAAAAAGAGATTAGTATCATTCACAAAAAAAGATAACTGGCCAAAACAAAATAACTAATGAATCTGTTTAAGTACAACCTGAATCGCACATTAAAGGGTTAGTTCACCCAAAAATGAAAATTAGCCCATAAATTACTCACCCTCAAGTCATCCTAGGTGTATATGACTTTCTTCTTTCAGACAAATCCAGTCGGAGTTATAATAAAAATTGTCTTTGATCTTTCAAGCTGTTTCATGGCACTCAGCGGGTGTTGCATGCATCCATCCAAAAGAAGTTAAATAAAAAGTGCCCATCCATAAAAATAAAAAAAAGTGTCTCACACAGCTCCGGGGGTGAACAAAGGCCTTCTGTAGCGAATTGATGCGTTTTTGTAAGAAAAATATCCATATTCAAAACGTAATAATCACTTTAATGTAGCTTGCGCCAACAGTCCTACACGGAAGCAGCTCCAGGCGGATGACGTATGAGGTCAGCGCTCCGCATGCGCTGGTGAGTCTCGTGAAAACCAAAGTTTGTTAACAGGAGCAAAGGAAGCAAAGTTTCCTTACTTTAGCAAAGGAAAACCAGTCTCCTCTTGGCTTATATCGAAATCCTCCGACATTCTTCTTTACATTTTTCTAATTAGTGACCGTTGTTTTGTTTTGATCTCTCCCCTGTGCTTCCGCGTGCGTCACTTCTGAGCTGCGCATGCGCAGCACTGACCTCCATACGTCATCCGCCTGGAGCTGCTTCCGGTGTACAACAGTGAGCGCAAGCTAGATTCAAGTGATTATTACGTTTTGAATATGGATATTTTTCTTACAAAAACGCATTGATTCACTACAGAAGTGAGACACTTTTTTTTATGGACGGGCGCTTTTTATTTAACTTGTTTTGGACTGATGCATGCAACACCCGCTGAGTGCCATGAAACAGCTTGAAAGATCAAAGACAATTTTTAATATAACTCCCGACTGGATTCGTCTGAAAGAAGAAAGCCATATACACCTAGGATGACTTGAGGGTGAGTAATGTACGGGCTAATTTTCATTTTTGGGTGAACTAACCCTTTAAGAATACTTACGTCTGACAATAAGCCAAGCGCAGAATAAAATGGGAGATGTGGTCTTTTCTTCGTTTCTCATATTCAGATATTCCTCCCTGAACCTTTTGGTCACCCTGGGTTATTAGAGCAGATTGGGGAAAAAAGCTATATAAAATAAATGGAGTTTATTCATTTAACGAGTTCAAAAAGCATAAAGAAAACATACCATTAATAACTTAATGAATTATGAGCAAAATATTGTAAAATGAAAATACCTACCATCCTCTTCATTATAGACAAATTCTTTTTGAAGATTTTGAAAATGTTTCTTTTAACAAAATGTATGCAGTGAATGTGCAGCATAAGAAATAAAGTGTATGTGAAGAATGTGTTGTCCTCACCAGTTCAGCCCTGTGTGGGAAGTTCAGACTTGAAATTTCAGCGTCCAATTTCTTGGTGTATTGTTCTGAACTTTTCCCACAGCTCACCCCAACGTTTTCGACAGTCTTGAGTACTTGGAAAAGCACATAGTAATTATATATACAAATATATTATTAGCATATTAAAATAATTCTCACTTGAAGGCTCTTTACACCTGAACCATGCAGATGACTCACATTTCAATCTCTCCACTGCAAAGGTTTCAAACTCAGTGAGAGAGATGTTCTCCAGAGGAGGCTGTCCATAAAACTGAAGACATTGATCATACAGATCATTCTGAAAGTTGCCGATCAGCTTCTTTCTTCTGCCTAAAAACTGCATTGCAAATCTAGACACCGAGTTTGAACAACAAGTTTACTAAAACTGGATAATGTGACGTCTTTCATTATGCTCTGATCCATATAAAACCATTGACAAACCAGCAGCGATTATAAGGAGTCTAAATAGCTGACGATCAATAAATACACACAGACACCACAGTACCGCTCTCATGGGAGTTCATAAACAGTAACTATAATTTATAAACTTGAATGATGCTAGGTTAACTAGCTAACATAGTTCATAGTTTAAGTAGAATCATTTGATTTCTGACACCATTCCTCGAACGTATTTATCATTAAATACATATATTACAATAATATTAGGTGTATTAACTATATATTTATTACGTGTTGCTGTCATCTAATAGTAAAACTCACATCTCAAAACAATCGTTGTCTGTCTTTTCCCGGAGCCTAAATCCCGCCAACGAGCTGACGTTCCAAACAAAGCGCGGGTATATGACGCCACTCTGAAATTCACCAATCGTGTTGCACGAAGGCTGTTTCCGGGGCTTGTTCTGTGCTCTTTTCTCTGTTGGT
The DNA here is from genome assembly GCF_001515625.1 of Sinocyclocheilus rhinocerous. Classification (NCBI taxonomy): domain Eukaryota; kingdom Metazoa; phylum Chordata; class Actinopteri; order Cypriniformes; family Cyprinidae; genus Sinocyclocheilus; species Sinocyclocheilus rhinocerous. The sequence continues at coordinate 760,952 of NW_015660877.1, read as the reverse complement.
GAATAAAAGTCTGAATCAATACCACAAAATCGATTCTTTTGAACAGTTCATTTCAAAGAACCGGTTCAAACAACCAGTTCAACTATTCTTGTAGGCTACATCGAGAAGTATTACTTTTTCACGTGGTTCCTGACGTTCCAAAAAGCTATATTTAAGCACATATTGTTGCGTTGTATGTTTTTGAAAACTTAGGCTGAAAAGTTTGGCTGTGTGTGTGTGTGCGCGCGCGCGCGTTGATAAAACTGTCGTACAATAAAGTCATAAACACATTAGGTGTTTAGATTCAATTGAACAAATCGTTCGGACTGGTTTTGGTAATAGGCTCAAATGATCCATTTAAAAGATTTGACTCAAAATAACGAGTTTTTGTTGCCTAAGCAAAAACAATAAAACTACAAAAGAACCTGCTTTATTCTCATTTCAATTTCACCAATTTAATTTCATTTTGTTGTTGTTTCTAGTATGAACACACTTATTATGATTTACTAAAATGGTATATAACTTATATAAATACCTTTAATAATTACTTTTTTTTACTGTCTTGCATTGTATTATGTAACTCATAGGAATAATTAGTGTTTCCATTTTAACCCCACAATAATATTCTAAGTAATGTTATAGACCTTCTATTTCATTCATTCATTCATTTTGTGTGGTCACTAAGCTCTTTCTAGCTCTTTTCATCTTAATGTTTATGATATGCATCACTACAATAAGGCTATTTGAGTTCATTCCATAAATGTCTAATAGAGTGAGCATCACTTTGCTCTGAAAATATGTGGCTTGTTTCTTCACAACTGCACGTGCCATTCTACACAAGAATATACTGGCAACAGACTGTTCATTCTGCATTACACAGATCTGTGTACTTCCTTATTAAACCCACACACCACTCTGTAAACATGTGACTGAGACAGACCAGCTGACTGTATCAATCTTTAAGGGCTGTTGTGAGAGAACTCATTGTGCTTTCACCTCTCAGGCAGAACAGCTCAGCTCAACACCTTCTTCCTGCAGGCCCTGCTCCATCTAAACCACTTTTTGATCCCTCTGCAGTTTTACATCCAGAAATTATTAATTTACACATTTTTAATGTTATTGAAGATCCAAAAACAAAAGGATCAATATTTTCATAAATGATAGCCTACTAAAAATACCATCTGCCCAAATTGTTTGATAGCATGCAGAAACAGCTCAGCAGCTCTTTGCTTATACTGCCCTCCATTGGCTATGTAGTAGTAGTAGTGTTTATTTTCTATTAACAAATGTTATTTTAAACATTATGCTATTGCAGATAGGAAGTAAATAGAAATGCTGGCGTTGTTTGAATATATGTGTTAATGTAGCTGACATCAAAGTTAACAGGATGTTCAGAGCTTTCGTTATGGTGAGAAAATTAGACACATTAGATTCCATATATTAGACACTATTCAGCAGTTTAGACTTGAGAAGATTTTGAAATGTTTTCAGCTTAATATTCAGCAGTCATTACTCTAGTCGTTAGTGTCACATGATCCTTTAGACGTCATTCTAATATGCCGATTTGCTGCTCAGGAAACATTTCTTAATATTATCAGTGTTGAGAACAGTTGTGCTGCTTAATATTTTTGTGGAAACCATGATCCTTAGAAAAAATTATGAATAAATAGCTTTTTTGAAACGGAAGTCTTATAACATGTTACATGTTTTTCGATCAACTTAGTGCATCCTTGCTGAATACAAGTCTTAGATTTTTCAGTCCATTCTTACTTTTCACTGGTAGTGAACGTTTAACTTAAACACAGAAGTAGATGATTTTTCCAAATAAGACTAAACAGCAGAGGTGTAAATGCTTAGTAATTGTACTTCATTATACTTAAGTATCATTTAAAATAATTAAGTACTTGAGTTCTAGTGAAACTGAATACTCTTACTCAGTTACATTTCCATTTCACTGTTGAAATGATTTTTTTGGGAGTCATCATGACTAGAATCTTTCCTCTGTTACCAAGCTAACAATCGGATCAAATTACACTCCAGGCTGAACTTCTAGAGCCAATGACATCAATGCAGTTGTAAACTGTATCTGGACACAAGAAGTCATTCATCATTAATCACAACACAATCTGACCTAAAGCAATATGTTTTAATTACAGACTGTGTTGAAGGTGGACAAACTTGACTCAAGTGTGAACATGCTCGACAATCAGTCTGTGTCTCAAATCTTACCTATAAAATCTGCTTTTTCTGAAATTAAAATGCCATTTCTGGTAACAGGTTTCAGTTTAATATCTGGTCTAGAGCACTATAGTCCAGACTTGTATTCAAGTATGCTTTGGCTAGATAATTTTGATACAATATGCATTCTTTCACTATAGTTTGTCAGTATTTTTACACCTCTGTCTGTCAGTCAGCGAGAAAGGGCAAAGAACAAGGAAGTTCAAGCACAAAAAAACTCTAAATGTCAAGTACATCTAGCTAAAGCTATTTTACTTTCTGTACATTCATTATTAATGGAGGAAATATTTAAAAAAGAAGGGACGTTATGCAAAGATGCAATTATACTGTACAGTACAAATGACATGTATAAATGAGCCATGTAATTATCTTGGCTCAATGAACTTTGTGAACTTGCATTTTTCAATTCATGTATTGGGAAAGTCCCAGAACAGGACACTGAACACATCCTGTGACAAAAGCAAACAGCAGTCAGAAAGAAAGGGGTGAATATCTTGAGCTCTTTCTATTGTGCATCTCCTGAAGAAATAAATCAACAAACAGTGTTTCTGCGGGTTTTTCTTGGCTGAGTCATCATTTCTGCAGCACTTTCTCAGAGCGCAGTGACTCACAGGCAGTGCACAAATCATTTTGCCAGCTGTCTTTTGAGATTCTTTGACTAAAGGTGAGGGGACATAGCCATTGTTCTTCCTGGGAAATTATGTCAAGGGAAGCCTGGCAAGGGAAAACTGCTCACCGCGAGTACGCAGACCTCACAAGAGAGGGGGTAAATCAGATGGAGGAAAATGGTGAGAACAACAGCGTGGGGCAGAGTAATCTGAACAGCTGTAGGGAATGATAATGAAACCACGGCAACTGGGTCAAAGGTCTTTTTGATAGACCAACAAAAGTAGTCTTGACCCTTCCCTTCTGGAGGCCTTTAGACTCCCAGTCAATGAGCACATGGTGCTGGACAGTGGACACACAAAAGAGCTGAAACACACCTGAGATTTGAAGGCAAATGTTAGTCTTACTTTATCAGTTACTAGCTAAATGCAAATGACTTAAACAGTTAATAAACTTTCAGCATTTCTTGACCCTTGTGAAAAAGAAGTGTGATTAATTGTATTGAATTTCAAATCCTAAAAAATTTTTTTTTTAATGTTTTTGAAAAACTCTAAATGAAATTAAAGGCCACATAAGTATACTTAAAAAGAGTACACTTTCTTGACATTGTAACATATAAACGTACATTTTTAAAACGTGTGATTTGCAATAGTCAAATGAAAAGTTATACATTTTAAAGTACATTTAATAACACTTTTCAAGAAGTTACATTTGTTAAGATTAGTAAAAACTCATAAAACTAACAATGAAAAATACTTCTAGAGCATTTATTAATCTTAATTAATGTTGATTCCAACATGACAACAAATAAATGTTGATTCCAACATTTACTAAAACATTATTAAAAACAAAAGTTGTATCTATTGATGTTATTTAATGGACCTGATCTAATATGGACTAACAATGAGTTGTATTTTTAATAACTAACATTATCAAAGATACTGTAACAAATGTATTGCTCATTGTTAGTTATTATTATTTAATGCATTAAATATAGTTAACAAACCGAACCTTATTGTAATGTGTTACCGTACATTTTATAATAATTGTTTTAATAATCTTTTGTCATGCTTTAAAGGGTCATGAAACCCTAAAACACATTTTTTTTAAATGTTAACATGCATCAGTGAAAACAACAATTGCACTAATTTTGTTTGTTTGTTTTCTTCCTTTTTTTCTGGAGCCATTACATTCTTCTGGTTCAAAAAGCAATGCTCAAATTTTTTTTTTAATTGTTCAAAAAATAAATACATAAATATGTTCTAACATTAAAGCACATGTAAAGTACTTTATTATAATTGTAATTTTAGTTTTTTAAATATTACATTTATATTTTTAAAAATGTAAATTTATTAAATTGGAATAGAATAGAATAGAAATGATCTTAAGTCTACCATAAATGGTTGTTAGTATACTTCAGCAGTACACTTTAACAATATTTCAAAGACAATAGACAACAGAATAAAGATGTATTTAAGTCCCAAAAACATAAGCTTAGTTTAGCTATCTGTGTTCAATATAAACTTAAAACTATAATACATTTTTTTTTAATTGAAATTAAAATGCAATTGTCAGGAAATATGCTAAAGGTACTTCTTTTTTAAAAGACCATGGCAGTAGTCTAAAATCATTAAAATATTGCATACCTCTTTCCCTAATTTTGGATAAACAGAAGTTGTGAGTGGTACGTATGGAATCATTTTCCACTGTCAAACTGTTATTGTTCCTGTTAAAGATGTTAGAGACACGTAAGTTTATTTCAATGGAAATTAAAAACCATGACAAAATGGTACAACAGGTATAGAAAACATGGCATTTAGCTGGTAATACGTGACATTGTTCATCATATCAGACATGTAAATGCCCTTTTAACAATAAAAGTGAAGTGAAAATGTGAAAAAACAAAGGCTGGGGAACAAAGTGAAAGGTCAGAATCTTAGCTGGGTTACACAAGCAGGTAGATACATTTCAAAGCACACACGAAAGAGGAAATGTGGTTACACCATTTCCAAAAGTCATAAAGGTAACAACTGATCTCGCCTTGATATCAAAGCTAACAAAATTTTATAGTACATGCATTTCTCTTTCCTGTAGACCTCTGCTTCTTTCCTGTGAATGAACCAGATGTTTATCTGATGTATATTTTAAAGATCAGACGTGCCTGTCAAGCACAAGATAAAACCACTCTATTTTTGTTTCCATGCAGTCAACTCATGTGTCCTGTGGTTAGTGAGTGTGAGAGAGGTATTCCCTGACTTCATATGACTTCAGCATGATGTCCATATCCTGACAGAGGAACTATTTAAAATAAAGTGCGGGAAAAAAGCATTTCTTCAAGGGTTTTATGAGCCTATCATTGTGGTTTTGGATCACCATTAAACATATTTGATCACATTTTGGGATTTAATGTTGGGAACTAAAGATGAATGTAATTAAAAATATATAGATTCATTTGTTTTACATATTTAAGTATTTAGACATCATTATTCAAGTAAAATAATGTAACAATATATTGTACAGGATGACATACATAATGACCTCGGTGCAGGGTTGCCCTTTCTTCACTCAAAAAAAAAAAAAATACAGCAACAACAACCATTGTTCAGTTTAATTAATTAAAATGAGCTAAAGTAACATGATTTTTGAACATTTTGCACCATCTTATTTTTATTTACTTGTAATTAAAATTAAAGTTTCTAGGGATGCAATGATATCAAAATCTCACGATACGATATTATTGTGATATGAAGTCCACAATACAATATTTATTGCGATATTTAAAAAGAAAAAAAGGCAAATGAAGAATTGGGAAAAAATGAAAAATTTGCTTTGTAACTGGCAGCCCTTTAGAGCGGCCTCCAAAGCACACAAAAAGCTGCTCAGACTGTCTGAACGACTTAGAGTGCTCAACGTAAACTCTGAGTGCCCGGACCGGGCACAATAAGTTCTGACCCTGTTCACCGTCCACCGTAGTGAGGGCCAGCAGGGATATTACCTGGGCTCTGAACGGAGTTTTGAGCGCCATGACCCGTAAGCCAGCTGATTGTAGCGGCTCGAAGGGAGCCGTCCTTAGAACTAAGGACAATTCCCACGTCGGCACAGTCCTGGTAAGAGGAGGATTCAACCTCCGAGCACCCCTCAGGAATTTAACGACCAAGTCATTCCTGCCGACTGTCTGACCAGCCATGAGAGAATGATTCGCTGCGATGGCTGCCACATAGACTTTAAGTGTGGATGGGGTGTGCTCCTTTTCCAACAGTTCTTGACGAAAAGTTAGCACGTAGGACACATCACATGAATTCAGGTCCTGATCTCGCGCTCAACACCAGTCACAAAAGACTGACCACTTGAGAGCGTAGAGATGTTTTGTAGAAGGAGCTCTATCTTCTAATATGGTGATAGAGACTCTCGCGGGGAGCTGGCTAGACTCCCGTCATGGGACCAGTCATGAAGGTTCCACAGCTCTGGCTGGGGGTGCCAAATCTTGCCTTGTGCCTGCGAGAGAGTCTCTCTCCTCAGTGGTATCGGCCACGGACCTGCTGATGTCATCTGAATCATTTCTGGGAACCAAGGCTGGTTCCTCCAAAGTGGGTCCACCAAGAAGAGAGAACATCTCATTTCCCTGACTCACCTTTTAAACCGAGGGAGCAGAGCGATAGGAGGGAATGCGTACAAATGGGTGTTGGGCCAATCATGGGCCAGAGCATCCCGCTGTGTTGAGAAATAGATTGGGCAGTGACAGTTGTCTTCAGAGGTAAAGAGGTCCACCTCTGCCTTGCCATAAACCGACCAGATCATCTGATCCGATTGGGGATGTAGTCTCCATTCTCCTGGAGCTACATTGTCCCTGGACAGCATGTCCACTCCCTGGAACGCCGGCTTGCCCTCGTACAACGCGCCCCAGCCCGAGCTGGAGGCGTCCGTTGTGACCACCATCCTTCAGGAGGTCGTTCCCAACCGCACGCCTGTTAAAAACAGATTGAGGAGTCGTCCAAGGAGCCATAGCTTTGACGCAGCGATGGGTTACCCTGACGCGATGTCGGCCAAGACACCAGGTATGGGATGGTCCACAAGTCTTTAGCCAATACGGGAGGGGCTGCATGTAAAGCAGGCCCAGGGGAATAACTGAGGAGGCGGCTGCCATGAGACCGAGCATCCTCTGAAACATCCTGAGCGGACATGTAGTCCCCAACTTGAATGACGCCACCACTTGCTGAATATTCAGGGAGCGTTCCGGCGAAATCCAGGCTCGCATTTGAACCGAGTCTATAACTGATCCCAGAAAGGAGACCTGCCATCTGGGAGTGCGCTTCCGGGGCCGCCCCCAGGCCGAGTTCCCCCACCGCCTTCGTGAGGACACGGATCAGCTCCGAGTCTACACTGGGGCGTGCAGACTGAGAAAGAGCGAGGTCTTCAGGCTCCTCGCCGGAACCCACCCACTCTTCAGCGTCAGATGCCGTGAAGAGTCATAGAGTCATCAACGATCACCTCCTCCTCTGAAGCACAGAAAGACACCAGGCCACTCGCAGCCGACGAGGGGTGTTTATCCTCATGTGTGAAACACACTGCCAAACTGAGGCGCTGCGGGCAGAGTGAGGTATGCGGGCGCTGGGCCAACGTAATCTCACTCAAGCCTGATGAGGCCCACTGCTCCGCTGTTTCTTTCTCTTGGGCGAGAATGGAAACAGGAGAGCAGAATGGGGAGGACCGCCTTCGTGGAAGAAGGCAATACGCGAACAAAGGAGGGAGAGACTCATCTTCCCACAATGAGAACATGAAGTCTCAGTGAGCGCAGCCTCTGCGGTGCCGCTACCCAGATAGGCAATGCACTCACTGTGCCCATCAGCATCTTGCAGATCCTTGCAGGCGCTGCACTTGCGGAGCGACATTTGCAACAACGCCGCTGGAAATTTGCTCTGGAAATGCTCTTAGATAGCCGGATGGCCGCAGGGGAATCATCTTCTTCCGCTGCTAGTGGCTCCTTCCACAGCAGAGAGCGAGGAGAGCAGGAGAGCAGGTGAGTAGCAGCTTCTTCTTTCTGCTTCTTCGGCTTCTTTGTAGTTGGGTCAGCGAAGAGAAGGTCTCGTCGCTGAAGGAGAAGATTCTGATGAATGGCGCTCTGAGCCAACTTATATACAGGTCAGCTCTGCCCATTCTGGCGAGCTAAAGCGCCATTGGTTTGTGCAGTTACACAAACGTTAACAAATCAGGCTTCAGTAACAGGGTAAACAGGAGTGTAACCCATAACGCAACGTGAAGTGAACGTTCGATAGGGAACACCGGATCACAAGCTGATCGCATGAACAATGTGTGCACTTCGCTTTAAAACACACAGCAAAAACGGGCTTGATGAAGGGATTAAGCCATATCGTGCTTTTGGTTTTAGTTCGTTTGACAGATACTGTGCCAAACCATAATGACCCAAAACAAATATATTTTAAAAACTACACCTATCGCTTCATATCGTCATATTTCATATTTGCTATCGCGATATTGATAATATTGTTACATCCCTAAAAGTTTCATTAATTAAATTGTGTTAAACCTACACAAATCATTTGGTTGACATAATTAACTGAGTAGTTGATCTGTAGTTCCCATCATACTTTGCAAGGGGCTGCAATAGAAGAGTAAATTTAGGCAGCGTTTTTCAGTAAAGGGAAAGACATGTAAGTGTTTAATGTTCAGTTATGTTGACATTTAGAGGAGTTTCTGTAATTTTTTTGAATTTTGTGGTTACCATTATGCAGAAAAGTGTGGCCTGTGCATAGGATGTGGGCACTCAATGAATAACTGCAATTCTAGTGTCAGTGCTGATACTAGTATTTTTGTTTGTTCATTATATGTATTGTTCCTAATGATATACACAACTGCTTGATTAAGCATTAGAAATTGAATGAAATTTCAGTGAATGTTTTTTTTTTTTTTTTAATGAATTAACAATTAAATTGCGTGTAAAAACCTTCTTCAATTAAATTAAGGAAGCGCAATGAATTTATTTTTGAGTTGGAAAAAAAATTAAGGGAAGGTCTAATTTAGGGAAGAACGATATGGTTAAAAAGGTCTCAGAGTTTAACCACCACAGCGTCATTTATCTGTTAACATGTATGCCTTGACTGGACATAAATGCCTGGAACTTGCTTTTGCGATGTCACTTCTCTATTGGGCAGACTGTAAGTAATAGCTTGTCTCTTGCACTGAAATTTGATGATGGCACTATGTTAATATTTTTAATTTTATCTTCTAAATTATAAACTTTGATACAAACAGTTATATAGTTTCAATTCAAGCCTTTAACTTGATCATTGGCAGCCTGCATAAACAATGAACATCAACATTCACAGTATTTCCATGTAAAGTTTCATTTGTACTGTCTTTAAGGCAGCCCCTCTCCGCAGGATGATTTGGCTCCCCTTGAATTGCAGTTCCATTCTTTGGACTTCAGAAATGTCTTACACTGGAAACATCCACACAAAGCTGTCAAGAACCTGACATATTCTGTTCAGCATAAAATGTAAGCGTGCACAAAGTTCTTGTCAAAGAACGTAAATTAGGTTTGGATAATAACTTGCCAATATCTGCTGCACCACCCAAATTGAATCCTCACATTTCTGTAGCTGTGAAAAGTTTCATATTGGTGACCTCTCTTTCAGATACGGAGACAAGGAGTGGACTAACTCTGAACACTGTCAGGGCATCCGGTTGCTGGAGTGTGACCTGAGCCAGGCAACGTCAGATCCCAGAGAATGGTACTATGCCAGGGTCCGTTCCTTGTCCTCTGAGGGCTTCTCATCATGGGTCCTTAGCCACAGGTTTTACCCTCAGTGGGAAAGTGAGTATACTGCATCATTTTAATTATGATTTTCCATGAGAAAAGCTTATAATTCAACACATTTGTCCACATTTGAAATGATCTTTCATCCGTATATGGTTGATTTTGATATGGAGGTGCCAATCGAAGAGGAACAAAGATTACACAATGTGATTGTGATGGCATAACAGCACTATGTTATATTTAGTTGTTTTTTCCTGTGGAACTTATCATCAAACAACTTCCTCTGAATTACAGCCAATTTCAGCCCACCGCAGATAAAGGTGACCGTGACAGGACGGATCATTTCAGTGCAAATCAGACCTCCGAGGACACCACTGCAAGGACAGAGGGGCTCTAGGATACGAGTGACAAAACTGCAGAAACTGACATTTAGAATATACCTAATACACAATGATGTAGAAGAGGTAAGAAAACCCTTGCATATAAATGTACAAATTCAAGGTGTATATATAGTATATGAAGCCTATGTGAAATTATAGATTTAAACAATATCACATGGTCAAGACTCATGGAACAACACCACTCTTGACTCAAGAGTGGTGTTGTTCAGATTATATGCACAGTTTTAGTTCAATAAACAAGAAGTTCATATTAAAGAACTCACATTTTAAACACAGTATTTCCAGTTTAATCACCTGTTTTCGTCGGTTTAATGTGTTCTGTCGTGTCAACACTTAGTAAATGAACGAATCGGTTAAGAAAATGATTCATTTACCCACACTCATAAAGACAGTTACTTGTCACCAACTTCTGGTGGAAAGATTTAACCTGCAGAAATAGTCAGTTTAAAATCGTTACCTCTAATATTCAGTCAGTTTATCAGGAAGTCGCAAACACGGAAAGCGGAGTGATAAAACAAGTGAAAAGTTCAGCATTGTTGTATCAGTGCTCTTGGAACGCTCCTCGGCCAATCAGATTCGAGGACCGAAACTAACTGTTGAATATTAAAGTTAAAGGGTTAGTTCCCCCAAAAATGAAAATGCTGGAATTATTTACTCACGTTCATGTCGTTCCAAAACAGCAGGACTTTCTTTCTTCTGTGGAACATATTTTAAGAAATATCTTTTTCCATACAGTGGAAGTCAATGATTACCAAAACCTTTTAGTTACCAAGGTTCTTCAGAATATCTTATTTTGTGTTCCACTGAAAAATTGCAATACAGCTATTTGTTCATGATTCTGAGAGAGCAAATGACTGGATTAGTTAATTAGCTTGCTTATTGATTGATATCTTTATTTATTGCAATTTGTTAGATTGCAGAAAATAATCTGTATAGGAACACTGTCATGCACAGAGCAAATTGCACTTCATTTGGCGGTTTTTCCAAAATGTTTTGAAATTTTAACCATAACTGTCTGGCAGCCCACGCACTAAATTTACTGTAATTATTATAAATGACTCCAAATTCCTCAAATTCAGTATGCTAAACCTTCACCAGTCCCATCTTTCCCAAATAGGAAGTTTATGAAACAGACAGTTGCTCCAAGGAGCTTGTGATCGAGGGGTTACGTCCGAAAACCACCTACTGCCTTCAGGCTGTGTCCGTTACCCCTCGCTCAGGCCGCAAAAGCTTACGGAGTCTCAGCACCTGCATCAGCACTCATTGAAGGCTTAGTGTCTCCCACAGGTAAGCCTTACGTAACACGTGATATGGTTTCTTTAGTAAGGGAAACACCTGAGATAAATGATGGTGTCCATGACAAGTTTCCGCCTTTGTGCTTTCTCCAAGTTGCCTCCCGGGTATTGATGGTTGGTAGACAAAAAGACGACAAAGTGAGCACAGACACGCTACTTGTTATTCGAGACAGAGATTGCACTCTTGAGACACCCTCAGATCAAGTTCCAACCACCTTAGGATAAATTAGAGTGATTGTCTACTTTGCTTAGAGTTTCAGTTCTGAGAATTTTGAGCACATACAAGATGCACGTGTATTTTTAGAGTATTGGTATTATTTCTGGTTTCGATTATAACGTTTCTGTTTTATCTGCCTGCAGGGTGAGGCTGCTTCTGGACCTTTGTTCAACATGAAAATTACACACATACACACTACATAGTGGAATGTCTGCAATTTTTCACCAAGGTCACGTTTACTATAAGCCTGGCTTTGCCTTTAGGTTACATTAAAGCTGAAGTGTGTAATTTCTGCACCACTAGCACCATCAGCAAAATAATGACCGTTTACACACAGGTTTCCTGAGCACTCATCTTGAATTGGGTGGACAAAGAAATGGTGCCACCCTCAAATCACACCACTGGCTTGAGCCAACAGCAGTGGAAAGCATTTACACTCGTTTTTTTCTCAGGGAAATCAACAAATGGCTTACTTGAAGATATTTAGTATTAAGTTCGCTTTTTTATTATTATTATTAAAATATATACACACTTCAGCTTTAAGGGTAATGACTGCTGAAAATAAAAACATGAACTAATTGTCACGTTTAGGGCTGAGAACTGAACACCAGACAGTAGTAGTTGAATGTTGTGTTAAACAGTGTTGGAACTCAATAAATATACAACAAATGACTGAAAGTAAAACTAAATAAATTATGAAAGAAAAACAATGCTTAAATGTTGCATAAAGTATTTATTGGTCACTTGTGTACAGTAAAATAGTAGAATTTGATATAAATGAGATGATTCTGGGCTCAGCCCTTTTTTCTTTGAGCCCTCCTGGAGCAAATAACCAGTCCACATCTGAACAGAACAGCTTTTAACATTAAATTGGTCACATGGGTAAAACATTGGATAAAAACAGAGCTCAATACAACATACACTAAAGAGCAAAACCAGTAAAACTATTAGCAGTGCATGTGTACCATGTAACAATCTTCCCAAACCGTTTCACAATCCAAGACTTCAACTTTGGTGAAAACATAAATCTTCTGTTTTCTGTCATTCCCACATCTGTGTCATTCACGTTTGGAAATCGGTCTAAATGAAACTGCTTTAAAAGTTTGATCTCTGCAGTTCTCCCACAATAGGAGAAATGATTGTGCTTAGACAATAACACCAGATGAATTCCTTAAAAACAGGCATCATATTATTACTTCATATAGTAATGATCATTGCAAGACATAAAAAGGAGGCACCACAATGTCTCTCCAAGTCCTTTGTTCTTATGAATCCTAATGTGCAGTTGTCTATCTAAACGAACAGTAATCTTTATGCCTTAATACAATAACAGTGTAAATGTAATGAACAATCATCATGACTCGAAAATTCCAGTGCTACAAACATATTTTGTTCTTCTTTCTTCAAAACAGCACCACATAATGGGTGTTTTTGAACAGGAGTCAGTGGGAAAACCTCTGATTATTTCTGAACAAACAGTACATTTATGCTGACTGAAATAATTACAGTAAATAATTCTAATCCCTACTATAACAGCTTTTTCAATACTGAGTTGTTTCTCAAACACATCTTCTCCAGTTAGAAGATGAGAGTACTAAGAGTACAGTGCTCTTCCATTTGACACCCTATAACCACAAAATAACGTTTCAATTAAGTACGTTTCAAATCACAGTCTCCAGATACAAGATACAAAACAATATTTTAAGTGACACAAAGAGAAAATGGAAAAGCAAGTTACTGAACTACTTAAGTCCACAATGAACAAGTTAATAATGCAGTCTTTTACACAGGGTAATGCTTAAGAAAACAGTTTGAATATACAGAATGACAGTTTAAAAAAAAAAGCATTTGGGTTTTGCAGAAACAGATTAAATCACTTACACAGTTCAAGCACTAAATCCTGATTTAACATTATATAATTCTAAACATTCTGCTTTAAATTTTTAGTGAACCTACTGAAGTGTAAAACTCAAAACCAAGCTACTCAGATGGTAACAGTTTTAAGTAGCATCCTGGTGCTTGATGAATCTATTAGTTAAATCCATTTTTTTTAGGTTTTGTATAGACTGGAATGGTTTGTAAATAATAGCAATATTGATAGACACTAACAATATAGTTAATTCATTCATCACTATTTGGCAGCATAATGCAATATCTATATATATATTTGCTTCCCATTTGGGTTATGCAACCTAAAAAGCTACAGGCATGTGTACACCTCTAAAAGACATAATTAGATAAAATGCATCTGACTTAAAGCTAAAAAAGGAGAGTCCATGAAGTTCCTCTCCAATATAACTTTAGAAAAAATAATGTTCCAAAATAATTTTTTTTAAAAAGTAGGAAAAAATTTCAAATAGGTCACAAAAGACAAAACCCTGAAAATGTAATGTATTAGTACAGTAAAAATAAAGAGCTATGTAGGGAACTGCGCTGTTTGGCCTGGCAAACGTGAGGTCTGTTAGTTTGGTCAATCACATTAGCTATGCCACTTCATCTGTACAACTATTATTATTTATATTAACACTGTGGGCCCTGTTTATGCCTTTCATATGACATTACGTGATACGAAATCAAATGACAAAAATGCCTGAACACTTTAAAAATCTGTAGTTTCTAACAGAATCTGAGATCTTGTTCATCAGTGTAAAAGGTTTACAAATCAAGTCACTTTGTAAAAACTACAAACCAGCAATTCTACTGTAAATTCAGTGGAATGTTGATCATTCACTTCATATATGTCACTTCATATTAAATTACATATCAAAGTAAACAGCATATAAATAAAAGTACCACAGAATATCTCCAGCAGCAATGGCTCAAATATTGATAAAAAAAGGCCACGATGTTAATCTTGGGGGAAAATAAAAACAACTAAATGTCATGTTGAACAGACAGATGCAAGACAAAAATAAGACCGTGTTCCAGATGCAGCTTATTTCAGGATAAAAACTCTTTCTCCAGTTCAAAGACAGACGGTCGACTTGGTGTGCTCTGTATTCGACAGAGGGGAACAGTGCAGTCTCGTTTTTGACCCTCTGTGTCCATATCCAGCAAAGAGCAGCCCATTTTGACCTCTGAGGGGAGGACCATGTCCAAGTTTTGGGCACTCTTCTCCCCAGAGTAGTGCCCAAGAGAATAGCTCTTATTGCGGCTCTTCAGAAGACCCCAGGAGTGAGGTTTGCTTCTTAGGGAAAGCGGCCTGTGTCTAGAAGCTGATTCTCTGGAGGCTTGCTTCTCTTGAGCAGGCTCTCTGTCAGCCTTCTTTTTCAGGGAAGTGGTAGAGAAATCAGCTGGACTGGCCTGAGAGTTACTGCTGCCATTAACTTAAGCAAAGAAAGTAACATCATTAATAAACAAGATTTGAAAACAAAACTTCACTGTCGTGGGTTAATGCAGTAATGAGCAGAGTAAAACCTCTAAACTTTTTTGTAATCCCATAAACCAACAACCTAAATTAAATGCACTAAAGATACACAACATATTGCTAATCAGCTGATATTTGATGGTTTTTAAGTTATCTTTACCTTATCTTTATTATTGAGAGTTTAATTTCACATACTCATTTCAAACTACTTTATATTTAGAACATTTAGATTATATATTTTTTATAGATAAAATATATAATCCATCATTTTAAATGCTACAAGTGAACAACATTATAATGTAAAATATGAAAACGTGAGTATTTTAGATAACATTTAACACTATTATAAAATTCAACTAAAAATGTTTTTAGATGACAGCAAAGTTATGTATTATGTATTAGGTGCATTTGATGTATTAGATGACAGCAAAGGTAATCTAAATATAAAAATGTGTGTTTATCAGCAAATATTATATATTTAAAAAAATGTATCTGTATTGGCACTGATATTCAGTGTTTCACTTGACAATCATTTTCATCTATTTTTTATTTAGATTGCCTTTGCTGTCATCTAATAAAAACACTAACGATATAAAAACCATATAAAAAAAAAAATCTAAGATATTGATTTTTCATAGTTTAAATTATAACGCTGTGAGGTCTATATTCGCTTGTAGCATTTAAAATGATCAGATTTTATATTGATTATATATACATATATGTTTTACATTATTTTGACAAAATGGTATACAATTTTAAATTGGTAAGCCATTTATCAGTTATAAGAAATAATTATTATATTGTGATCATTCCTAAAAAAATAACAACACATCACTTACTGGTCTGACACACAGCAGGGCTGGACTTCTTTCTCCTAAGCCGAGAGCTGGATCCAGAAGGATGATCTTGTAGAGGGGCTGAGGGAAGAATGTCACTAGTGCCTGTATTCTGATGCGTCTGGGAATTCCGAGCTGGAGTCTTGTTCACTAGGTTATACCCAGTCCCCTCAAAATCTGACTGCAGGAGGCACTTGGTGGAGTTGCACTCAGAAATTGATGACATGGCGAGTAGATTAACGGGTCCTGGGGTAACCTCATCCTTGCATGAGCGGCCACCGGGGGGGCTGGTGCTGCGGCGGAAGCGAGTGGCACGCTGAAACAGGCCCTCTCGTTTTTTCTTCTCCTCACGTGGCTCTGGTTCCTCATTAGCAGCACCCTTACAAACCTCCCGCAGGTCGAAGCCGAAGGCGACAGATGCCAGGATGGAGGCACAGCCATAGAGAACAGCGTCTGTGCGCCGGCGTGTGGTGGTGCGCTTCAGGCTGTTGGTGGGTGTGTGCTGCGGTGTGGTGCTGGTGGAACTGGTGGAGGTTGTTGGGTCCTCCTGGCTCTCACCTCCACCAGCCGGCCCCTGGCTCTCCCCATGTTCATCTTTCCACAGAGGTAGATCAATATACACCTGGTTGGGGAACTTGAGTTGCTTTGGTTTGTTGTCAGATCCATCAGCAGAGCACACTTCATCTATATCGGTTCCTGGAAAAACAACAAGCTAACAAAGTTAACAGCTAAAGTTTAGGGGCAGTAATTTTTTAAAAATAAATACATACTTTTATTCAGCAAGGGCTCATTAAAATTATCAAAAGTTATGTGAAAAAAATAATCACTGTTTTCACAAAAATATTAAGCAGCACAATAATAAAAAATGTTAACTGAGCTCCAAATTAGCATATTAGAATGATTTCTGAAGGATCATGTGACACTGAAGAAACTGGAGTAATGGCTGCTGAAAATTCAGCTTTGCCATCACAGGAATAAATTACATTTGTAAACAGTATTTCACAATTTTACTATGTTTTTGATTAAATAAACGCAGCCTTGAGGAGGATAAAAGACTTCAAAAAACAAGCAATTTTGAAACAAGATTAGATAGAAACAAGACTAGACAGAATCTAAAAGTGCAGATTTATTAATTGTGCCAATATTAGTAGTTAAATCAATTCACCAAAATACAGCAGAACGCTGCACATAAATGGGTGCCGTGACACAGAGGCTGCGTGTGAAATCTCCTCCTACACCCTAATCGGCACTATTTGAGGGGACAGCCATTCATTGTGGTGTCCAAAACCATAGGGGACGTTATCGAGTGCACTCATTTAATCCCATAATGCACCACAATAACGAGTGTACAACCGATGTACACTCAACGACTAGAGAATACCCAAAGTGCACTGTGAGTGTCGTGCCAAATAAATTTCCACATCTCACCTGAAGATGGCGCCTGCAGCTGAATCATCCATCTATTTTCCAAACCGCTGGTCCGATATAGGAACAGTGCAATTTGATACAGGTATAAATTTATTTTTACTTGATCATTAAATTGTTTAATTAAGATTTATACATGCTAGTTTCCATGACAGAGTTCAAGGATCTTCTCTACTACTGGAGCTGCCAGTTTGCTAAGTTTCAAATTATTATTAAACAGCAAGTACACATTATGCAGAAGCGGCAGCCCTTCTGGTGCACTCAGCGTCTGAATTCGCTTACTCGTTTTCACTCACACCTTCAACTGGACTAGATTATTGGACTAATATAGGGAATAGTGAATGAGGGTATGGGGGGGGGGGCGATTTCAAACCCAGCAGGTGATTAATGTCATGTTCTTTGTAACATGATTTAAAGATACAACAAACAGCGATGAAAATTGAGTACATGGAAAAAGTAAATGGAAGATGAGCCTTCTTTACATACCCTGCTCTGCAAATAATGCAGCCAATGGAACAGATTTCTGGGCCTTCATAAGACTAGTGGACCAGGGACTGCTTCCATCTGAGAGAGGGCGAACTCTGAAGACAACATGACAGTGACACCCACAATTTATAACTAATTAGAACACATCTAAATCATCAGATTTACTGAATCATTAAAAAGGTAACATACATTGCACACTTAAATCACACACAAAAAGAAAAATAATATTTTTGTCTTTGCTTAAAAAAAATGAACAAAAAAATAAACTGTTCTAACCTTTCAGCACAATTTCCTCTTTCCTTGGTCTGTACAGAGCTTGGCCCCCATGTGCGGCCCTTCTTCTTAAAACCTTTCTTAACATCTTCAAACTCCTCAGGTTTGTAATTGGTGCTTCGGCCCCATGTCCTGTTGCTCTCGTCCAGGGTCACTAAAGGTGAAGATACAAAGAATTTGAAACAGAATTGCTAATACTAACAGAAACTTTCTTAACTGACAGTCCCAATATCTGTCACACCACAGACTGAGATTCCATATATTAGTCCTTCACAGCGGAGCGCCAACAGTTTTTTTAGTGAATAAAGGCAACCTCCACCACCCAGGCCAGCAACACGGAGATGGAATTATAACTTATAAATAGGTGTTAGATCATTACAATCATTCTCAAAAATGGTTAATGGAGCTTCAGGAAGATCATTGGGTTGACCTTAAACTATTGAAGCACCAGCTCAAGGTCCACCCAAATGTACCTGATCCCAAAGGCAGTGAAAGCAAACTCATTACAAACCATTAAAACTTCAAAAGCATCAAGCAATGTGTTATGACAATCATCTGTATCCCAAAGTCATCAAAACAAATGAGATGCTGCAGAGCAGTAGTGATCAGGAATCACACCAACACACAGTTAGATGGGGTGGCTTTGTCTCACAGGACCACAGTGTCCTTGCCTTTCTTCCTAAACCCGCTAGGAGGTTTACACTCGCTTGTGATATCCACATCCTGGTGATACACAAACATACTGCCCCTTCGACTAGTGTCACTTGTGTGGCTCACTGATGGGAAGAAAATATGTTACAAACCTGTGACAGACATAGGAATCAGACTGGCAATGTCATACTAAGTTGCTCACAACTGAATTGATTAGTATGACTGTCTTTAGTACATGATTTCTTTTTACTGTATTGAAATGGGCTAAAGGGATATGGGCCAATCCTTATATTAGCTTACGACAATTATGTTTGTTTGAATTTCAGTTTCTTTTTCAGTTTCTTGTAGCAAGATAAATGATGGAACTTCCCTTTAAAATAAAGAATAAAATGTTAAACATCTAAACCTACTTGCAAACAGCAATATGTTTGTTTTTTTTATCCCAAAATCTCAAAAGAAATTGAAGAACTGTGGTAAACTAAAATATCAATGTGTAAAACAGTAGGTACTTACACTGAATGGCTCTGAGGCGAGGGATCAGTGTAGGGCTGCTGGGAGGGCTAGAGTTGGTGCTGTTGAGGCTTCTTCTCTTGTCCATAGTCGGAGAGGCCTGAACTGTGATTTTATGCTGAAAATCTGCTGAACACAAATAAGGTTATCCCTTAGTAGTATTTAAATCACTTTAAACATTTCTACTTCAGCCACAATAACATTTCTCACATAAACGTCCTTCACAACCCTAATACTACAAGAGAAAATCTGTAAACAGTCATGATAAACAATTTATTGAGAGACATTAATGTAATATTCATGCTACACTACAAATTCATACAGCTCTAACCTGAGGGTAAGCTGATGCGGTTGCCATCTTTGAGCTTGAGGCGGCTGCGTTTGAACTTGCCCTTTCGTTTCTTAACATTGGGCTTGTCCTTGTTGAGTTGAAATATGAGGATGTTGAGCTCACGCTCAAGCACATTAATTTCCCGCTCAGCCAGCTGCTGTTCCCTCCTCTTCAAAAGCTCTTCATGAGACTTCTGCTGAAGGGTTGCTCGCGTCAGCTCCTCCTCACGTGAACGGAGCTCCTGTTGGTGTGAAGAACATTCGTGATCAAGTACATTTGATGAAGAATCTATAAACAGTTTATCCAAACATTACGTAATGGTGGGGAATAATGATATAATTTCCTTTTCGATTTAACAATTCCTTGAAATTATGACCAAACAAACTATGGCCAAGTTTTTTGATATACTGAACCACTGCCTAGGGAAGCAAAATTGAACAGTTCTCATGTTTATGACTCTTCTGTCTACAAGCAAAAAGCAAAAAAAAAAAAAAAACATCAATGGTATGAATGGCAGTTTCACTTCCTTTGGCCTTGGAGGACAGAGCTCAGATTCCTCTCTGCCTTAAACAGCTCATTTCAGATCGGTCTTCTTTTCTTGGTTTTACCCTTGAGCACCACAAACATATAATGTGAGACCTGTGAGTGAGTTATTCATAAAACAGCAGCACCATTTGTGTGCTAGTAAATAAATACTTAAAATCTGCTTGTTCTGACATTCTGTTTACTTGAAGATGGCAAATGGAAATTCTGCCTTTTGGTTAAAAGAATCAATCACCTTTATGATGGAGCTAGTTTACTTCTCCAAATCTTTTGAACAGAATAATCCACATGTATAAAACTTGCAGGCAGAATTGTTAAGCATTAATCAAAACAGTTTTCCGGCCACATGGAGTAAAGCCGTTTGGCCTAATCTCTTATGAATAACTTCTGTAAGAAGCTTTGGGGCAGTCTGCCAAGAAACACACTTGGGCAGATGATTTAGACAATTCATTAATGAATGAACAATTTGTTCATTTACTAGCGAGGAAAAGTTTTGCGCATCACGAAACAAGAAAAATATTTATGTGCGAAGACTTTACTTACAGCAGTGGAAAAATTCACTGATCAAGAATGTACGTGGAATAAAATGTCAGTTTCTACATGAAGTTTTAGCTGACTTGCAGGAAAGAGCATTCTTGATCAACCAAAGGCAAATCCTTTTCAACATAGCAAGCTGCTAGGACTGGAAGCAGCTTATCATATTAACTTTATCAAACGTTTAAGGCCATTTCACTGGTAATAGATGGGTTTAAGAGGATAAGTTCAACCACAGTTATCCTGTTCAAATCTGAACCAAAAAAAAAAAAAAAAAAATAGGTCCACTGTC
>NW_015660877.1:736887-739223 GCF_001515625.1 Sinocyclocheilus rhinocerous | reverse complement strand
AAAAAATCAATGGTATGAATGGCAGTTTCACTTCCTTTGGCCTTGGAGGACAGAGCTCAGATTCCTCTCTGCCTTAAACAGCTCATTTCAGATCGGTCTTCTTTTCTTGGTTTTACCCTTGAGCACCACAAACATATAATGTGAGACCTGTGAGTGAGTTATTCATAAAACAGCAGCACCATTTGTGTGCTAGTAAATAAATACTTAAAATCTGCTTGTTCTGACATTCTGTTTACTTGAAGATGGCAAATGGAAATTCTGCCTTTTGGTTAAAAGAATCAATCACCTTTATGATGGAGCTAGTTTACTTCTCCAAATCTTTTGAACAGAATAATCCACATGTATAAAACTTGCAGGCAGAATTGTTAAGCATTAATCAAAACAGTTTTCCGGCCACATGGAGTAAAGCCGTTTGGCCTAATCTCTTATGAATAACTTCTGTAAGAAGCTTTGGGGCAGTCTGCCAAGAAACACACTTGGGCAGATGATTTAGACAATTCATTAATGAATGAACAATTTGTTTATTTACTAGCAAGGAAAAGTTTGGCGCATGATGTAACAATGAAAATATTTATTTACTTGCAGCAGTGGAAAAATTCAAGATTGATCAAGAATGTATGTGGAACAATGTCAGAGTTTCTACATGACGTTTTAGCTGACTTGCAGGAAAGGGCATTCTTGATCAACCAACGGCAAAACCTTTTCAACACAGCAAGCTGCTAGGACTGGAAGCAGCTTATCATATTAACTTTATCGAACGCTTAAGGCCATTCCATTGGTAATAGATGGCTTTAAGAGGATAAGTTCAACCAAATACAGCTACCCTGTTAAAATCTGTAACCCTGAAAACAAAATAGGTCCACTGTCTCATTACAAAACCATGTAAAACAAGCTCAGAAATAGACAAGCCAACAAAATCTTGATCAACTGACCTTTTCTTTAGTACGCAACTCATCAAACATTTCTTGAATCTCCACTCTCCAGTCCTCCTGCATTGAGTGGAAGGAGTCCTGCGGCATGGTGGCCATCACAGCCTCCTCTATGGCAGTCAGCTGCTCCAAGATGGAAGCAAAGGACGGACGGATGTGGGGATCCTGCTCCCAGCATTCTAGAAGCACAAAATATGTTAGAATCTATCTATTGGTTATCATTACAATGACCTTTCATTGCTGATTGCAGTGGGACTTGTTCACACTCAAGCCCTGTTCACGCCACCAGCAACACACAGTAACATGATCCTATTCATATCAATAGAGAGCTGCCGATTTAGGCAAAGTAGGCATGACCAATGGCACGACAAAGTTGAGAAATGTTTAACTTTATGCAAATGAAGAGCATCTTTCAGGAACAACTTCCAATAGAAATGAAGACTGTGCTAGAGGAGCTCAGATCATCCATCTCAAGTGCAAGCAAGACAGGACAGAATGGAGCAATTTCCCTTTTCTATATGATTTGTCTGTAAAAACATACATGGATATAATAAAATAATATGTGGAACTGTCTGCAGTCTCAGTGAGTTTGATTCATACAATGATTATATAATGCATTGCAATGAGCTGTTTAGCACTGATGCAGTTTGTGCTAACACAGTTTCCTTTGTATAATATTCATTAGTAGAGACAAACTGTTAATTTTTCACAATCAAATGTTACCCTGGACCACAAAACCGCTTTTTTTTTTCAAGTCGCTTGGGTATATTTTTAGCAATAGCCAAAAAAACATTGTATGGGTCAAAATTATCGATTTTTCTTTTATGCCAAAAATCATTAGGATATTAAGTAAAGATCATGTTCCATGAAGATATTTTGTAAATATCCTACCGTAAATACATCAAAACTTAATTTTTGATGAGTAATATGCATTGCTAAGAACTTCATTTGGACAACTTTAAAGGCGATTTTCTCAGTATTTTGATTTTTTTTGCACCCTCAGATTCCATATTTGCAAATGGTTGTATCGCGGCCAAATATTGTCCTATCCTAACAAACCATACATCAATGGAAAGCTTATTTATTCAGCTTTCAGATGATATATAAATATCAATGTCAAAAAATTGACCCTTATGACTTGGTTTTGGACATGGACAGCATGGTTTTGGACATGGACAGCATGGTTTTGTTGTCCAGGGTCACTCACAAATGAGAATTTCTTGGCAGTAGGACTAATTTTAGTCTACTAAAATCTAGTCTAATTCAGCACTAATTTTAATTAGTGGTCGACCGATATGGGTTTTTTGACAGCCGGTGCCGATATCTTGGAATGTATTCGATATAAAGCCGATATAATTGTATTTATATTTAAGAAATTTGAAATCATTTGAAAATGGATTAAAAATA
>NW_015660877.1:727865-736533 GCF_001515625.1 Sinocyclocheilus rhinocerous | reverse complement strand
ATATGACAGTGGGCAAATGCATAAAGTGTAGCATAATTTGAAATCACAAGTTTAAAGTTTGTCGATCGCGCATCTCCAGTGAAGCTGAACTCTCCTCCTGTCAGCATTCAATTTGCACGAACCGACCGTCACACAGAGAACACGCGATCATGCAGGATAAACATGCACACTTCACAAGATCTCACAACTGGATTCGACTATGTTTGCAAGGTTTGTGAAATTAAATGTTCATTAGTCATTCAAAGATTTGTTTAAATGATATAAAAGCATATTTGCTGAATGCTGACTTTCTATTACTAATAATATTAAAGCAATCGTTATAATACTTTTTTTGTATACATTTTAATTCCTTTGTTTAACTGTTCTATCTGATTATTAGACAGACTTCTATCCGTTTTAGACAGAACTGACCGACGACGGCGAACAAGAGGGAGAATGAGAGCGGTGTGCGCTCAGGCGCTGCCGTTCTCAGCGCCGTCAAAATAATAGTCCCGCCTCGAACACATCGGCCAAACATAAAAACTTATCGGCCGATGCCAATATTTGAAAAATGCAGATGGCGATATATCGGTCGACCACTAATTTTAATTGGTTGTTCATCGGGGTAATGATTTAATGAACTAGCCCTAAAGAAGTAACAACAGCAGGATGTTACTTTTTTAGCGACAAGAAAATATCTAATCAAATTAGAATATCTTCGTTTTATCAACATACATCATCTACAGGTGCATCTCAATAAATTAGAATGTCGTGGAAAAGTTCATTTATTTCAGTAATTCAACTCAAATTGTGAAACTCGTGTATTAAATAAATTCAATGCACACAGACTGAAGTAGTTTAAGTCTTTGGTTCTTTTAATTGTGATGATTTTGGCTCACATTTAACAAAAACCAATAAAATAAAACCAATAAAAAAAACATTTTTAGTGAAATGTTGGCCTTCTGGAAAGTATGTTCATATACTGTACATGTACTCAATACTTGGTAGGGGATCCTTTTGCTTTAATTACTGCCTCAACTCGGCATGGCATGGAGGTGATCAGTTTGTGGCACTGCTGAGGTGGTATGGAAGCCCAGGTTTCTTTGACAGTGGCCTTCAGCTCATCTGCATATTTTGGTCTCTTGTTTCTCATTTTCCTCTTGACAATACCCCATAGATTCTCTATGGGGTTCAGGTCTGGTGAGTTTGCTGGCCAGTCAAGCACACCAACACCATGGTCATTTAACCAACTTTTGATGCTTTTGGCAGTGTGGGCAGGTGCCAAATCCTGCTGGAAAATGAAATCAGCATCTTCAAAAAGCTGGTCAGCAGAAGGAAGCATGAAGTGCTCCAAAATTTATTGGTAAACGGGTGCAGTGACGTTGGTTTTCAAAAAAACACAATGGACCAACACCAGCAGATGACATTGCACCCCAAATCATCACAGACTGTGGAAACTTAACACTGGACTTCAAGCAACGTGGGCTATGAGCTTCTCCACCCTTCCTCCAGACTCTAAGACCTTGGTTTCCAAATGAAATACAAAACTTGCTCTCATCTGAAAAAAGGACTTTGGACCACTGGGCAACAGTCCAGTTCTTCTTCTCCTTAGCCCAGGTAAGACGCCTCTGACGTTGTCTGTGGTTCAGGAGTGGCTTAACAAGAGGAATACGACAACTGTAGCCAAATTCCTTGACACGTCTGTGTGTGGTGGCTCTTGATGCCTTGACCCCAGCCTCAGTCCATTCCTTGTGAAGTTCACTCAAATTCTTGAATCGATTTTGCTTGACAATCCTCATAAGGCTGCGGTTCTCTCGGTTGGTTGTGCATCTTTTTCTTCCACACCTTTTCCTTCCACTCAACTTTCTGTTAACATACTTGGATACAGCACTCTGTGAACAGCCAGCTTCTTTGGCAATGAATGTTTGTGGCTTACCCTCCTTGTGAAGGGTGTCAATGATTGTCTTCTGGACAACTGTCAGATCAGCAGTCTTCCCCATGATTGTATAGCCTAGTGAACCAAACTGAGAGACCATTTTGAAGGCTCAGGAAACCTTTGCAGGTGTTTTGAGTTGATTAGCTGATTGGCATGTCACCATATTCTAATTTGTTGAGATAGTGAATTGGTGAGTTTTTGTTAAATGTGAGCCAAAATCACCACAATTAAAAGAACCAAAGACTTAAACTACTTCAATCTGTGTGCATTGAATTTATTTAATACACAAGTTTCACAATTTGAGTTGAATTACTGAAATAAATAAACTTTTCCACGACATTCTAATTTATTGAGATGCACCTGTATATATATAAACAAAATATACAAACACAATAAATGGGTTGCAACATAACATGGGCAAACCCACATCTACCTAAAGCTGCAAACAATAATTACAAGTTCGAAAAGGAGCGGGATGAAGCAAAAGCTTGTTAATCTCATTAATCTATTAATCAATTTTTAAGTCTAAAATTTGTGCGAAGTAAAATATAAATTATGTAATTTCCGCAGAAATTAAATAAATAACTCTTCTCCTTTGTGTATCATGATTACCTTTGTCCAGTAATCTGTAAAGCACATGCATATTTGGCATTATGCAAATGTGAAAATCAAGTGAACAGATCATGTTTGGGCATTCAGAATGAATGATATCTCCCTAGGTGGGAGTCTCAGTTCTTTTTATGATTTAAAAGTGTTCAGTTTGCAATTATGTATTGTGAATAACTATTCATGTTAACCACTCTCTCACTTTCACTTTAGCTTGATTTTATTAGCTGAGGCAGTCCTTTTCTTTCTTTCTTTTTTGGTAAATGAAATCAAGTTGAAGATGCGTCCTTCATGTATGGACCCAGACAAAGAAAAAGAGAAAAAAAATCTATCTATCTATCTATCTATCTATACCGAAATCTTATAGAATTTATAGTTGTTGTTTTTTTATCCTGTTTATAATGTTTCCCCAGATGTGACTATTAATGTTTTTGTTATACATCTTTTTTGCGTGTTTAGGTGGTGAGGGGGAAATGACCAAGGGGGATGTGCTGAGGGAGTCTTCAGAGGGAGAGTCGGTCCTGGGACGGTACAGCATTATTTCCCGTAACTCTGAGCGACCGGTGATCCATCAGGTGGCATCAGCGCCTATGTCTTCAGACCGCGTTGAGTGTGTGGGTCTGTACACGTGCATCGTTCATCAAAATGTCCTTTCGCTTTCAGTTTAGCCCCTGTGAAAATGTTCTCATGCAAGCTTTTAAGTCGGTCACATAACCAAAAATGCTGACTCTCCGGTTATTTATCTCATCAAATTCTGCCTGCGGCTGTATAGCGATGGATTTATTTTTTCCCGGTCAGGAGGCTGCCTGGCCAATAAACAAACAACTTATTTAGCTGTTTTCTGAAGTGTAGCTTTATTTATGAAGTAAAGTAAGTACGTCTGACGTTTTTCTTTAAAATTAGCATTTCTTTCTGGCTACTATGTATAGGTATCTATGTAAGTACTGGTACTTCTGAATGGGTTGAGGCTGGGAATTAGTGCATTTGAATATAGTGCATATATAGGTGCATCTCAATAAATTAGAATGTCGTGGAAAAGTTTATTTATTTCAGTAATTCAACTCAAATTGTGAAACTTGTGTATTAAATAAATTCAATGCACACAGATTGAAGTAGTTTAAGTCTTTGGTTCTTTTAATTGTGATGATTTTGGTTCACATTTAACAAAAACCCACCAATTCACTATCTCAACTAATTAGAATATGGTGACATGCCAATCAGCTAATCAACTCAAAACACCTGCAAAGGTTTCCTGAGCCTTCAAAATGGTCTCTCAGTTTGGTTCACTAGGCTACACAATCATGGGGAAGACTGCTGATCTGACAGTTGTCCAGAAGACAATCATTGACACCCTTCACAAGGAGGGTAAGCCACAAACATTCATTGTCAAAGAAGCTGGCTGTTCACAGAGTGCTGTATCCAAGTATGTTAACAGAAAGTTGAGTGGAAGGAAAAGGTGTGGAAGAAAAAGATGCACAACCAACCGAGAGAACTGCAGCCTTATGAGGATTGTCAAGCAAAATCGATTCAAGAATTTGAGTGAACTTCACAAGGAATGGACTGAGGCTGGGGTCAAGGCATCAAGAGCCACCACACACAGACGTGTCAAGGAATTTGGCTACAGTTGTCGTATTCCTCTTGTTAAGCCACTCCTGAACCACAGACAACGTCAGAGGCGTCTTACCTGGGCTAAGGAGAAGAAGAACTGGACTGTTGCCCAGTGGTCCAAAGTCCTTTTTTCAGATGAGAGCAAGTTTTGTATTTCATTTGGAAACCAAGGTCCTAGAGTCTGGAGGAAGGGTGGAGAAGCTCATAGCCCAAGTTGCTTGAAGTCCAGTGTTAAGTTTCCACAGTCTGTGATGATTTGGGGTGCAATGTCATCTGCTGGTGTTGGTCCATTGTGTTTTTTGAAAACCAACGTCACTGCACCCGTTTACCAAGAAATTTTGGAGCATCCTTCTGCTCCTTCTGCTGACCAGCTTTTTGAAGATGCTGATTTCATTTTCCAGCAGGATTTGGCACCTGCCAAAAGCACCAAAAGCACCAAAAGTTGGTTAAATGACCATGGTGTTGGTGTGCTTGACTGGCCAGCAAACTCACCAGACCTGAACCCCATAGAGAATCTATGGGGTATTGTCAAGAGGAAAATGAGAAACAAGAGACCAAAAAATGCAGATGAGCTGAAGGCCACTGTCAAAGAAACCTGGGCTTCCATACCACCTCAGTAGTGCCACAAACTGATCACCTCCATGCTACGCCGAATTGAGGCAGTAATTAAAGCAGAAGGAGACCCTACCAAGTTATTGAGTACATGTACAGTAAATGAGCATACTTTCCAGAAGGCCAACAATTCATTAAAAATGTTTTTTTTTATTGGTCTTATGGAGTATTCTAATTTGTTGAGATAGTGAGTTGGTGGGTTTTTGTTAAATGTGAGCCAAAATCATCACAATTAAAAGAAACAAAGACTTAAACTACTTCAGTCTGTGTGCATTGAATTTATTTAATACACGAGTTTCACAATTTGAGTTGAATTACTGAAATAAATGAACTTTTCCACGACATTCTAATTTATTGAGATGCACCTGTATGATATGCAGTCTACCAATAACTTTAGAGTGACAGCACTCACTAGGAACACCCGTAAGCAACTTAAAGTACTACTACAAAGATACACTGGTGGTGTGAAGGGAGCATCAGTACTCAAATGTCAAAAAATGTCATGCTCATGTATTAATAACATATAGTGAACCACTGGATAAACAACACAGGAGCACCTAGGCCTGTCACGATAACAACTTTTTGTTGTGTGATATATTGCCCCAGAAATAATTGCGATAAGCGATATTATTGTCATTTTAAAGACCATTTTATGCCACTGAATATATAATCATGCAGATGAAACTTTGTTTGTAGAAGCATTTTTTTAAACTTGAACTAGCACCTCATGACTACACCACGTTATGTACCAGAATCTGCAAAAGACACAAGCGCAAGTGGAATGTACAAAACATGGTGACATAAATTTTTTAAGTAAATATAATGTGCGATATATTGCGTCACCAAAAATTATTGCGGTCATGTACATATATTGTGCGATAAGTCGATATATTGATTATTGCGACAGGCCTAGGAGCACCATCAGTGAACTACCAACAGACCTACCCTCCATGAGCTTAGCAAAAGGCTCGGGATATTAATAGTGTTTGTGCGATCTGTCTGTTTCAGACGGGAATGGCGCTGAAGGATCGGAGCACAGAAGGTCTCGCGGCCGCCGCGTCTCCCGTCTCGATGGAGGCTAAAGTGAGCAACGGACAGCAGGCGCTCCTACAACACCTCCTGCTGAAGGAGCAGAGACAGCAGAGGATGATGTCACCTGGTGAGCAGAACGCACAGGAAGTACATGTTCTTAAAGTGACAGCGGATCAATTTTTTCAAGTAGTAAAACTAAAAAAAAAAAAAAAACAGAGAGGAGAAATGTTTGAGTTATTTGTACTATATTAGTTCTAAGTTAATTGTAAAAGTATGCAGTGAAAAAATGCACTGAAATAACAGAAAAAAAAAAGTGACTGGGCCATTCAGATCAGCCACTTTAAGTTATGATGGAAATGTTTTCTACGCGTGAGCCTTAGCCTTTGAGCATTTATGTCAATGAATAACAATACAAGAATGCTAAGAGGATGCTCATATTTCCACTCTTTTATCATGAAGTGGAATCTTCAAGGACAGAGGCCTACATGAAGAACTCTAAGAGACATACAAGTCGCTCTAGTTTACCATTCAGTCTCGTACCAAATGACAAACAACATGAGAATGTAGGCCAGCTTGCTTTGAAGTGAGGAACATCCTGAGGTCAGGAGTAGTATTATTTCTCACCGGTTCTGTCCTTGACAACTATCCAACTTGAGACCTTTATCAACATCAGTATGTAATAAACAGTGTTGATAACTACATGTCTGATTAATCTAACCTTGACTCCCTTTCCATCATGACCTGAGGGTGTAACTAAGTATTCTTATTTGTGGACACATTTCATTAAACACGTTCTAACTTTTCCAGCCTATAACCAACGTACAGTGGTGAGGACTGGCCTTGACTACACTCCCAGTTTATGCACTTGTTACAAAGCAATACATTTAGTATAACTGTCTTGCATTTTAACATTTTCACCCGTTCAGTTATCAGAAATCACAATGTTTATTTATGCAATAAGCCAGAGGAAGCTATCTAATCAGAATTTAGAGTTAAAACTATTTTCACAATGAGGATTTTTGTTCCTTTACAATTATCTTAATTTTCTTTGAATCCATAAACATGCTGTACGTTGCAAATAAAAATAACCAGGCAGACAGTGTCTTTTAAAAGATAAAAGACCAGCATGTTAGAAAATACTCATTTAAAATTCAATCTTTAATTTTGGGACAAACATGAAAATTGGGACTCCATTTCGAACAGGTTTCACCTGTTTTGATGCTTTCAGGTTAATCTCAGCTGTTGGTTTCTATGCACTTTTAGGTTTCCTTTCCATGAAGTAACAGCACAACAGTAAACAACTGTTTAAAATGTAATGACATAACACCCACAACCTATTACACAATAAGATTTAATATTTTATACATTTCAGTAAACCAGTTGGTTGTATATGAATGCTGTCTTATTACTAAAGAAGATCCACTTTTTCTGTGAACCTGAAACACAAAATAAATGTTAAACAATTAATATAAATAAATAAAAATAAAAAACTTCTAAAACTAATAGTGCTTCAAAACAATCCTGCTCTGATTTGCCTCCACTTTTCTTACAAGTCTTTTCTTTGCTCAGATTTCTATGGTGTCAGTTTTATGGGGCAGAAAATCATCTTTAGATCATTAGACAATAACCACTGCCTGTAGTATGTTCGCCACGGACCCTCTCTATCCCTCCAACAAGGCCATTGTTCTCTACACTGTCAGTCAGAGAGAGAGAGAGAGAGAGAGTGAGTGTGTGTGGGTGTGTGTGTATTTTGGAGAGCACACATGCTTGAGATTCCTTAACGTTTCACTTCATGTGCCTGAAATTACAAAACACAAAGCACAGTGCCGAGTTTCACAGGGGCTGCTGGCTACAGTTCTGCAATATTCTTTACCCCCAATCAGGGGAAGCTCCCTGTCTTGGAAAGAAAACAGCAGCCATTGAGGAGATTAAAAATAATGAAAATAAGCCTTTCAGGCCCAGGAGTCGGAGCATTCTCGGGTTGGCAGTCACCTAGCAACTAGTGCTTGACCATTCCATTGTGCAAACTTGTGTTAAGCTTTTGCCCCCTCGTTAGCGACATTCCTTTGAGTGAGGTATTAAAAGATTAGGGCACAAAAACATCATTTTACTCACTATTTGCTATATGTCAAAGATAATCATTGATCAGATAAGCAAGAGTGGGCACAAAGCAAATCTGATTTCATTTCTTACTTTTTGAGAGACAACTACTTGACTTTGCTGTTGTTTGTGCCTCCTTAAAAATGTACCCTCTACCTTTAACCTGCTAAGCAATGTACTGCAACCTGAATGGAAAAGAGTACTGCAAAGAGTCCCCTTAAGAACACAGCAGAAAGGGTCTGGCTCATGATGGGTGGGTGTCTTGAGTGCAGCACTGAGCAAACACACGTTATTTTTTCAATTAAGGTCAGCAAGCTTCCAGTGTTGTTTGTCACAATCCTGTGGAGAGATGAACAAACTGAGTTGTGTTAACAGTAGCACTGCCAGGCTGAACGGGGGCAGGGTGCCACATTGCGTCTATTGTTGATAGTGGAATGCTGTATTAGCTGCTAATTTAACAGAGAGAATGACACAGTAATAATAATGATGCATAACGCATTTGCAGAGCGAAATCAACTACACTACTATTCTAAATGTTTTTTTTTTGTTTTGTTTTTTAAATAAGCAGCAAGGATGCCATAAAATTATGACATAAAAACATGACAGTAAAGACACTTACAATCAACAAATATAATTACAATGTAAAGACACAATGTAACACACAAATATGTGTATTATATATATATATATATATATATGTAAATATATGTATGTATATGTAAATATATGTATATATACATATATATATATGTATATGTGTGTGTATATATATATATATATGTATATGTGTGTATA
>NW_015660877.1:726481-726823 GCF_001515625.1 Sinocyclocheilus rhinocerous | reverse complement strand
GTGACGTTGTAGTTTAATGTTTTGTTAGTCTAGCCCACGAGACGCGCCGCTGCTGCGTTATTCATTCAAAATATTAGAGAAATATAGTAGCTCAATGCGGAGAAGATCTTGATTAGGTTAAAACCGAAACCAAGCCATTCACACAGAACGCATAATTAGCGCATTGTTAAACGGACAAATATGACTGCTGTACTCGCGTCTCACACAAGAGTATAGAAAACCATGCAAAGTTAAAACAGTTTAAACTTTTAGAAAACACGTCACGAATTTGTGGATGTTTATTCCTTTTCACTGCGTCTCATATGTTTTTAAATGCAATCTGTGTAATGGGCGATTCGGCTC
>NW_015660877.1:709764-725295 GCF_001515625.1 Sinocyclocheilus rhinocerous | reverse complement strand
AAGAAATATTTCGTGTTATCAATTTTGGCCATATCGTCCAGCCCTAATACATATATATATATATATTATATATTATACTATATATAACGGCTGTTCTTTAAGAAATGTTTATAAGAAATGTTTCTTGAGCATCAAATCAGCATATTAGAATGATTTCTGAATGATCATGTGACACTGAAGACTGGCGCAATGGCTGCTGAAAATTCAGCTGCTGAATAGATTTACATTATCAGGTCAATGTTACCAGCTGATTACCAGGTTAATTTGTACAGCATTCAAGACTATATTTGAGTTTACAGATTTTTGTGAGACTTCGACAAGTTACTCAACTTTAAACACAACATCTGAAATGCCTCTTTTAGGTATTTGTTTACCAATGTATAGTATACCTGAGGCAGATAAGCATTAGGGTTTTTCCCAACTCCATCTATGACTAAGAAACATGATAGGACAATCCCATAGTCATGCAGTATCCCTTGCAGCTACATAGTATTGTTTTAGAGAAAGAGCAAATATCCCCATTTACATGAAAGAAACTCTTTATAAACATCCATAAAACATTAAGGTAATACATGCCACTACTTACTACGAGTCATTATGCAAAAAAATTATTTAAAAGACTCTATTAACACCAATTATTTAATTATCAAAAAAACATTTATATTCAGACTTAGTGACTCTTAATGCAGATTGCAGACCAATTTTCAGATCAGAGTTTTCTGAACTTTGTCAGCAGATAGGCAGTTTCTCAAAGAGCACACCAGCTGTTCAAACTCTAACCTCTTAACTTCACAACCTGACCAGGGTCACACTCATTCAGAAGAAATCCTTCCTAGGCTTGAAGATAGCCAGTGGCTTATCACTTGTTGGCTGTGCAACTCTAGAGCAAGAAACCCTGCTAATGCACATGACTCAAATCCACTGTTGAAGAGCAAGTGCCGTTTTCATACAGCCTATTTTCAGTGACAATTGAGGTGTGGAGAAAAAATGCAACCTTAAATTTTCTGATGACTTTAGGGCCAACATTTACAAAGCTAATTTCACCATCTCAGTTTAGTAGTTAAGCATTTTGACCCAGATGTACATGTACATGATGGGGAATGGGGGTTCAATGGCCATTTAAATAGTTATTTTATACTAAATGTGCAAAATGTACATTTTAGTCACTCAAATTGATTTCTATAGTACTTTTCACAATACACAGTATTGCAAAGAAGCTTTAAAGAAAATAATAATTTGTCGGTGCCGATAGCCTCGTCGTTAGTGCGTCGACATATAGCGCAACTGCGCTCACAGTGACCCGAGTTCGAATCCTGCTCCCCTCTCTCCACCCCAATACTTTCCTGTCATCTCTCCACTGATATATATATATATTTAGGCTACTTGTTTTTCATTAATGTAATCACATACAGCGATATATAGTAAATCTCAACTGCTTGAGTTTTTTAGTCCCTAAATGTAATTATATGTATATAATAATATACGCATATATACAGTCAAAACGATAAAACTCTCTTCAAGAGCGCACAATAACTGAGATTTTTGTATCGCACAATAAAATATTGCACATATAAAATACACTACGCAGCAATATCGCTTCCCTTTTTTATGCAGACGATATTATAAACATTAACATTACAACAATACAAAGAGCAATGTGTAACATTTTACCAGATGTAGTCCTACACTTGTTAACTTTTATTTGTTCCCCACTAAATAATGTTGTTTCACTAAATGTTTAGTTTAGTTTTAATGTTTTTATAAAATTATTGTGCACCCATGATTTTTCTAGAATAACGTTTGCTGCTGAATTATCCACTAACCTAGTTTATAATAGTATTTTTTGTCACAGATTATGATTATATATTTTTTCATTAAAATGAAGTTGTCTATATTTAGCAGCTTGTGTTTAACACACACAAGAGTGATGATCAGGTCAAACCACAGAAGTATAGAAATTCTACATTGATAAAAAATTTTTTTTTAAAAACTGCGCTCGGATCGGAATTGGCCGATACTCCGAATTTTTGGTTTCGGATCGGTTCTGAAAAAATGGTATTGTTGCTATAAAATTGCTCTACGGGAGTATACTGCATGTATGCGTATATTATTATATACATATAATTACATTTAGGGACTAAAAAACTCAAGCAGTTGAGATTTACTATATATCGCTGTATGTGATTTATATACAGAGCAGTGTGATAATACAATAATTTTTGCTGCAATAGAAATTTACATTTATTAATTTAGCAGTTGCTTTTATCTAAAGCTTTAGAAATGAGTAACACAAATTATAAATTTTAGGAAGGCAATATCATAAGAGAAGGCAGCCAAGTTTTAAACATGGTCTACAATAGTATAAGCAAGAACATGGAGGGATTTAGGAAACAGTGTAAGCAAAGAAGTTTTTTAAATATTTAAAAACTTGCAGCTTAGGTTGTACTCTAAGATGAGCGAATACTGAAGTTGCCAGAAGGACTTGGAAGGATCCAGTGTCTTTAACATTAACTACAAAGGCTCCATTCAATCTCAGAGCATCCATCAATTTTATAGCTTTTCTTCTGGGGTTAGATTTCACAAGCTAGTGGCTTCCTTTGAGAATCATATTGCTTTTAGCTAGAAGACAGAGTCCACAGTTCTCTACACCACACACAGGTTGCATTAAATACAGTTAGATTGTATATAATCTTCCTAGTTCTAATATTCCTAGTTGTCCCATGTTACAGTATAAGGATGAGCACGTGGTGATCTGTTCCCTCCTTTCAGGTCCAAACACAGTCTTATATGGAAAGAGGTTGATGTGCTAATGATAAGCTTTGTGAACGATTAATGATTAACATGCTAATTGCAAAAGGAAATACCAATGTGACAAGCTTGTGTGAGCTTCTATAGTAGAGCAAATACCTGCAATTCTTGGTCAAGATAAGGAGGCATTAATGAGTGTGTGGTAACTCTCTCTTACTGTTGCTGGACTTGAGGTCTCGGTGAATAATGGGAACTACAGCCTCCTCGTGGAGATACTGCATGCCTCTGGCGATCTGGACGGCCCAGTTCACGAGGATATGAGGGGGGATCCTCCTGCCCGTCAAAGCTCGGTTCAGAGTCCCTCCTCGGGCATATTCCATGACCAGACACAGGTTAGGCTCCTCCAAACACACCCCCTCCAGTTTAATAATATTAGGATGTTGAAGCATCGAGAAAAGTTTGGCTTCTTGCTTAACACTGTCTGCAGTCGCTTTAATGTCCTCATCGGGGTCCTGTCGAGCTGCCTTCACCGCGACCTCCTGGTCCTTCCAGGTCCCCCGGTAGACTTTGCCAAACCCACCGACGCCGATGATTTCTTGTAGAACAAGTTCAGAGAACGGTATCCGAACAGGTGCGGACGGGTCGCTCTCGCGAGCCCCTACCGCTCTATAAATGGCTGGTTGGTAAGTAACATAATTAGATGGGAAGATGCCCACGCGATGGTTAATTTTACCAGTCCACCAGCCTTCGTCTCCCGAGATAGCAGCGTCCTTAGACAGGACCTCCACCACGTCTCCTCGCCGCAGGCTGAGCTCGTCCTCCCCGCTGGCCTCGTAGTCAAACACCGCGGTCCAGAGCGAGCGGGGACACACGGGGGCAGAGTGAGCCCAAGTCCCCGAGCTGGAGGACTCCGTCCAGACATGGTCTTGGAGGCTCAGGCGCCCCTCACCGTTTGGGAAAACGGCCTGGGGAACATCCATGTCTCGGTGCCTGCAGGAGCACCATAAGGTGCCGTGATGTCAAATCAAAGTAAAACTAGTTCTGTAGTCGTATTCCCCAATGACACATACACACAAAAAATTCCTAAGAACCCCAGCCAGGTCACTTTATATCATTAATGGAGAGTCGGTCAGGTTAAATCCGGCTTAATAGAGGTTAAGGAACGCATTGCTTTGTTTCCACGTAAGCCAGATAACCAGTCTGGGAGTGCGAAGTGCCTCTGAAGCTGGGACATCAGTATTAACCAGATATACAAACGAATTTCATCTTTGTAAAAATGAAGGTAAACAACATACCTAACCGGGAAAGTCGAGAGAGTTTTCAAGCCGTGAGGCTACAGGTGCAAAGTACCTGCTCATCCCAAGCGAATGAATCTAAATATACACAAGATGAATCCACTACCTAAGATAAATTACTAATTAACTTGCGTGTCTACATGTACAAAACCTCCACACAGACACTCTCTGACAAGTTGAAACACTTTACACGAGCAGGCTAAAGAGCTATGCTAGCCCGTTAGCTCTCTCACCGAAGTTCACAAACTCGTAAGATAACTTAACTGCAGCTCGCAAAATTCCGCCGTCGCCAAGGACTCGTCGCGCGCGCAGCAGGAACCCTTTCGCAGAGTCAGTCTAGTGCGCACTTCAGTCATTCACTAGCATTGCAAAACCGACGGCTTTCCCCCCTCGCCTAGATCCAAAGACTTTTTCAGAGCAGCTAAAACTTTGCTTGCTAATGTCTATGAGCGAACCGCCATCGCTCCGCTCCTCCGACTCGACTGACCAGAGGAGAGAAGGAAAAGGTGGAAATGGATTGGTTGCAGGAGTTCACGTGACACTCTGCGTGATAGCAAAACAAAAGTGGGAATTGGGAACTTTTCTTATTTTAATCTGCGGTGTTATGCTACGTCTGGAGATTAATAATGGAGTCTGACTGGATAAATCAATCTGCTTTACCCTACACTTTACAACATGCAGCTTACAATATGTTAGTATGTAAAGATATGCACCCGACTGGCCTTGATAAACAATTCTGTATTGTTTATAGGTCTATAGCCTACCTATAATGTTACATTAATGAGATGATTTCAAATGAGAAAAATAAACAAACAAATATATCAAGACAGTTCTTTTTTGTTACCTATATAACTATAAATAAATACAAATGGAAAAAATGCAGAATTATCAATAATTAATAATGCTTATTTTAGACATAAAATCGGCAAAATGTAAAAATATTTTTGGGAAACTGAAGAATGTTGTAACACATTTAGATACTTTATATTCCCATTATATAATATTCCCATTATATTTGTCTGCGGCCAATGAAGGTTAATTTTAAGTCTGGCCTTTATAATATTGTGTGTATCTATATCAATTTATTGACATAGCCTATACTTCATGGCATCTAAATCACATCATTACAAAGTATCACAAAATATCATCTTATTCACATTCCCTTGCATAATTGTTTATAGCATATCTGTACACACACACACACACACACACACACACGGTTGTTTTTGTGAATTGTGGGGACTTTCAATAGACTTCTATTACTTTTATACTGACCAAACGATATTTTCTATCCCCTAACCCAGTGGTTTTCAAACCTCTCCATGAAGTACCCCCAGCACTGCACATTTTGTATGTCTCCCTGTATCTCATACACCCACTTCAGGTCTTGCAGTCTCCTCTAATGAGCTGATGAGTTGAATCAGGTGTAATAGATGAGGGAGACATACAAAACGTGCAGGGCTGGGGGGTACTCCAGGACAGGTTTGAGAACCACTGCCCTAACCCAACCCTAACCCTAAACCTACCCCTTACAGAAAACCTGTTTGCATTGTTACACTTTCAGATAAACATAATTTACAATTTTTTATCATTTTTTTCCCCTCGTGGGGACCGCAGGCCGGTCCCCACAATGTCAAAAATGTCAGGTTTTACAATCCTTGTGGGGACATTTGGTCCCCACAATGTAGCATAAACAAGTACACACACACACACATATATATATATAGGCCTACACATACACACAGATGTGCTCATAAGTTTACATACCCCTTGCAGAATGTGCAAAATGTTAACAATTGAAACGAAATAAGAGGGATCATGTAAATTGCATGTTATTTTTTATTTAGTACTGTCCTGAATAAGCTATTTCGCATAACAGATGTTTACATATACTCCACAAGACAAAATAATAACTGAATTTAAAAAAATGACCCCATTCAACCCATTCAAAAGTTTACATACCCGTGTACATGAATCTTAATACTATGTGTCATTTCCTGGATGATCCACGACTGTTTTTATATATTTTGTGATAGTTGTCCATGAGTCCCTTGTTGGTCCTGAGCAGTTCAACTGTCTGCTGTTCTTCAGAAAAATCCTCCAGCTCATATTTGATCCCTTTCCAAAAGTGACTGTATGATTTTGAGATCCATATTTTCACACTGAGGACAACTGAGGGACTCATACACAACTATTACAAAAGGTGAAAACATTTACTGACGCTCAAGAAGGCAACACAATGCATTAAGAGCCTTTGAACAGGATGATGATGTGTAAGTCTTCTCATTTTGTTTAACGATCATATTTTTTTTCATTTAGTACTGGACACTTCAGAAGCTACATAAATACTTACATGTTTCCCATTAGACAAAATAAGTACAATTTACCCTGATCATCCAATTAAAAAAGTTTACACCCCACGTCTCTTAAAATGCATATATAGCCTATAGTCTAATGTCTATTTTGTCTATTGTGTATTTTTATTTATTTCCTATTCACATAATTTCTATACCCTTTTACTTTTTATTCACTTAATTCTGACAAAGGCATTAAATATTAATGATTGATGTACAGAGTTACACACTGGTATTAAAAACATAATACTGCAGTTCCCGTAATGAAGACATAAATGTTTCAAAAATTGCTATTGTTATGTGTAAAAATCGCGGTGGTGTGGACGTTTGAATGTTTGCGCACACATTTATTGCGGTAATAAATATTTTAAATTGACTTAAAATGTTGGCATGCGTGTCAAAATGAACTGCTACCTCTCTCTGTCCCGCTTGTCTGGCTGCAGTGTAGTACAGCTGATTCTCCACGGCGCTTGTGTTTGGACTGGCAGCGCAGGGAGGGGGCGCGTGACTCAGTGAGCAGCAGAGCATCGCTATGAATCAGTCCCTCCCTCCCTCCTCTCCGCTCATGTGAAGCTGCCTGGCGCAGGAGGATGCTGCTAGGTGCCTTTCACCGCACAAACCCAATGTCCCTATGCTGGGAAACAGGGAGCCAAGGCGTGGAAGATGAAAAAGAAAAGTAAACGGCTTCAAGGAAGGATGTAGAGGCAGCTTCTGTAAATATGAAATCGCGCGCAGGGGTAGCGAGTCGAGGACGGTAGCGGTGTGAATTCGCAGCTTGCAGCATGACATATCTGTAGCGACCATTATTGCAAAAATATGGGCTCTCAAGTTGTGCAAACGCTACGCCAAGGAGTCTGGGCTTCACTGACCGGAGGATGGTATCATGATCCAGAACAGAATAAATTCAACAATTCATGTCACCTGTATTTATGGATGTTTTTGCTCATGCTTCCATTATCTCTTCATTTGGTGAGTGATACAATGCCGCAGGCCGCCGATAATATGCGTTCTGCAATTAGAAAGCATTCAGTGCGTTATAGCTGCGGAAACCTTACACGGAATATTTCTCTGAAGAAATCAAATTGATCAACTCGTTAAATGTATTGTATTTTATATCAATGTTGGTGTTTGTTTGGTGCTAGCACTGTCGCATTTTTCTTCTGCATAGCCTCCTGTACTGGTGATGAACGTCTCAAAGCATTGTTTTGCATTTACAGTATACGAAAATATGCATATATATTACGTGTTTTTGTCAGTGGTCAAGAAATGAATTATTATTATTAATATGATCATTGAGATAATAATAATACAAACCCAAACATCTATTTTACTGTTTTATAGTTGATCTATCTAAAATAGCTCCAAAGATGTCACGGCTCTGATGTGTTTTCCCTCTCTTCCTTCCTCAGGCTCTTCCACCCACCACTACTACCCTCAGTATTTACTGCACCTCAGTGACAGTTTTCTTCATTGTCATTAAGATGGTAAATTATCGCCTCCATCTGATGTTCGATCAGGGTGACACTGTAGCCCAGAATAGTGTGCCTGACATCAGCAAAGGTGTAGACAAGAAAAGCAACGCATCTGATTCCTGTCTTCCATCTCTAAGGTCCAAAATCAGTTGTGCCATTTATTGAATTCAGCATTATTTTGCAGTGTTATTTTCTATTATTGTCTTATGCATCCTGTCCTCAAAGCACTGCCAAAAGTATTTTGATATATTTTTCTTGTGACCAGACTAAAGTCTGAACTGTTTTAATCTCAGGAAGAGCAGCACAGTTCCTGACAGTGTTGCCACATCAGTATTGACCAAAAACAGACCAAGTCCAGTAATACAAGTCACAGTGAAACAGACTGAAACAGACCCTGGACTGATTGGAGTGAGTAATACTTTCGTGAATTTATGTACCATAATAATTTACATTTACTTTACAAAATATGTATTTTTACAGAATGTCACAAATATGTTCAACGTAAGAGCAACACTTTGAGAGCATAACTGCTTTACACAAATATTGCAGTGGATTTTGTTATGTATACTATTTTCTGTGCACTTTTAATAATATATTTTTTTTGTTAACCTGCTTTACAAAACTGCGAAGGAGTGTCCAAAATCTGAGGAGCTGAAGAATATAGAGGGTATGTACCAGCTTTAATTATAGCACTGGCCTGGTTTCACTGCAGTGCAAGAGATCCTCACAATTCGGGGAACATGCTGTGCAGATACATCGCTGTAAGTTTCTGTCACAGTCTCACAGAGCCTTGCATATGAACTGAGGAATAACTTGACTACTTTCTATCTTGCCTCAGTTACACGTCACACTGAGTGTGACATCCTGCCAGGACCTCTCAAAAAGAGCTGTCAGACAGCTTTGTCAGAAAGCCCAAACACAGCTTCACACTTACATTGTGAGGGTCTCTGACTGCATCTAAAACACAGACATTTTACAATATTTTATTGAATTTAATGAAGAAGTGTAAGTTGTTCATGTAATATATTATAAAAAGATTTTTTATAATCTAAAATAATTTTATTAAATAAATTATATTTTTCACCCGAAAAAAATAAAATTCTGTCATCTTTCTTCACCCTCATGTTGTTCCAAACCCATAAGACTATGGTTAATCTTAAAAGCACAAATTAAAAATAAATACATGAATAAATTGAAAGTCATTAATTGAAAGTCCTTGTCACCAAAACTTCATAAAATGAATCCATATGAATCAAGCAGTTTTATATCTTGTGAAGAGATATGATCACTTTATATGTTGAACAGGTTTAATTTAGGCTTTTGTTTACATCTAAATAGTGATCATAATGATAGTGAACATGGAAGTTTGTGTAATTTAATCTGACTCCTTGGAAGTTTTGGTTACTGGGACTTTCAATGGAGTCAGAAATGTTAAATTTGAGTAAATCTTAATTTGTGTTTCAAAGATTAACTGAAGTCTAATGAGGGTTTGTAAATGATGACAGAAATTTAATCTTTGGTTGAACTAACCATTTAAAGCAGTTTGTGACATCAACCAATGGGGTTCATCACCTGGTAGCTACTGAATTAAATTCTTTCAAAAACCATATGTTTATTTGACATTTTAAACATGCTGTTTGTATACTAACTGGCTTTTACAGGTCAGAGTGATGAACGATCTAGGCCAGAGGCAGAGGAGCGACTCACCCCTGAGGATGTGTTCAGTCCCAACACTGACCAGTCTGCCCCCCTCCTGCAGGGAGAGCAGATTCCTTCAGCCCACAGGGACAAAGCTGAAGATGATCTACCACCTTCCTCTGTGAATGAAGAAGACAGTATAGAGGAGAAAGA
The DNA here is from genome assembly GCF_001515625.1 of Sinocyclocheilus rhinocerous. Lineage (NCBI taxonomy): Eukaryota > Metazoa > Chordata > Actinopteri > Cypriniformes > Cyprinidae > Sinocyclocheilus > Sinocyclocheilus rhinocerous. Next base: position 715,575 of record NW_015660877.1, on the reverse strand, counting down.
CAAACCCCCAACCGACCCCAACAACAATAATACCTCTCTAGAAATCACACGAGAAGCTGATGATGGAGAAACACCCGAGGAGAATTATTGCTCAGATGAAATTGCCGTGGTGCTGGTTGACAACTCGAGTCCTTCGTCCCACCTGGACGAGAGTGATACAGTGAAGATCATTATCACAATGAGCTGTGACCCACAGACAGCAGCCGAACTGGAGGAGTCCGTCAAACAGAGCATCTTAGAGTCAGCTCAGTCCCAGCAGGGAGAATCCGACTGTCCTGTCAAAATTCCTGTCATCACTTTCGATTCGCCTCACGAAGTGGAGGAACCCTCTGCAGGTGATGAAAAAGAAGATAAACTGGTTGCAGGAGACAGCTCTGTTCAGGAGAAGTCCGAACATCAAGACAGTCTTCTTGCCAAAGAGCCGATCAGTTCTGACTCTGCTCAAGAATGCAAAGAAACAGAGAGCAATGAGCTTGAGATGCCCAACCTGAGCCCCCAAGTGACCAATAACAGCTCTTCAGGCATTGATGTGAACTCCCACACTGAAGAAAACGACTCACCTGAGCTTAAAGTGGATGCTGATGGATTCTTGCAGATCCCCTCAGTGTATATGAGGTGCACTCAGAGTGGAAGGACACATGCTAGGGGACTCAGTATCGACAGTGGACGAGATGCTGTCCTCATTAGCCACAGAGCTAAAGATAAGCTCGGTACAATGACCTCCTCTAAATCAGACCTAGAAGCCAAGGAGGGACAGATACCCAATGAGTCCAACTTTGTTGAGTTTGTGTCTTTGCTGGAGTCAATCAATAGCGCCAGATTTGGGGGAGGAAATGAGGCTGAGAAGGAGAATGAAGAGAGAAATGGTGAGTGCTGATTTATGACACTGGATTTAATATCTTAACTCAAACTAATGGTCCAACTCCTTTCAGAGCAATGTATGATGGCGGAGAAGAACTCGGATGTGTCGGAATCCACAGGACAACAACAAGAGCGTCCAAATCCCCCAAACAGTCTGGCTACAGACACAATGAAAACCATTCCAGAAACTCTCATTCCTATTGTCTCTCCAGAGAGGTGGGTATTGTGCCATCTGGCATACTGTAAATTGCTGTGGATAAAAGCATCTGCTAAATGACTACTGCTATTTACTTTTTTTTTTTTTTTAAACCTGAACATAAACATGATATTTGCATATATAGAGAACATATGAAAAAAATATTACATATGACAATAGTATTAAAGTATAATATTATGTACATACTGTACACACTACTCTTCGATTGTTTTTGGTCAGTTTTAATTTGATTAATAATTAAAAAAATATTATTAATAATTTATTATGCATAATTTTATTTAGCAAGGACAGACACATGGTGAGAAAAAAAATTGTATTTTTCCTCCATGTCCCTTTAGGAGCTCTGTATTAAAGTGATAAAAAGTGATGGTAAAGAAATTTAGAATGTTAGATTTCTATTTCAAATAAATACTGTTATTTTGAACTTTCTATTCATTAAAGAATCCTAAAAAATGTATCACAGTTTCCACAAAAAAATTAAGCAGCAAACTGTTTTCCACCATGATGATTTTTCTTGAGCAGCAAATCAACATATTAGCATGATTTCTGAACTATCATTTGACACTGAAGACTGGAGTAATGGCTGCTGAAAATCCTTTGCCATCACAGGAATTAATTACATTTTTAAATATATTCAAATAGAAAACACTTATTTTAAATGTTAATAATGTTTCACAATATTGCTGTTTTTACTGTATTTTTGTTTAAATAAATGCAGCCTTGGTGAGCATTAGAGACTTTTAAAAATCAAAAGAATATTACCCCAAACTTTTGAATGGTAGTGTGTGTACCTCATGAAAAACAACAGTTATGAATATAAATTCACTTCACTTTAGGGTATTCTATTCTCTTTATCCTCACAGTCCACAGACAGATAAGGAGAGGGACCCTGATTATGATTCTCTGCCCTCACAAACGTCCCAGTCAGAGAGCTCTATGCTTCAGGTCATCTGTAGACCGGAGGCTACATCCAAAGAGGAGGCTTACACTTTTCACACTATTCACAGTGAGTACAGTGACTCTATGACAGAAACAATTGTAGTCTGTTATGTGCAGTGTCATATCTCTCTGGTGTTTGTGCATGTAGAGCTGGGCTTATAACATGTAAAATATCTACAGGAGAGAGACCTCGGAAACTGTACAATGAAAGAGCTCTAAACTTACCCCTTGGTGCCGAGCTCATCACGGGCAACATATGGTACAGTATCCTATTGTACTTTTCTTTTACAATCACACCAATTAATATTTAATTAAAATTTAGTTGTAATGTTACCATCTCTCCTTAGTGATCTCCTTTCCACATCCTCTAACTCCGAGTGCCAGGACGGGTTAGTGGGAGGTCCTTCTGAATGCCCCTTCCAGCGACGTATCCTTCCAACTCGCCGACTCCGGCCCAGGAGAACCCATCCGGAAATCTTCCAGGTGTAGAATCCCTTTTTCCACATAATAAGCTGGTTCTAATTCAACACAATAGACAAAACACAGAAAACATGTTGGTTGTTTTGGTTAAAATACTGTATCTTTAAGGGTTAGTTCACCCAAAAATGAAAATTGTGTCATTAATTACTCACCCTCATGTCGTTCTAAACCCATAAGACCTCCGTTCATCTTCGGAACATAAATTAAGATATTTTTGATGAAATCTGAGAGCTCTCTGATCCTCCATAGACAGCAAGGATACTACACGATCAATGCACAGACATGTAGCAATGACATCGGTAAAATAGTCCATGTGACATCAGTGGTTCAACTGTAATTTTACGAAGCTATGAGAATATTTTTTGTTCACAAAGAAAACAATAACAACATAATTTATTCAGCATTTCTTCTCCCCGAGTTACCGTCTTCCGCCATTTTGGAGAGTATCACAGAATGTAATCAACGTAATCAGCATTGTTTACGTTCAGCATGAGTGCGCTGTCTACTGAACGTAAACAACGTGTCGCACTACGCATAAACAATGTAATTTGTGTTCCGAAGATCAACAAAGGTCTTACGGGTTTGGAACGACATGAGTAATTAATGACAGAATTTTCATTTTTGGGTGAACTAACCCTTTAAAGGATAGCTCAACCAAAAATGGGAATGCAGCCAACATTTACCGTGGGTTTAAATATTTCTCATACACAGGAGGAGGACTCCTTAGATGAATCATCCGAGACATCAACCCAAGAGAAACCCTCAAGAAAGCTGTACTACAAACTAATGGTTTTTCCTGGGAAATGGGTGAACATATTGTACGATCGCTTAACCTTGATGGCATTGTTAGACAGGTGAGTGTGACAATGAAAGTGAGTGTGACCCTTTTTAGACATTGCATTGCAGTTCAAATAACATTAAGAACAAAAATACACTCATTGTTTTTGCAGGAACGAGGATATGACTGAAAACATGGTGGCTGTATTCTTAGCTTTCTTGGTGGCTTTTCTGGGGTTTGTGCTTCTAAATGAGGGCTGCTTCAAAGACATCTGGGTCTTTCAGTTCTGCCTGGTCATTGCTAGCTGTCAGTATTCCTTGCTGAAGGTACAGCGTTCCTCATTTTACAGCCTGTTTTTGCTGAAAATGAATCTGCTGCTAGACTGCCTGCTAAAGCCTCTTATGTTTTATAGAGTGTTCAGCCAGATGCGGCTTCACCTACTCATGTGAGTTTCCTAGAGAAGTATTAAAAAAAATTTCATATAAGAAAGGAAAAATTGAAATCGCATCATATGACCCCTTTAACAGGATGAAGAATGCTGATACAAACAGTCTTTTTTTTTTTTACAGGGCCATAATCAAATTGTCATCTACAGTCGTGCTGCATATTTCTGTATGTTCTGTGGCCTTATTTGGATTTTGGAGATATTGTTGAGAACACCAGACCTCCCTGTGTCCACCGTCTATGGCATCACAATAGTAACGTCAGATGCCCTTCAGTACCTGCAAGACATTTTAGTCGGTATGTGTTTTTGTGCATGTTTGAAAAAATTACAGATGGATTCAAACCTGACTGACAGACATTTGACTTGATGTTGATCTGATATTTTCAGGGTTTACATACTGCTTTCCAGTAACATTCCTTCTTGGCTTCTTTCCGCAAATCAACACTTTTGTTATATACTTTTTAGAACAAATCGACATGCACTTTTTTGGAGGTACAGGTCCGTATCCATGCTAAATAATTTTTGACAATTTCTTGTTCGAAACAGAGATAATAAAAAATGATTCTAAGTCAGAATTGGAGGAAACTAATGTTTCGATTTTTGCTTAGCTGCAACTGGGCTCCCATCTGCTGTGTACTGCATAGTACGAAGTCTTATAGCGCTATCTTTACTCTACGGATTCTGTCTTGGCGCTTTGAAGGTAAGATCTCTTGGAACTATGTATTTTAAATGACAACATGCATTTAATCTGCTGGAATAAAATGATGCAGTATACTTTAAAAATGAATAGATTATCAGTATAAATAGTTTATTTTTTAATGCAATACAAGCTAGATTGTAAGTTTGTAATAGCAATGGCATCTTTTGCGTAGGAGCCTTGGGATGAACAGCATATTCCAGCACTTTTCTCTGGTTTCTGTGCCCTGCTAGTGGTCCTATCCTATCATCTTAGTCGACAAAGCAGTGATCCATCTGTGTTATTGTAAGAACACTATGCACTTTCCACAGATCATTTGGTTAGGAACATTTTGAACTGCTGCCATAGCTTGAAGCCCTCAAAATATGCCAGTACTTCGTTTGTAAGCACATATTTGTTTGTTTCTTTTATCTCAGCTCATTGATTAAGTCCAAGCTGATGCCGTCACTTGGACATGGTGAGGAAGACGAGGAGGAAATATCTGCTGTGAGCACAGACCCTCTTCCAGAGAAACTCAGAGGCTCAGTGGTGGGTATCTTTGATTTATTTAGGTAATATTCCAAAATTGTCTTTTATTTCACCTGAGCATTGACAAGAATAATCAGATGTACACTACTATTCAAAAGTCAAGAGTCAGTAAGATTTTTTCATGTTTTTAAAAGAAGCCTCTTATGTCTCCCATGTGTTTGATTTAAAAAGACAGTAAAAACGTCTCAGGTTACGTATGTAACCATGGTTCCCTGAGAAGGGAACGAGACACTGTGTCCTCTAGAGGTCACTATGGGGAACGCCTTCAGCATGACCGGTGACTGAAGCATACATCTAAACACGACAATAACATTGCGACAGCCTGTGACGTCATCACCCGGCGCAACCACAGTATAAAAGGGCGCCAGGAGAACATGTCATCCGCTTCTTCGTCTGATGCTTGCGTCCGAAGTGTGGCAAGGGAACTAGAGGACGCAGTGTCTCGTTCCCTTTCTCAGGGAACCATGGTTACATACGTAACCTGAGACGTTCCCTTCCGAGGAAACTTCGAACTGCGTCCTCTAGAGGTCGCTATGGGGAATGGTATACCCACGCCGCCATGCTGAGGTGAGTGCATGCCAGAAACCACGGCGAGCACTAACTACCAACTTTACCATAGCCATGGGAGTTGCCCCAAGGACGCCTTGACGGCTGTCAGTGACATTATCCCCTTCGGCCAAGGGCCTGAGCTGCATACCCTAAAATAACTTACCTGTTAAGGGCTGGGCTAAGAAGCCCAAGCCTAGGGCAGAGCTCAAGGCTTGGAATCAGAAGAAAGAGATTCCTTTAAGGGGATACGGCCAGGTGTCTAAAAACCAGACCCTGGTCTGTCACCCAGGGGGCTACTGCCAGCTCTGAATGAGCTC
>NW_015660877.1:697299-709118 GCF_001515625.1 Sinocyclocheilus rhinocerous | reverse complement strand
GCCATGGGAGTTGCCCCAAGGACGCCTTGACGGCTGTCAGTGACATTATCCCCTTCGGCCAAGGGCCTGAGCTGCATACCCTAAAATAACTTACCTGTTAAGGGCTGGGCTAAGAAGCCCAAGCCTAGGGCAGAGCTCAAGGCTTGGAATCAGAAGAAAGAGATTCCTTTAAGGGGATACGGCCAGGTGTCTAAAAACCAAACCAGACCTTGGCCTGCCATCCAGGGGGGCTACCGCCTGTTCTGAATAAACCTGCTCAAAGAACGGACTCGACAGATCTTTGGTAGCAACACCCTGCTCAGAAATGTATCAACAGAGATACATAGGTTGAGTGGAGCCCAAGGTGAGAACCGGGGCCTAAACCAACTCAGAGAAAGGGAACGAGGCTGACAGTGTGTAACCCTTACCATACAGGATGAATCCGAAGCATCTGCTCACAGAGAGGCAGGAGATGGCCCAGCCACCTGGCATGACTGCTATCTGCTATCTGGAGCTCAAAAGAGTGGAGGCCCAACTTCAAAAATAGAAGGGGGACTCGGACGCTCAGATCGAGAGGGGCGTGCTCATATGAAACCCCCAAGGGCACTGCTAAGCTTGACCCACAAGGTGAGTGGCTCAACAGGGAGGCGGAGAGAGGCCTAACAACCTGAGGCTGCTATTCAATGGAGCTCAAACGAGCGGAGGACTCGATGAGAGAAGTCCACAGATGCTCAATCGGGAGCAGCAGGCTCAAAGACAACCTCCCGAGGTGAGGGGAGCACTGCCTGCCTTGACCCAAATAGAGGTAGCTTATCAGGGGAGCAGCAAGTGGCCCAACTACCTGATGTCACTGCCATGGAGCTCAAGAGCGGAGGGTTCAACTACTAGCAAGGAGAGAGAGGAACCCAGCTCAACCTAAGCGATCAATAGCCCAGGGTCAGAGGACCTAACTCTCAAGTCAAGAGGAGGAATCACCCACTCTGCCCAGGACCGGCGAGCTCAAAGGGATCCTCCCGCAGTGAGGGGAGCACAGCCATGTCCGGCAGCAGATAGATTGTAAATGGGACATCAGAAATGGGATCCTGCTAGAAGGGGTTCACACATTTCTACAGGGAACAATAGGGTCCCAAAAAAAAGGCAACTGACCAAGGAGGTGACAGAGACGGGCCTAACACTCAGTTCGTTGCAAATGGGGTTTTTCGGGAGCAGCGCTCTCGGCTCTCAAGCTCAGGCGGGCCCTTACAGCTCATACTGGGAGTGACTCATAGCTAACCCTCACAGTGAGGAGAGCACTTCTCAGCTCGACCAGAAGGTGGTGCTAGATTAGAAGGGGCAACCCAGCAGGGCCCAATAAGAGACAGTCCACTGGTGCAGCTGGACACGGTCTCATGCAACCAGACCCAATACGACCAGAAGGAGGCGCTAGATTAGAAGGGGTAACCCAGCAGGGCCCAAAAAGAGACAGTCCACTGGAGCAACTGGACACGGTCTCATGCTCTCTATCTCGATAGAGAGCATGGGTCTTGTATAACCAGACCCGATAGAATCTGAAGAAATAGCGGGACCCAATAACCATTCATGCGTACAGAGCTTACTGCTCCTCAGAGCAGAAGCATATAAGAGGGGTTTCCGCATAAACACAAATCCCTCGTACCTCAGGGAACGCAGTGTACTCAAGCCCACTCCGCAGAGGGGCGATTACTGGTTCAACCATAAGGGCAGTGTGAAAGGGAGGACCCGCGGGCCTGACCGGCTATGGAGTGTTGAGCTCCTCAATGCCTCAGCGAGAGTAGCTTTAGCTCAGAGAACGTGCATGATGGTTAAGGAAAGACTCAAATCTCAGGAGACCCCTCAGGGTGACAGATGAGTAGTGCACCCTGGCCAGAGGATAGGGAGCATGTAACGAAGCATGTACTCAGAAGAGTACTAGCCCGTGAGAAGGACCCGCAGGTCCTGAGGTTGCAGCGTTATACTGGGGACCTGATGCTGGGAGGCCTCCGCAGAAGCCCAGGCTACATGTCCAAGCCGAAGATGAGAGCTATCACCAGCCTGGATCAGTACCGATGAGTGAAACCATCACTATAATCGGTCAACAGCAGGAGGACCTGACCGGGGGGGTCAAACCTAAAAAGTCAGAAAACAGAACAGGTCTGAGTAGCGCTGCAGAAAAAAGGCTAGTATTGAATACACAAAAGCTAGCAGTAGAATAGATTAAATGGATCGTACTCACCAACCATGGCTCCCGTGCATGACTCAGGCTCATGGATATAGGCTGGAGGCAAAGTCCGAAGAGCACTAGGGTTCCGACTATCAGTAGGTAGTTCTATGAGACATAGAAACTAGCCAAAACATCATAGGCCCAGCATAAGAGACTGCAATGCAAGCACAGGAGTCTCCTACCTAACCTCAGTCAGGAGGGAAGCTTTTTAGGTCAATTAAGGGGAGGAAGATAAGAGCAGATGTAATACTCTCAGAGGGAGGTGAGTAGATGGCTCAGGTTTTACTCTGGTCCAGACGAGAGCATTGAGAATGCCTAGTCTGGATCACCTCCCTCAAACCTTGCCTGTCACCCTAAGACCCACGCCCCTTTTGAGCCCTACCCGCAGGCGGGGCAGGGGCGCGAGTCGAGCCCTCATCAACTCATCAGCCAGGTCCATCTGCAATCCCTCATTTTCCTCCGTGCCTCAGCAGCGGGGAGCTGATGGCTGTCCGTCTTTCCTCAAAAAGAGAGACAAACGAGAGCGGAGCTTTTTCATAGGAAAACGCTCACAGTGCACACAAACTGCCCCCTCGAGGACATCGCGCGCGAGCTCTTCACCCAAACAAAAGACGCAAAGATCGTGTGTGTCATCAGGTGTCAAATAACGAGGACATGGATCCACACACTACTTAAACGCGTTACTAGTGCTCGCCATGGTAAAGAAGAATAATCGTTCTTACTGGAAATGCACGCTTCAAACAAAACAGTCCTTGAAGATGAAGAAGAGGATGACGTGTTTTCTCAGCGCCCTTTTATATTGTGGTCGCGCCGGGTGATGACGTCACAGGCTGTCGCCGGCCAATGTTATTGTCGTGTTTAGATGTATGCTTCAGACACGAGTCAAGCTTGAAGGCGTTACCCATAGCGACCTCTAGAGGACGCAGTTCGAAGTTCCCTTGGTAGGGAACAGAAATATTTTGAAATATTAGTACAATTTAAAATTAGTGTTTTCTATTTGAATATGCTTTAAAATGTAATTTATTCCTGTGATGGAAAAGTTGAATTTTCAGCAGACATTCTTCTTTGATTATTATTGATCATTATTCTTTGATGAAGAGAAAGTCCAAAAGGACAGTATTTATTTGAAATCGAAATATTTAGTAACATTATAAATGTCTTTACTGTTTTGTTTTTATTGTTTTTGAACAATTTAATGGCTCTTTGCTGAATGAAAGTAGTAGTTTCTTTTGAATGGAATTGTAATATTTGCATCTAAGGAATCTTGTATTAATTATCATTAATTACTTATATTTTATATTGCAGAAAGAGATTTTACTGTCAGATCTGGTTGTCTGTATTCTTGCCTCAGTTTTGACCTTTGCAATAACAGCCAGCACGGTTTTCCTTTCTTTACGGGTAAGTTTCTCTTCCTTTTAAATTTCCTATACATAATGACTACAAATTCAATAAAGCTAGCAGTTTACATAACAACTAACAATTTTTTTCATCACATGCAGCCATTTGTGTCCATAGTGCTGTATGCATTAGCAGCCACTGTGGGCTTTGTCACCCACTATCTCATCCCTCAGTTACGGAAACACCATCCCTGGATGTGGATCTCTCATCCTGTGCTGAAGAGTAAGGAGTACTCACAGTTTGAACCCAGAGGTCAGTTCCCTGCACTTCTGTGATGTGTTCGCTGTAATACATTGTGTTATTAATATGAATTCATTTTAGTATACTATGTTTTCAGAGGATGCTCACTTGATGTGGTTTGAGCGTCTCTATGTGGGGCTGTTGACTTTTGAGAAGTATATTGTCTACCCAGCCATTGTCCTCAGTGCACTTACCAACGATGGCTTCGCCCTCAGCCATCGAAAGAAATTAGGAATACAGTAAGTATCTTTCCCCTTATTCTTGTTGACAATTTAACAAAGATTTTGAATTTTTCTTTTTATGTTTTACTCTTCAGTCAATCCCATAATTTATTTTATTATATATATTAAACTACCCTAACTGTATATTGACATTAGAATTATATAATGCTAATGTGTTTATACAGTTAGGGTCTCATTCAGTAATCAGTCAAAAATGCTGATTTTGTGCTCAAGAAACATTTATTATTATCTCTGTTAAAACTTTTGTGGAAACCATAATAGTGTTTTATTTGAAATTTGCATTACATTGATCAAAAATCTTTTACATGGTTACAGAAGATTTCTATTTCAAATATATTATATATTTTTGAAAACTCTAAAAATAAATTTGAACAGTATTGTAGGCTACATATACATTTCTTTGTAACTTTCTATTTGTCAAAAGGATAATGTTTATTTGTCAAATGTATAATTGTTTGCTAAAAAATATATATATATAAAGCAGCTCAACTGATTGATAATAACTAATATAAACTACACTGATAAAAAATTTTTTAGGACCACATCAGAATATTAGAATGATTTTTGAAAGATGACTGTGATTATGAAGACTAGAGTAATGGCTGCTGAAGATTCATATAAATAAATTTCAAATATAAATTCAAACAGAAAACCGTTATTTTAAATTGCAGTAATATTATATTACTTTATTTAAAGGGGTCCTATTATGCTCTTTTACAAAGTCTTGATTTTGTTTTGGGGGTGTACTAGAACATGCGCTCATGCTTGGTGGTTCGAAAAACGCATTATTTTTCACATAATTTACATTATTAAAATACCTTTCTCCCCAGCCTGGCACAAACAGCTCGATTAGTTCCGGCTTTGATGAAGGTCCGCCTTCCGAAAAACAAAATGTGTTGTGATTGGTTAGCTGTCCCAGTGCCCGGAAAACAAATGCTGTAGTCCAAACGAGCCGTTCGTTGTAGTTCTTGAAAAGGGATTTTAAAAAAATGAAATATCTCCCTTTGGAGTGGACTTTGAGATTTGTAACTTTCTAGATCTTTTTTATGCCCAAACATACACACTACACACTGACTAAAATTAAAAAAGTGAAAAAGCATAATAGGACCCCTTTAATTGATATATTATTATATTATTTTACTGTTTTACTGTATTTTACTGAGGTGAGCAGACTTGGTACCTAATAACACATTTTACTGAGCATTGTGGTGGTGTTAGCAGAAGTCAGAGTCACCCTGATTGGTTTTTGCTGTGCTTGGCTGTATGCTGCCTCTGCACCTGAGTGGCTCAGGTGTCTGTGTCTCGCTCCAGCTGTGATGTCTTGTTGATGACAGTTGCTGGGATGAAGCTTCTTCGTGCCTCCTTCTGCGATCCCAGCTTCCAGTTCCTCACGCTCATCTTCACCATCATCTTCTTTGAGTTCGACTGCAGCAGTGCTTCTGAGACATTCCTGCTCAACTTCTTCCTCATGTCCATCGTCTTCAACAAGGTCAGTGCTATGGGTTGGATGGACATTAGTGCAATGAAACACTCATCATTAACAATGTCCTACACATTTGTGTTAATTTAGCATTCATTTAGTAAAATAGGTAATATAATAAGAAAATACAATAAAGCAAAATAATACAATTAAAGTCTGTACTTTTTTAAAATCAAACTTCGAAAAAAAATTCTATTGTGCCAGACTATTGTCAAAAATAGCTCACAGCAGACATTTAGTAACTAGTCCCAAAATAACTGTGTTTTTTTGTCTTGCAAATTTTTACAACAGCTCTTTGTTTTGTCAACAGCTTTGGGATCTTCTCCACAAGCTACACTTCATTCTGGTGTATATCGCCCCCTGGCAGATAGCATGGGGTAGTGCATTTCATGCATTTGCACAACCCTTCGCTGTACCTCATATCCTTACAATCTGTCCAGCTTGCATGTTTATATTGGTAGTACATCCCAAGTACTATGCTCACTCCTAATTTTAATCTGTTAAAGTAAAGGTGCTATAAACCAGGAGTTTTCAAACTTTTTTAAGCCACAGAAATATAATAATAATATAATATATACACTGGTTTCCAGCCTGTGTTTTGAAAGCAGGATGAAAATAATGCAATATTTAAACTGTAAAATTAATTCAAATGTAATTTTATTTGTTTGTTTTATTTATTTATTTATCAACAGAATTACATAATTTGTGATTAATCTCATGATTTCCAGCCAGTGTTTAGAAAGCAGAATGAAAATAATGTAAATTTCAAAATGTAAAATTCAGTTAAATGTAATTTTGTTTAGTTATTTTTTTTTATTGATTTTTTTTTCAACAGAATGACATAATTTGTGATTAATCTCATGATTTCCAGCTATTGTTTAGAAAGCAGAATGAAAATAATGTAATATTCAAAAAGTAAAATTCAGGTAAATGTAATTCTCTTTATTTATTCATTTATTTTCATATTTTCAATTTTTACTTTTTTTTTCAAAGTCCAGGTGTGTTTTTTCAGAATACTTTTTAGAGTGTCAGGTAGTTGGGAAAGAAATCGCTGACAGCGCCTTTAAAAGACTGTGGTAGTATGTTAAAAGCATTAAAAAAAACTTTACGTTGTGAAAAAATGTGTTATATTAAATATTATCTAGAAAAATAATTTAATAATATTTATGTTACATTGACATTTCATCTTTTTTTGTCAACATACAGTAATTACATAATTTGTGATTAATCTCATGATTTCCAGGCAGTGTGAAATGGTATTATTGTAACATTTGTTTAAATGTAATTTTCTCATCTGAGTCAGGTGTGTTTTCTCATGAGTGTCAGATAGTTGAGGAAGAATTCGATTACAGCACCTTTAAGGACAGTCATCATACCTCCAAATATAGCACAAATATTTCGTTTTTTCCTTGACGGAGCAGCTCAGACTCTGCCATGCTGCTGCTGCAGACGTTCGTCACGACGCTCTTCTACACACCGTTCAGCCCGTTCCTCGGGAGCGCCATTTTTATCACCTCTTATCCACGGCCTGTTAAATTCTGGGAGAGGAACTACAAGTAAGCTGCCTCTTATTTCCACATGTACATGAAATATGCATTCAGCCTCAAGAGTGACGTAATGCACTGTCAGCCAGAAGCACACTTGAGTACAGGTTTCATATTAAGAGCATATTTCACTGTTTTGAGAACAGCTGTTGAGGCTGGACATGTTTGGCATGTACTTGCCTTGTTTCCTCTGGGACAAAGTTCCTTCATGGTTGATGGGCTTTATCTGAAGTCCAACAGTCTGTAGCAGCAGAGAGAAAACCACACTATGTTGAATTATTGATGTAGTTTCCAACCACAAATGTGATGACACAGAATGTTTCTGTTGTTGATATTAAACTTGAATGGTGGTGCAGGCACAGGCATCAGATTAAATGGGGTGTTTGGCATGACTGAATATTTCACTTCATGAACTTTTCATTTGGTTTTTCAGCACCAAACGAATTGACAATTCCAACAGCCGACTGGTGTCTCAGGTAGACAAAGAGACTGGTAAATACTGTCTTTATCTATACACGTCTTATAACACACACACTAAACAGCTGACTGCTGTATCAAAAATGTATGTCATTCCATCTGTGTTAAAAGAATAGTTCATCCCAAAAAGACAATTGTGTCATTTACTGTACTCTCCCTTATGTTGTTCTAAACTTTTAAGTGAGTAAGGACTGGTGGTGTCAAGCTCCAAAAGCATCGTAAAAGTGATCTACATGACTTTGTGCTATATTTCAAGTCTTCTAAGCAATTTAGTAAAGTTGTTCTTAACTTTTTGACTCCTTGAACAGTATTCAAAGACGCCACTATCTAAGCTGATATGTACCTCTAGTACTTCTGTTGTAACAAAAATAAATAAAAAATACGTCAGTTCAATGTTGTGCATCTTTTAGAATTTTTTAGGATTTTAATTAAGACTTATTAAGATAATTAATACTTAATAATTAAGACCTGTTCGGCCATCTGATTGAGAACCACTTATTGTTTTATTTAGTTTATATGCGGCATTTTAAGCTGCACGTTAAAATTGTATAATTGCTTTGTGTTTTTTCCCAAGTCACATGCTTATATGAAATTGCTGAGAACAATAGCAAAAATACTGTTTTCAGGGAAGTTTTAAAGTTGGTCACTTTAAAGACACTCTAAAGTACTTTGGCTTTTAACAAAATGTTATGTTTATTTTTTTATGTTACTTTTATTTATATTTTATTTACATGTATTTATGTATGTATATATTACAGTATATTTCACACTCTAAAGTACTTTGACTTTTAATACAAAGTTTTATATATGTTTTATATTTATTTTTACTTTTACACTTGTATTTATGTTATGTATATATTACAGTATATTTCACATTTATTTAGTTTTTTATTTATTTTACATTTTAAATGTACATTTTTAACTGATAAAATAGACAAATACACTTCCTATCAATAATGTTCAAATTGTTAATATTATAAGCTTAATATGGTTATGATGTTTGAGAGTTTTGCTTTTTTTTTTGAAGTTTGACAGACCCTTTCACTTTCATTATATGAAAAAGAATGGCCAGAATATTCTTCCATGTTCCATGAAAGAGAGAAAGTCATACAGAGTAAAATATGATCATGTTTTTATTTTGGGGTGAACCATCCTTTTAGGATTTGATTTTTGATAATGCATGAAGGTTCAGTTTCATTGTAAACACTGTTCAAACGTTTTCAGTATGTCAGATGTTGTTTTAGGATGCCATGTCTCTACTATTACTGAAGACACAACAGTGTCCTCGTACATTTTTAAATAAAAATGTTCAGTCTTTATATGCTCACTATGTAGGCTGTGATGACGACAACCTCAACTCAATCTTCTACGAGTACCTGACGCGCTCCTTGCAGCATTCTTTATGTGGAGACCTGATGTTGGGCCGCTGGGGGAATTACTGTGCTGGAGATTGCTTCATCCTGGCTTCTGACTACCTTAATGCACTTGTTCACCTCATCGAAGTTGGCAACGGTCTGGTCACCTTCCAGCTACGAGGCCTGGAGTTCAGGGGTAAATGGTTTTAACATTATATTGTCACACGGGTGTCATTGTTCCCTCTCGTCACAGTGACTTTCTCATTTCCTCAGGTACTTACTGTCAGCAGCGGGAGGTGGAGGCCATCACAGAGGGTGTAGAGGAGGATGATTCTTGCTGCTGCTGTGAGCCGGGTCATTTGCCCCATGTGCTGTCCTGCAATGCTGCTTTCAACCTCCGTTGGCTGGCCTGGGAGGTGACCACCACTAAGTATCTGCTGGAGGGCTACAGCATCAGCGAGAACAACGCTGCCACCATGCTGCAAGTTTATGACTTGCGCAAGCTGCTCATCACTTACTACCTTAAGGTACCAGCAGCACTGTTGTGGGACTTCTTTATTTTAGAAGAGAGAAGCAGTTGTAATAGTTCAGTATACTTTTGTTATATACAAATAGGAATAAGAATAGTTACATTCCAATTACTCTTCACAACAGCTAAATAAGCAGTTCTTTTATTAGCTGTAAAGAATTATGTTTTGGGGGAAAAAATGCAATTTCATAGCCAAATGAGATAACATTTAAAACCATTCTTGCAAACGGTGTTTACACAGACTTTTTAAATGACTTTTTAAAGACATACAGTAAATGCAATCCTATCATTTATTTATTTATTTTTTTTAATAAATTTTTAACACTAGGCAATTGTATTTGTACTATGGCATTTGTAAATGATAAAAAAAAAAAAAAGGGCATCATTGATTAAACGACTGAGGGTCTGTGACTCTGCGGTTTTCTGTGAAATCTGTCAACTCAAATCTGCAGACTGATTCTGACTTTTAGCAACTAGCATCAACTCCCTCAGACTGTAAATCAGGGCAAAAATCCGTTGTGTAGTGTATTCCAGCCAAAAATGAAAATCCTGTCATTAATTACTCATCCTCATGTCGTTCCAAACCCGTAAGACCTTCATTCATCTTTGTAACACGAATTAAGATATTTTTGATGAAATCTGAGAGCTTTCTACTAGTTTCTGAATGCAACTACCACGTCCAAGGCCCAGAAAGGTAGTAAGGACATCATTAAAATAGTCCATGTGACATCAGTGGTTGGTGAGATGGACAACACTCACATCCCTGGATTTTCAATCATTTCTATCTTCAGAGTATCATCTACTACCTGGTGATCAACCCCAAGATGCAGATATGGGTTAAAGAACAGTCCATTCAGGAAGCCCTGCAGCCATACACCAAATGGCATCACATCGAGAAGGACCCGGCTGTGTTCAGCATGAAGATTGATGAGGACTATGTCCACTGTCTGCAGGGGGTCACCAGAGCCAGCTACTGTAACGTCTACCTGCAGTGGATCCAATACTGTGCCAACAAGCTAGAGGAGGTGAGGAGACACAAATGCCATTTCTTAGAGTGATACAAAGTAGAGCCGATACAAGGTAATCTTGAAGGACATGATAAAAAACTGTCTGACTGATTTCCAAATGGTGCAAAACTTGGGAATTACCTTTGGTAGGACAGTTGAGCTCTGGCATTTCCACAATGTTAAAGTGATCTAAACTTGAATCTTAAATATAAAGTTTTGTTTTTTGTCCTCAGCCAGTGGACAGCGATGAAGATTCTCCATTGGTTACTCTGTGTTTCGCGCTATCTGTTCTTGGACGGAGATCTCTCAGCACAGCAGCACATAACAGATCCAACAGGTACACTTCTCAACATTAGTGCTGTGCACCTCAACAGATAAATCATATTAAGACTGTTCAATAAAGAATAATTCTTAGTTTGATGGATGTCAGTATGTGTACTGCTATAATAGATTTCACATTTCACTGGTTTCCTCTGTAGTCTGGAGTCATTCCTCTATGGCTTCAACACGCTGTTCAAAGGTGACTTCCGTATTGCTTCTAAAGATGAATGGGTTTTTGCTGACATGGACCTGCTACAGACGGTGGTAGCCCCAGCTGTGAGAATGAGTCTGAAACTTCACCAGGTGAGATGATTGGACAATGTTTGGATATTGCATAACTTTACTGACTGTTCACATTTACCTTTGGCATAACCTCAATAATTTGACTTATACAGGACCACTTCACGAGCCTGGAGGAGACGGAGGAGCCTGCCGTGCTTTACGAGGCCATAAGCAACTACAGAACCAGTCTAGTAATATGTCACGAGAGCGACCCCGCCTGGAGAAGAGCGGTACTGTCCAGTCGAGACACACTGCTCACGCTCCGGCACATGGTAGATGAAGGCGCAGATGAGTACAAGATCATCATGCTCTACAAACGACATCTCAGCTTCAAAGTTATAAAGGCAAGAGAGCAAAACTATATTTTAGATTATAATAGAAAGTATCCTGGAAAAACGGTATCAGTTTCCACTAAAATATAAAGCATCAAACATTTTATTCATACTGTTTTTGTCACCGTTTAATTTTATTCAATTTTAGTATTTTGCAGTTTTCCATTTCCATTCCAAGTTTAGTTTTAATTCATTCATTTATAAAATAAATAATAAAAACTGCTTTTTCACTTTTTTATTTGAGTTTTTAGAGATTAATGGAATCAGATCATCCAATATTGATTATTTATAGTTCCTTAGTTGTTGTTTAGTTAGTGTAGTGCACATTTATAGATATATTTTATTTGTTAATTTATAAAATTAAATACTATATATATACTGTATATATATATATATATATATATATATATATATA
>NW_015660877.1:696732-697089 GCF_001515625.1 Sinocyclocheilus rhinocerous | reverse complement strand
CAGTCAAACCAAAATTTATTCAGACACCTTCAACATTTCTCACATTATCAGTTTATTTGCTATAGTTTAGAAAATGGTAATCAAATATGACAAGAACTCAGAGTTAAACTGTCAAAACAAATTCATCTTGATAATTGAAAGGTATGTAATGAATTCGGTTGAATAGCTGTCTAAATTTAAGTACACAATGAGATAATACCAATTTAGGTCAACCAATTACCAAGCAATGCCTAATTTTGTCTGTGGTGTAAAAAGGTTCATTAGCAATTAAAGAAAAACACTTAAGGAAAACATATATATATATATATATATACACACAATGAAAAAGAAAATGCGCTATATACAAAAACATATAAA
>NW_015660877.1:683609-696560 GCF_001515625.1 Sinocyclocheilus rhinocerous | reverse complement strand
ATATATATATATATATATACACACATGATGAAATAGAATATGCGCTATAAACCAACTGATCTAAAGCCTAACAATGAAATAAATGATTTTATCATTTTGTCACTATTCATTATTTGCTATTCACATATTCAGGCCTAATAGATTTGTATGTTTATTATGTCCTTATACTGATTGTTATTCCTTTTTTTTCATTCAGATAAATAAAGAATGTGTGCGAGGGCTGTGGGCAGGTCAGCAGCAGGAGCTCATCTTCCTCCGGAACCGCAATCCTGAGCGTGGAAGCATCCAGAACTCAAAGCAGGCTCTGCGAAACATGATCAACTCCTCCTGCGACCAGCCCCTGGGTTACCCCATGTTTGTGTCCCCACTCACCACCTCGTATATGGGAACTCACAAGCAGATCAAAGACATATGGGGCGGCCCTCTCAGTTTGGAGAGCATTCGCACCTGGCTGCTCTCCAGGTGGTTTCGGTATGTATGAGGCATTAAAGAAACAATTAACTCAAAAATTAAAATTTGTTGTAGATTTAGTCCATCCAAGATGTAGATGAGTTTATTTCTTCATCGGAACATCTGCTGTTTGGACTCTCATTCTGACGGCACCCATTCACTGCAGAGGAGCAAGTGATGTAATGCTAAATTTCTCCAAATCTGTTCCGATGAAAAAACAAACTCATCCACATCTTAGATGGCCTGAGGGTGAGTACATTTTCGGCCAATTTTTCTTTCTAGTCTGAAAAGGTCTTTTTCAAAACCTTCTAGGGTGAGGAAAGATAACCTTACAAGCTGTAACAGTGGCATGAACATGGAGGATGTGGATTGTGCTGGTTCCTCCTTAAGTCAGAATCATAACTCCGCCACATCCCAGAGCCTAAGTCTTTATCATGGCCGCCCTCGCAGTTCCCAGTCCAGACACCACAGAGGTCAGAACATACTATATGCATCAGTACACTTTGTAGTCCTAAAACCTGTAAGAAATGTAACATATTTGTTAAAGTAATTTTTTTTCTCCACAGCTCATCGGGAGTATCGCAGTCGCTCAGTGCAACCTCACGGCCAGCGCCCCCCGGTCACCAGTCGATCGGGTCCCATCCTGGACAGCCAGCACGGCTCGGGCTCTGGAGGCCCTGGGCTAGTGCAGCGCCTTTCCAACAGCCAGCTGTCCTTCAACACCTCCTCCATTGCCTCTGTCTTTTCCCAGATGCCTCGTTTGTCCACAACAGGGCCTCTGGCTTCAGCCACAGGTCAGCATCGCTCCAGCCAGGTGTCTTCCTCCAGCTCCACACTGAGCCTGCTGTTTGGCAAGCGGAGCTTCTCCAGCGGCCTGGTCATCTCGGGCCTCTCTGCAGCTGAGGGGGGAAACACCAGCGATACGCAGTCCTCAAGCTCCGTCAACATCGTCCTGGGCCCGTCCTGTCGCTCGAGTCGCGCAACGCAGGTGAGATGATGTCTTTGAGGTGTTTTTACAAATGATATATAAAACATTTTGTTGTTAAACCATTTTCAAGAAACAAAAGCTTGCAAGAATGGACTACTGTTAGCCTCCAGATGGGATTTTGTCCATTTTCAGCAGATGCTAACTGCCCATTCCAAGGTTTTTTTATGGTCAATCTAGACATATAAAGCAGAGGCTAGTGAAACACTTTACTTCAAAGTTATTTATACTCTTACACTTCAGCTATACCAAAATACATATATATTCAATGATCTGTCAAATAATATTAATTTGCAGTGTTCTTTAACTATTTTTAACTCGGAAAATGTTATGCACCAAGGGTCCAAAATGAAGTTTTTGGACTCTGGTGCCAGTGGTCACCAGTGGACCATATATATATGTATATATATATTTTTTTTTATTCAGCAAGGATGCATTAAAATGATAAAAAGTGACAGTAAAGACATTTATAATGTCAATAATTACAAAATATTTCCGAAGGATCATGTGAGACTAAAGACTGGAGTAATGATTAATAAAAATTCAGCATTACCATTACAAATTACGTTTTCAAATGTATTAAAATAGAAAACCGTTAAATTGTAATATTTCACAGTATTACTGGTTTTACTGCATTTTAATCAAATAAATAAGAGACGCAAGATACTACTTTCAAACTTTTGAATGGTAGATATTTCTACACAAGTTCTGGAGTTAACTTCTCATGGTAAAACAGTTGAGAAAATGTTTTCTTTAATAGGGTTCCACATCTTTTATTTGAAAAATAAAAATGTTTTTTTTAAAGTTAATTTTATACCTATATTTTTTCTTTCCCTCTTCTTTTTCCTTTCAACCAGTTTTTCTTTTTATCATAATCATAAATATCATAAATAAGTGCCTTCTACAGATTTGTATTTAAAAGTTTTTGCTGAAATTGTTAAAAATGCTTTCTTTTCAGCAGTGGACATCAGAGGCGTACGAGAGCATAGATGCCACAGGACCCAAGGTCCACAGCACAGACAAGAGCCAAGACGACTCCACTTCAGCCTTCCACGAGGCTCTGGAGGAGAAGACCATATGAGACCACAACCACCAAATGCCTCAGCCCAGCATGATCAAACACCTGAGCCCTCAAGTAATGTACATTACAGACGTCTTTTTGGAAAACTAAACATCTGCCATGTGTAGAAATGTAAGTATCCTATTAAAGGGAAAAGAACCGCTATTCCGAACAAAAAAAAAAAAGATGAAAAGGCAAAAAATGTTTATGGCTAAAAATGATTTATGAGAGTGGGCAAAAGCTTGTTACTGTCCATCTCTGAGATTAAATGGTGGAATCTGATGACTACAAGTATTTCCATTTGCACCTTGAGTGCATGCCCTTCATGAACACCATCACTCACAGATGTGATTTTTTTTATAGAGTGGCAAAATAAGAACTGTTGCTCAAGTAATGTAAGATCACGTGACTAATGAAAGTGTCAGGTACAGTTACATAGTAGTTTTCTTGCACACTGCTGTTTAGAAATGTGTTGTGATCCAGATGTGTCATTGGTATATATTAACATACAAGCCCTGCAAGGATTCTGAAGTGGTTACTGATGCATTAAAAGCAGTGACGAGAAAAATGTTCTTTCTGTAAATCTTGTAAAAACAACAACTAAAAGTTGCCATGTTCACCCTTTGGCACACGATGTGTATGCACTTTCCTCTGATATTTTACCATTAATAAGATGAATAATTGGCCAAAAGAAAATTGTTGAAAATTGATCTTTACATCCCTGAGTATGGCAAGCACAGAGTTGAAGAGTGTGTACTATATTCATAAATTCCTCCAAGAACTAAAAGGATGGAGGAGTTTCATGGATCTGGAACTATAGTTGATAAAAGCAAAATGTGCATTTTTACTATGGGAAACATGGGGCTTCCAGTATATTTATTATGTGATGGGGGTCTGTATGATGTGTTGTAATATCAGATATTTCATGGCAAGTCTAGCCCTTTAATAGTATTTGCATATTATAATGCTCCCATAAATAGGGAGATCTCAAAAACCTAAAAATACACTCACTCAAAAACCTAAAAATACACTCAAAATAACACAATTTGAATAAAAAAAAGTTGAAAAATAATCAGAATTTTGTCCTCATTTCATTTTTATATCTGTATACAGTATCAATCAAAAGATGCACCATCACATCTGACAAATGTTTTTCTCATGATCTATTTTGATTTCAAATTTTATGATTTAACAATTAAAAACAATTTGTTTTGTAAACAAATATTATTTGTGCCTATGTATGAATTTCTTTACAAAAGCAATATTTAAATGTATTATTTCTATTTAATTGATGAGGAATTATCATCCTTTCATTTGTGTTATTTCATAGTTTTGATGATCTCACTAGTATTCAAAATGTGAAAAACATTAATAATAAATAACTAGTTGTCTCCAGGCTTTTGACAGGCACCGTATATGAATTTAATCACATTTTTTGCTTGTTTGTAAAGACTTGACTAAAACATTTTTTTTTTTTTTACTAATGATAACATACTGCAGCTCTTTTATAAGACCTCTTCATTTGTGTCAGTCTGCTGTTAATGAGAGCAAAACTTTCCCTAACGTGCTGCTATTATAAAGTGGAGTTCACAAAACACCCATGACTTTTTGAGGAATGTGTCTGGACAGTTTGTCTTCATAAATCTAAGATTAAAAAAATAATAATAATAATTTTGGCACATGTTAGACAATCATTACAGAGAATATGAGAATGTCAGTACTTTTAATGCACTCTAGAGCTTATAATATTGTTGCCTGGGGAATAAAGACAAAAATTGTTTAACACACTGCAACCAGAAAAAAATGAATTTAAGCAAAGAGTCTGATGTGGAGATCTTCCAAAAAGAGCTCATGTGAATCCTCTGAGGAGAATGTGATAAGACTTTAGTACAGTTCTCATGCATGTGAGCTTGAAAAAGTCAATTACTTGGCATGTCATTCCTGTGATATATATGCGTTAAACTGCCAAACAACTACTGCTACAATATCAGGAGATATTTTTCTTTTAAACTCTGCACAGACTAAGAAGTGAGTATAAAATAACTTTTCATGTTAGTGTCATACATTGTTCCACAAATGACAGTTATTTTGCTCTTCAGCTATTTAGTACAGTATGTTATTATGTGTTAGACAGACAGAAGCAGCACCATATTGTAAGTCACTTTATTTGATGTCTACAAATACATTTGTTCTCTGTTTTTAAAGTGTTCATGCAGGAGTACATGTGATCTGAAAGATGCCCATTCGCCTGGGCTCCATTGTTAATAAACCAGTACTGCCTTTCTTGAATAAAACTGCATCACTTTACAAGAAACTAATTTCATTACTATAAGTAAATTCAGTCATTTCACCAGGTTTTGAGAGTTCAGCACAGAATACTGTATTTAAATATGATTACCTATAAAGAAACCTCTAATATTTCCAATATATGTCCATTTTTAAAACTCTTCCGAGAGATTCAGTGTTATTGTCTGCAGATTGCAGTACTTCTATATATACTTGTACAGTATTGTGTTAACTAAACTATTTTGAATAGCAAAAGCATGCCAAATATAAAAGATCATTTTTCTCCTACGAGTTATTATAATTTACAAAGGCATTATAGTTTGTCCCCTGGTATTAAAAACAACAGAATTATGATTAAATACTAGATCATTTTAAAATAGTTTATATTGAAATAGGTGATTTATTAGGACTCATATCATGGCACAGCTCTAAAGAACGCCTTCAATGAAGGCCTGATCTGTGTCTGATCCGAGGGGGAAAAAAAACAGGGAAGTCTGTATTCTGCAAGAAAAGAATATTGTGACAATGGGATGGCAGGTTTGATATTTCATTATGTTACATATAATAAGCACCAAACACTTATATAATAAGCACAACTTCAAGATGATGATGGGTAAAAAAATTAATGTTTTTTTGTTTTTTTTTAGCAGAGGACAATGACAGAAGCTGAATGGCTAAACGGCTATCAGTTCACACTTATTTCCAAAGATCTTGGCTTTAACATCTTTCTGCATGTGCAAATGTCTTTTGCTTACAGCGTGCATCATGCATTCAGTCCTAGAGAAGAGCACAGGCTTTAAAAGACAAACATCTTCCCTTGGGATATTAACGATAAATCATAGATCATGGCCTAAACATTCAAGGCACTTCAGGGTGACTGTGATAAACTGTGATACAGAAGTCAGTTTGCCTCCAGAGTCTGAAAGATGCCATGAAATTATAGCAGTTGATAATTCTCCATTTTTGTCATAGCATAAATGTATCCCTTCTAATAATTTTGAAATCGTTTGGTTGTAACTGGCAGGTTGTTTGTGTGATTGTTTTACTATGTAAAGTTTGTGGTACGCAATGTTTTAGCAATAAAATGTTGAAATTAAATAATTCAGCATTTACTTTAGTCGTAGTTACGCTGTTTAATCATGAAGACAATTGGAATGTAATTGTGAACTGATATAAACAACTATTCAGAATCCACCACCATGAGGCTTTGGAAACACAACAATAAATGAACTATGAATAATGATTTGAAAGTCAGGCAACAAATTTGAATGAAAAATGTTACCTGATCTCTTTCCAATTTCATGTGATAGTGAAAAATTATTTAATGAAAGAAAAGCTGATATACATGAAGCCTTCCTCCTTGCAATATTCAAATATATTGAGGGTCATTAAAATTCAGGTGACCCTACTTAACCCTTCAAATCAATGGCATTGATGTCTTATGAATGTAAAGAGCATATTTCATGTGCTTACAATGAAGAATTGTGAAAGGTGTAGCACACTAGTAATGCCGTGAATACTGAGTGCTGCTGTTAACACTTCTTTTCTGTAATTACAACAATCCGTATATATCACATAACGCAAGCACATGCTATAAGAGATACCGGAATAAATGAGTGCTTTCTTTAAGCAGAATATGCGTCTTTGCATGGGCACAAACTGTCCATCTTTTGTTTAAACAGGAAGAAAAGCAACATAACTAAAGGATGAGAAGTTTAATCAATGAGGTTGAGCTAAAATTCAGTCCCTAAAAGCGCCTGGCAGTTCACCTGTGGCTCTAAACCAAGTCAAAACAATCGAAATGTGTGCAAGCTACGTTGTTTTTCAAGGCTCGGTCTTCTATATTAAGCACATGGAGAGAACAGAACCAAGAGGTAGATATTCTTGTTCGTGAAAAGCGTGTTTAAAGTGCCCAAAGTAGCCCTTCAACCTTTGCAAAAAAAGACTGAAGCACCCTTAAAAACAAGAAAAGACACTCGCTTCATCCACAAATAATTCAATTACTTCCCTCCTGCCCAATGCGGCGCCAGAGGCCAGAGTTTTCCATCACTTGAACAAATAAACTTCACGTTACATTCAATATGCACTTTACAACAATATTGAACTGTCAACCCACAGTAGACACAACACAGATTTCTTTCAATCTTAACTGAGTAGCTTTTTCATCAAGAAGGATTTTATATATGACATATTATGTGACCGAAGAGACTAAGGAATATCAGAAAAAGGGCAAATGTAAACCAGTGTTCCACCCAATTTCAGGAAACCATTCCTCAGTCACTAATTATTCCAATATGACAATTAAGATATTTGCATAGGCAATATGGGATTAGCCCTTAAACAGTACGTTTCCTGAATTCTTCGTGAGTATATATCATAATTATGCTGAAAAGAATTCAACAAACAAAAGAAAATGCTACTCTTCTTTGTAAACCCATCTCCTTTACAGTATTAGGCTTCAAGTAGATCAAAATAAACATGTAACATTAACTAGATGAGAAAAAAATAACTAAGCATAACGAGAGGTAGTGGAAAACCAATGAAAACGAGACGTAGTCGTCTGTGTGGACGGCGCTTCTATAATCACATAACACAGGCTCCACTTCATTGGCTTAGAAAAGGAGCCTTTTGGCAAGAAAGGTTATTTTTCCAAGTCATACCAAGCTGATAAAATCATTATCAACAGCTGTTAGCCAACAGCCGTCAAGTGAAAAACTCCGAAACTCTCTAAATCGGATAAAACATTAGCAGCAAAAATAAAGCTGAGGCATTGAAATGAAACAGATAACTACTCTCTAAAGGATGGTTTGCATGTTCTTGTATAATCTGCAATCCAATTAATAATAAGTGAAAACTTCTATTATGATTTATTTTAAATCTATCCATATCGGCTTTAAATAATCATATATTCACTCTGTTCCCTGTCCAGTAGTTTCAATGACTTCTATGACGTTGGACTTCCTGGATTACTGACATGTACGGATTGAAATAGTCATACAGTCACGTTAATTTTCATTGACATTTATCATAAAACTTAAGAGTAAATGTGTGTCAATTTCCCCCCTCAAAGATAGTTTGGTACAGTAAATGTCCATGTGTCATGCAGGGTCTTTTGCTTTCTTTTTTTTTTTTTGCGCAAAACCATTTTTATTTATCGCTCATTTCTTTAATGACATGATTTTTTTTTCTTTAAAAACAAACAAGAAAATTCAATCATTTTGTTTTAGAAATGTTGGAAAGCCAAGCTTCCCATGATGGTTCGCTGCTTCAGTAAGTAAACTACTAGGTAACACCTATTCGGTTTGTAAAACAACATAAATAAAGGACCTACTCACATTGGCTGATGCTCAAACATTTGAATACTTCAAAGAAGGATATCTATGCACTCGGTAAAGTGACAAAGGTCTTCATTTTAATGTGGTAAACCTGCAGAGTGAATGGCACTTAACTCTCAGAGCACCAGTAAGAAAACCCAACAACAACAACACACTTGATCATGATTTACTTCACAAACGTTCATTCATTGGCACAAGAGTTCAGGGAAAGTGACACTTTGAGGTTGGGTATGGTGACCAAAAAAACGTCGGTTTAAATGCAATTCACTCTTGAATTTCTCCGCTAAAAGGTGAGAGAGTGGTTTAACACACCAGTATTTTAAATGTCGTGTTCTCATGCACTGGCTGCTGCGATTGCAATAGCACATAAATGTCTAGAAAATTGAACAGCAACATTCAAGTTTGAATCCAACAACGCGTTCTTGAGGGACACACGTCTAAACCTCGAAAGGAAATCATCTTTTGTAAGTATCATCTTCAACGTGATGATACTTCATCACATCATATCTGGGTTGAGTATTGCAATGTGTACATGACACAACAGAAGAAACGCAGGCTGGAAAAAAGTATTATAAAAAAGACCGACTTGCTTTTGTTTTGTTTTTTTTTGTTTTTTTCTCGATAACCTGCGGTTTTCCGAGCTGTGAAAATGACCGCTCCTTGTTTCAAGTCGCAAAAACCAACATTTGGACTTGGAGGCAGAGAAAAGTTTCCCTGATGGATCCGACTCTGTCGCACCACCTCATCGAGCAGGTCTCGGCGATCACAGTTATTTTAAATAGACCTAGTGTAACTCTCAAAAACAAGGCATAGTGTTCACTACACTTTTGTTTAATAAAATACATTTCTTTAATGTGTAAGACAATTCGAAGCTCTTTTAAGAACCTCCAGAACGTTGGTGAGTGATTTTCAAGCAATTCTCGCTCAATCCGACGAAGCTTACAGCCCATGACATACAGTACCTGTGCTTCTCTCTGTTAGTAACGGACTGGGAGGGGCTAGGAGGACTCACACAATAAACTGTGTCGTCACCAGCATCAGCAGCTTTTGTGCCCTTACTCAAGTGTCGAGGCATTGTGATTTTTGCAGAGAGAAAGAAATGTTCATGATTCATTTAGCTGCCCAATCACAACACTAGCTAGCCCTTATGTTTCCCAGTTAAAGAACTGTCGACACGCAAAGAAAGAGTTTGGATGGCGGTTACGCTTCCCAGCTTCTCTTTTACAAAACAATTGGCACAGCTAATTTTCCCTTCGCTTACGAGAGCTTTACAATGTTCTCTCCCCATGACAGCATAAAAAATAAAAAAAACCTTGTAGACCGGGGCTTAAATGTCAAACTGGAGTAAATTCCATAACCTTGTATCATGCAAAGGTTTTCTAGCTTAACATCTACCGCTTATCCGTTGTTTTTTGATTTTCTTTAAAAAATGATAATAATAATAACATTATTCAGCTGTCCTCAGATATGCGAGGCATTAAAAGATGGAAAGGATCAGGTAGAAAGAACACACAGAGAGAAAGAGAACAGGTGATGTAAACAGGAAGAGAGAGGAGATTTGAGGAGTCAAAAGAGACAAAACAGGTGAATGAAAAAGACAAGCAAGTTTAAAGTAGGAAGTATGGATCTGTCAGATTTCCTACATGTGTTTTTTTTTCTGTGTCACAGTTGCCTGAGCAGCTCATATTGGCACTTAAACAGAACTGAACTTCAGGGTCACTAGTGGATGCTCAGAATTGCTTAACTACTCACTCTTGAAATAAGAAACATCACACCTTTTGAAAGTGGCACCTTGGGGCTTTTTTGTCACAAATGTTCTTGCTGAAACCTAGGTGTCTAAGCAGGCCCTCTTGCTGTTAAGGAGATCCCTGTAAACAGATGAGTTGAGAAACCGGGGGAAGGAGTCTCTGTGCATGAGGGTGTAGATCTGAAGCTGGGCCTCCTCATACATCGTACTGCTGGGCTCTGCCAGGCTTTGGTTGATGACTTCCCTCACCCGTGAATCCAAGCTGACCTGCCGGCCGACAACGAATGTAAAGATCAACAACTTTACGTGAAGATTATAAAACATTGTTCATGTTTATATTTTGTGTGAAATATTTCACTATATTGCATATATTTCATATTATAATTCAAAATATGTTTTTTTTTTATTTGGAAACTAGGTCCATTTTTGTTAAAACATGGCAAAAAAACTGACCATTTTGAGAATTTATTGTGCATAAAATTTTTTTAAGAACTACTAATACCTTTAAAGCTTTGTGTGAAATATTGTATGCAAATTTATAATTTGTACAGTTAGATTATAGGGTACTTTTTTTAAATTACAGAAAAACATGAAAAAAAACAACAGATGTGAAGTTTGAAGATGCATCCTTTTCATCAGACTCAAGTTGTACATATAAAAACACCCATAAATAACAATCACAAATTGTGAGATGGCATAAAAAAACTGACCAGCTATTTAGAGTTTTCACACGCACAAAAAAAAACAGCTTGCAAAGATCTACAATAGCTTAAAATATTTTTATGTGGTTTTATGTGATTTTTTTTATATGAATTAATAATCATTACCTTAAAGCTTTGTGCAAAATATTTACAGCAAAAATAATTAAAAAAAAAAAAAAAAAAAAAAAAACATTTAATGAACTAAGAAAAACAGATGTGATGTTTCTAGCTACTGTTGTATATAGAAAAAACACTCATATAAACCCATGAATATCAAAAATCGATTTATTTTTTTGTCAGGTGGCAAAAAAACACTAACAATTCCGAATATGCTTGTGCACAAAAAATGCTAGAGAATATATTTAGTTTTATTATTAATGTAATATGAATATCTTATATTTTTATGTTGTCATATTTTGTTTACGGTCGTATTGCAGTCAGACAGCATCACGTATTCTAACCTCTTTTGGCGAAAGAATAGAGACGTAGTCTTCATAAATGATCCTGGCTTTTTCATCGATAGTTAATGGGTTGGTTTCTTTCTTTAGTTCCTCACAGGCGATCCAGAACATCAGGTTTTCTTCACTGTACTCAGACCGCAAGAACTCCCGGAAAACATCCCTCCCCTCTGGAGAGCGCATCACCATCTCAAAGCTCCGTGACCAGGCACTCATCTCATCCAGTGTGGGATGCCTTCAAATGGGAGACAATGAAAAAAAGCAGGAACTACCCATATAAAATAACTTTACTTCAGCTGTCAGTAAATAAACTGTATGGAAATGTATTAAAAGGCACTTGATTGGAAATTAGATTACCCCAAAAAGGACTTGGTAACAAACTGTGTGAGATTTTTAGATGATTTCACTCATTTTAACAGGACGTTGGGGAGGTATGAACACAAGCACTATAAAAAAGCACCAAACATCTTGTCCCTGAACAATAACAGACGTTTCTAATAACTCACTGTTCCTCTGTTGCTTCTATGCTATCCATCTTTGTACATGTTTGCCTCTCTGAACGTTCCCTTCTGTCTTCATTCCTAGGGTGAGAAGAGAAGTGTTAGACACAGCAAAGCCTCTGTGGCATTTGAAACATGTTGAGTTGATCATCATGCAAGGTTATACACTTCTGGTAAAACTAGAGACTGGAGATTAACAGCTGTTATTACAGTACATAGCCATTCGGGTGCTACCTATAAAAAAGTTTTCAATTTTTCATTTTGAAATAAAAGATGGTGTATTATATTCTTAACCAGTGATTTTAAAACTTTTTAATGGCCCAAACTGTAAACATTTTTCAAAGTTGTAAAAAAAAAAAACATTTATAAGATTTCTAAGAAAATACTGTTTCAGTCTTTCTGCTTCGAAATTTCTCATTTAATTCAATGTGTTACTACTGTTTCTTTGTAATTATGTGTAAAATTTACCAGCAATTTTTGAGTGAACACTAAATTTTTCCCCTTGTACAAAATATATAAAAATACAAACCTAAGGCCATTTATACGGTAATTTACTGCATTATTTAAAAAGGAATAATAATAGTCACCAAGTTTAAGTATTCCTTAAAAAGGAATAATAATAGTCACTGTTTTTTACTTCTTAAAGGGATAGTTCACCCAAAGCCCCGATTTGTGTGTGAGCAGATCGGGAGGTGCAAGATTCGATCGGTGAACGCCTCACATTACCAGATAATCCGCGCCGAACATCGGGACCGATCGAGGGTCTCGACAAGATTTTTGCTCCGATTCTCGGGAGGGGGAAATCGGGGCTAAATCGGCTAAAAATCCTATAGTGTGAGCCAGGCTTTAGTCACCCTCATGTCATTCCAAACCCGTAAGACCTTTGTTCATCTTCGGAACACAATTTAAGATATTTTTGATGAATTCCGAGAGCTTTCTGACCCTCCATAGACAGCAATGCAACTGAAATGTTCCCAGGTTTAGAAACGTAGCAAGGACATCAGTATAATAGTCCATGTGACATCAGGGCTCCAACCGTTTTTTACGAAGCTACAAGAATACTTTTTGTGCACAAAGAAAACAAAAATAACAACTTTATTCAACAATTCTTCTCTTCCTCATCCCGTCTGCGTGCCGCCATTGTGGAAAGAGTATCACGACGCATGCATTCCATCATCTGCGTGTAACAACTTTTGCGAGTTCTGCTGCTTACGTTGAACACGCACATGTGTCAGCACGCGCATGCGTCGTTTAGGAGAAGAATTGTTAAAGTTGTTATTTTCGTTTTCTTTGCGCACAAAAAGTATTCTCGTAGCTTCGTAAAACTACCATACCTGCAAATTCACAAGAGGTCAAAAAGGTGACATAGTTCGTAATATGAGCCCTGTAGGGGGGTCTGGGGGTCTAGGGGTCTAGGGGCGGGGCGGGG
>NW_015660877.1:680403-683402 GCF_001515625.1 Sinocyclocheilus rhinocerous | reverse complement strand
AGTGCAACTCTGTTGTCATCGGTGTTCATACTTCTCTTTGTGAGCAGTGGAGTAATTTATTTTTGCAAATTTTAATGTTCACATTAGAGTGCGCATACTATCAACAAGCTCCTTCTTTTCACTGCAGAGGAGACAGAAGCTGCATCTGAAGTGGCAAGAGATGTATTTACACAGACTGTTTAATGAAGCTGAGGTGCCATAAATGCATTTACACCACAAAATTTCAAATGCATAAATAATTTTATAAGATTAATGTTTTAAATATTTTTTAACATACAAGCAAAAAATGTTGGGAAAAAATGCAATACTTTTAAATATGAAACCTGTTTTAATGAGCGAGTCATTAGTCATTCATTCAAACGGCTGATTCATTCAAAAACGAGGCAAGTGACTACAGTCTTTATGAATGGGTTACTGAATCATTGACTCACTTGATTTGTTCAAAAACGTGGATTCATTCAGTATCGAAACACCGCTGTGTCGCTCAGAAACAGTTCTGCTGTGGCTTTGATTGAAACTTTGTCAGCGAACTTGAGCAAAAACAGTCAATATTGCGAACAAATTGCTGTCTGTTTAACTCACAATGAAGAACTTCCACGCCGACGACATGGTTACATGCGGATGTGAGCGTATGCCATCAAAACGGACCGACTGTGAGATGAGGTGTGTTCGATTTGAAGCAGCAGCGAGCGCAGACCGATCGGACATCAAAGTACCGCGAGAGCGATTCGAAAGCATGCGGAGCCATCTGCTCTCTGTAGCTCTCTCGGTGCTTTGAAGTCATACAGCGATCGGTCTGCGAATTGCTGCTTCAAGTCGAACTGAGAAAGAAACTTTGGTCGAACACACTCCTGTCTACGAGCTTGCAATCTCTCTCTCTTTTCTGTCTATGGAGGGTCAGAAAACTCTCGGATTTCATCAAAAAAAATCTTAATTTGTGTTCCGAAGACGAACGAAGGTCTTACGGGTTTGAAACGACATGAGGGTGAGTAATTAATGATAGAATTTTTATTTTTGGGTGAACTATCCCTTTAAATGTTTCTCTCACTCCCTTCTGGCCCCCAGTTTGGACTTACAGTAAAAGTCTAACCATAATCTAAGTACTAAAATTCCTCCTTTAGTTAAAAATAGCATTTATTGAAACTAAGCTACAAATTACAGGTGAACATCCTCTGTGCTTCTCAGTTCAAGTCTCTGTAGAGCAAGTATAATTGGGTTTGTTAGCCATGGGGTTCGACAAGCTGACAAGACTCTAAATATATAACATGTACTACACAGATGTTTTGCATGTGATGTGGGACAGAAATAGCCATTTACTGAGCTGATAATGGCAGTGTGTAGTGGGGGGATGGCTGTGGAAACCCGAGGTTACAGAGCAGGGTTTGTACTGCCTCCTCAATGTTTTCTTTATTTCGTGCAATATTTGTATTCATTCATGTTATTTATAGTCCCCCTGCAAGCTGTGCTATGGCCTTTCCAGTCTTTCTTTGTTCAATGGCCCAGCCTCAAACTCTAACTGCTTTTCCCCCCATCTTTTTACAAGCTAATTTAACTCTTTAAGGAAAACTTTTTCTTGCTAATTTTATTTAAAGAGTTACAACAGCCAGAATTTCATTCTAATGTAATGTGTGTGTTTGTAGATACAATTAAAAAATAAATTAAATGAAATATAAAATTAAAAATAAAATAATGGACCAGCTGTGGATAAAGATAGGTTATTTTTCTTCCCATTAGTATTAGTGACACTGATATTTGTGTTGTACTCCTGCTTAAAAGTGCACTCAATAATCATCAAATAAATGTGCAATGTTAGCTTGCATACTGAGACAAACCCTCTTCCACATACTTTTCTTAATATTCCTGTGGGAGGATTTTAAAAGGCCATGCTAACATATAACAATGCAAAAATATGTTTTGCTTAAACTCATAAAATTCTATTAATTATAGCTTGGTAATTTACACAATGGCAATACATGTTAAAAATTAACAGGCTGTCCAGCAGGATATAAATAGAAAGCTAAAATCCCCATTGCTCAGTCAAGGTTTCAGTTTATATTATAGTGTCAACCTGAAGATATAAATAACAACCTTTCTGAAATTTTATATTATCATACAAATTTCTGTAATTTCAGCAAACAGGATGGAATGTTTTAAAGTGAGACTAACCAAGTAATACTATGAAACCACCACAGAATTCATAAAATCCAATGATAAAACTAGTTTTGTTAGTTAAAACTCATGCTACAAAAGACTAAAAGCATGGAAAGTAAAATGGCAACACCTGCTCAAACTAAAGTAGGCGTGAGCCCACAAAACTTTCGCATAAACACTACAGTTTAAAAGTTTGGGGTCAGTAAGATTTT
Source organism: Sinocyclocheilus rhinocerous (assembly GCF_001515625.1). Taxonomy (NCBI): domain Eukaryota; kingdom Metazoa; phylum Chordata; class Actinopteri; order Cypriniformes; family Cyprinidae; genus Sinocyclocheilus; species Sinocyclocheilus rhinocerous. Next base: position 681,039 of record NW_015660877.1, on the reverse strand, counting down.
TTTAAACCGAAATTTTATTCAGCAAGGATGCATTCAAATGATCAAAAGTGACAGAAAGATATTTATAATGTTACAAAAGATTTTCGGTTTCAAATAAATAATATAGCTGCAAGCAGCGATGGCGGGCCCAAGCCATCAGTGCAAACGCCACCCCAGTGGCATCAGGAGAACGGTGCACAGCGGGCACATGCATTTACAGTAACCCAGGGCTCGACGCTTACTTTTCTTTTTAGGAGCACTTGTGCTCCTAATTTAAAAAATTTAGGAGCACGTTCAAAATTTTAGGAGCACCTTCTAATCAATAATCCAAAATGTTATCAAAAAGTAGCCTTCCCATTACGAGGTAATATTTGACTCCTCTAACTTTATTAAAAGTATGTCATCTTTTGTCAAATTCTTTAAAAAAAATATATTTTATAAGCTTTTTAAAAATTGTAATTAAAACGACAGAATAAGAGTAGAATAAGAAATATAAGTTAAAAAGTTTCTCTCTCTCTCTCTCACCCTCCCCTTCTCTCACTCCCACTCTCAACACACAAACACTCACCCAGCCCCCCACCTCCTCCCTTCCTCACACAGGCATAGTGGCAGAGTGAGATCAGATGTCTTATAGTTTTTTAATTTTCTATTATCCAT
>NW_015660877.1:646809-680377 GCF_001515625.1 Sinocyclocheilus rhinocerous | reverse complement strand
GGCAAACCGTTCGAGATATCAAAAATCCCTTGGCAATTTAGCGTCCCCAATGTCCTGAGATCATGTTCACCGAGTTAACATTAATAAGAAATGTTTCTTGATGACCAATTAAGGCCCCCAAAAAGCCCCGGAAGGTTGAATAAAAAAAATAAAATAAATAAATAATAATAATCCTTAGAAAAACCTGCGCCTTACTGGCTTGGGCCCTAATAAATGAATTCTGAAAGAAAAAAAAGTATCACCGTTTAAACAAAAATATTAAGCAGCTGTTTTCAACATTAATAATAATAAGAAATGTTTCTTGATGACCAAATCAGCATATTAATATGATTTCTGAAGGATCATGTGACACTGAAGACTGGAGTAATGCCTGCTAAAAATCAGCTTTGCATAGCAAAAAAAAGAAAAAAACAAACAAAAAAACAAACCTAAAACAGAAAACAGTTGTTTTAAATGGTAAAAAATATTTCACAGTATTACTGTTGTTACTGTATTTTTGATCAAATGAATTCAAAAACATATTAAAAAATCTTACCAACCCCAAACTTTTGAACAGTAATGTACCTGAGGCAGGTAATGTAATGGTGATAAAATACTTGCTGCTCAATGTAAAACTCATTGTTAAGCAAATAGCTACCATGCAAGTACATCTTTACAGCAGACCATAATGAAGGATGGGGTGTACCAGAGGCATTTGCAGCATCCACACCAACACAGACAGCAGGTGTTGGGCCTCGGGTGACCAGGCGCCTGCGGGGGTCCTTCAATGTGTCCCTGCTGCCTTTTCCTCATTTCAACTCCACTCAGACTTTGAGGCTGTGGACAGACACATCTGATTAGAAACAAAGCAGTGGGGGCTTGGGAACTGTGTTAGCTGAAGTATCTTGTTAACTACAGATGTTTCTAAATCTAAAGTAAGACCGAAAGAGATGATTAATTATTTGCAGATTCCAGGGAGAGATTATGGTTAGCTTTTCCAATGGAAGCGATCATAAGGATGCTCAGTATCTGAGCTTGTTGGACCGTTTCCTACTCTACTGTCAGATGCTTATTCAGCTGAAATCTACAAGAATGCACGTGAGAGCGTGTCTGTAGAGACTGAGAGGCAGACAGACAGAAAGTAAAGAAATCCCCTCTTCAGACTACACATTCATTCCTCTGGCAAGATGCTAAATCAGTTTGAGCTGTAGGAGGGTGAGAGATGCTGGTGTGGCTGAAGCGTTCACTCCCCCAGCCCTGAACACACACAGGCAGTAGTAGTGTAGGATCTCACATGTTCTAACACATGAGCAAATGCAACAGTTTTCCTTTTTTGGAAGTAAATTGTTTATAAAAATGCAATGGCTGTTGCTTCCTGTTTCTTAAAATAAATTAAATAAAACCATATGAATCCTTCCTAAAAGGTTCTTCAAGAGAAAACTAATTAGACAAATAGATAAGGTACATTGTCAAGGAAACGTTTTTGAGACTAAATGAGTCATCGATATTTAGTTCCGTTTAACTGTAAAAAGAAAAATGATACGTTTTCAATGTGCGAAAAGTGATTTTTGTCAACATTTGGGAGCTTTCTAGTATATGAACATAAACTGAAAGCCACCAAATTCTCATTTTAGATTTCATGATGGAGGCTTGGCGCCAAATACGGATAAATCTCCATGCAAATCAACATTTTTACCTGTACACAGGCAACCAGAGAGCAGACGTGAAATAAAATGGTTTTCAATAAATTCTTCCATGTTTGGTTCCCAATATCACTGGCTTGTTGAAAACAACATCAGAGCAAAGATCTTTACCACAAACATTTTAACTGCGTTGCATGTGTTTCCAAGAAGCACTCTATCAGGAGAGGAAATAAGCAAGTGTTGTTACTGTGAGCTCTGCTCCACTCTAACTGTGATCCATCACCAGACCATTAACATGTCTTTGAAACACATGGGTGATTATTCTGTTTGACAGTTTTATTAATAGTGACCATATGGTCTCGGTACTATAGAAGCACCTTACTTGCATACACATGAGCATAGTAATTCAAAAGATAATTTTGTCATGTGATTTTGATCACTGATATCTGATATAACTGATTAATATATGTAAATATATATATATACATTTATTTACATATATATATATATTCATTAAAACCATTAACAATTATTTTTGTTAATTAAAAGATTATATATAATATTATATCTATTATAATTATATAATACATATAATGTAATTATTATAATGTATAAATATCTAAATATTTGATTAAGTATTTTATATAATTCACCCAAAAATGAAAAAAACAAACAGTTGCTGGTAGCCAGACTTCCATTGTATGGAAAAAAAATAGTATGGAAGTCAATGGCTACCAGCAACTGTTTGTTCTTCTTCTTTTTTCTTCTTCTTTTTTGTGTGTGTGTTCAACAGAGAAAAAAAAACTTAAGGTACTAAAACTAATCAAACTAAAAAATGAAATAAAATTTAATTACAGCTTAATATAATAATAATAATAATAAAATATAAAAATAATAATAATAATGAATAATAAAAACATAAAAAATACTAAAACTTAGAATAAAAAAACGGAAAAGATAAAAATAAAAGATAATTTAAAGTATTAATAAACAGTATTTAGGCTACCAATTCTTCTGAAGCCATTTGATACATTTGTCTGAAGAATAGACTGAAAGTTAAAGTCAAAATGGTTTCAAAAGCAATAAAGGTAAATGTTGACAGATGTTTGATTTCATAGTTAACTATCCATTTAACCCCTGCACCACTTCAGGTGTATTGTGGCCTTTATGGGACTTGAATGGGACTTGCCTCATTACTCTATTCAATTAATCGCTTTAAGCCCAACAAGTTGTTTGCGTGACCTGCAAATAAATAATTTGGCACTAGACTTTGGGAAACCTTGGTAAACATGATGCCTCACACCAGGCCCTCAACAAATTTGTTCATTTTAGCACAAAGCTTTCTGGAAACTGATCTTTTGGCAGGGTTTGGCAGCACAAACACCATATCACATCACCTAGACATCTGATCCAAATATTTAGGGACAAAAAGTCTGGGCACTAAACGGACAAGCTGAAGGTCTGGGCCAGTATCAAATTATCGTTTCCCAGTATGGTATTGGTAAATATCCCATAACCACATAACCACAGGGCATTTGGTTGGCTGACTTTTTGTCGCAACGTGTGGTGCATAATTTAAAGATTCATTGCTGATTGAAATGCATTGCTGTGATAAAGGACAAAAACCACACAACAGCCAATTTTTATGTAAGAAGACACAGCATTAAATATGCTACACAAAATTTGCTCTGTAAAATAAATATATAAAGCACACTGCATATGAAAGTAAACATTTTGTTTGTTATTTAGTATTAGTATTGTGCTTGTACTAGGGTAATAGTAGTGTACTGTTTTCTTAGTCTCATTACATACTATCAATATTACTGATATCACATACACCAAAATATGAATACTCGGAATATTTAGTTAAACAAAGACCTTGAAACAGAAACCTTACCTCTAAATTCATTCTTACACTTAAAAAAGTGTTGATAAACAGCCCTTCTACCTGGTGATGAAAGCTCAGTTTGTCTGGGATGTATTTGTGAACACTCTTTGAGAGTTTACCCTAATGGAGCCACATAAACCAAATATGCAAAACATAACTACCATCAGTTATTCAGTGCCAGGCAATGGAAAACATGCATCCTGATGCAAAACACACTGAGGAGTCCCTTTGTTCACATCTAGAGTATTGACCAACAACTCTGCGCAATATGTAAAACAAGAAGTTGTATAAAAACAATTATACAACCAGGCTCAGTTTGATTTCACAGAAAGTCATACATCATTTTATATCATGTTAAGCTAAAAAAAATTCATGGCGCTAAAAACTAGCGACAGACCAATGTATGAGACAATATTTGGCTATTTTGAGATTAATAGCCAATAACTATGTCCCTTTGCTGTCTTGTCACAGATAATTCACACGTTCTGTTTTCAGATATTATCAGTGAATTTCATGTAAATATTCTGTCAAAACTGTTCATTGTCATTATCATTTGTATGTGTCTCCATTGCTTTAAAGGGATAGTTCACCCCCCAAAAACATTATGTGATAATTTACTCATGTTATTTCAAACCTGTATGATTTTCTTTCTTCTGTGGAACATAAAAGAAGATATTATGTGAAATGTTTCAGTGGTTTTGTCCATACAATACAAGTCAATAGTCACCAAAAAGGTTTGGTTATAAACATTCTTCAAAATATATTCTTTTGTGTTCAACAGTAGAATGTCAGTCGTACAGGTTTGCAACAACATTATGGTGAGTAAATGATGACAGGATTTTAATTTTGGGGGGAACTTTCCCTTTAATAATTACATTTTATCAGCTATAGTCAGTGATAAAGTATTGCCCTGGACAATGCACACAATTGACCAATCAGAATCAAGTATTCCAGATAGCCATGTAATAATTTATGTTAATAAAAGAGCTTTCCAGAGAAGAAAAGGCTGAAACAACTGGCAAAGATAATCTGTCTGGGACATAATAGTATAGTATAGTATATATGCCATGTCAGCATCTAAGGCTATTTTCATGGCAAAAACAATTAAAAAATACAAGTATAACAAATACAATAAAAACCAGCAAACAAACAATCACAAGTTATATTACACAAGATTTTTTACATTAACATATGATAAAAATTCTAAACCTTTTTCTGCCAAAATTATACTAAATAACTTTTTAAGTGAGTTCACTTCATAAAAGAGTTTTCTACATACATTAAAAGCTGGACAGTCCAATAAAATATGTTTGACAGAAAGGGGAATCTTGCAGAACATGCATTGAGTAGGTTCTTCACCTTTAGGCAAAAATGCATGAGTCAGTCTTGTATGACCTATGCGACATCTGGTAAATACCACTTGATCAAATCTAGTTTTAAAAGAGATAAAAAATCTGTTTGAAATTTCCGGATGTATTTCATGTAATGTATTATTTGTACATGTATCTGGGACATAATAATTCTTCAGCCTTTGGTGTGTGTTTCTGTTACAGATATTGAGATATCTACCCAAAAGTTAAATTTTAAACACACACACACACACACTACACATCTTCAAAGAAATCTTTTTCTGTTCCAGCAATGACTGCTAAATGGATCACGAAAGTCAGTCTTGTATGACCTATGCAACATCTGGTAAATACCACTTGATCAAATCTAGTTTTAAAAGAGATAAAAAATCTGTTTGAAATTTCCGGATGTATTTCATGTAATGTATTATTTGTACATAAAGAATATCTCTTTGGATTTGAGACTTTAGTCTTTGCAACTTTACAGATCTTCTTTATGCACCAAGAGCTTGTAACACTCCAAAGAGAAAGGAAAAATTGAAATCGCATCATATGACCCCTTTAAAGTTTGAATGCATTTTTAAAATTCAAAATAACAGGTTTCTTTAATTGCACATATTTCTAACAGCAAGCACTTGAAAACTCACTTTCCTGCTTAAAATACATCACAGTCTGCACTCGTGAATTACATTACAACGTGTGAAAATGCCTCTGCGTGCGAGCATGCTCAGATGCCGCAGTCGTCCCGCCTCTAACCCTGTTCTCCCACTGGAAGTCTCATGCGCCCTTGTGCACTTCCCCATACACATTCCAGGGCAGCAAGTGATGCATAGCATAGGCCATGGCTGGCTGCACAACAGAAGCCTCCTAGAGCCGTTACCCACAAAGCCTAGCTCGAGAAACATGTCACACCGCAATTCTAATACATGTGATAATCACACAGGGGCCCGTTTCACCCACATTTCTCACCTTGCACAGCATCACATCACCGCTCGGCAAACACGTCTTGTGATTTTCCACATCATCAATGCACTTGCAATCACTCTAGGAGAGGACCACCCCTAACTTACCATGCAAATTAGCAGCGATCCATCCGAAGACCAGGTAAGAAAATCATGACTGTAATGTCAAATGTTGAGACAGGCAGAGTGCAGGAAAACAAAATGTGGCCTCTTGTATCTTCTCTTATCATGCCTGATGGAGAATGCGGGAGGTGGGTGGAGGTAGGTTTCAAACACCTGGTATTTGCAGGCACACCCTTTCCTTGAGTCAAGGGCTAAATGATCCAGGATAAGACATCTGGGAAATAAATCACACCAGAAAGAAAACATCAGAACTGCTTTAATCTAGGGCTATAAATACTAATAAGCGTGAATAAACTAAGTTTACTCCAAACTAAAAGATGAATGGTAATTCTTAGTTAGTGCTGGGTAGATCGCTTCTGAAACTGATTACAATTTATATTACTCAAATTTGTAAAATTGCACTCAAAATCTAATCTGATTACTTCTGGACTTCTTATAATCTAATTCTTGTTTAGTGTTTGGAAATCGCATCATATGACCCCTTTAAAGTTTGAATGCATTTTTAAAATTCAAAATAACAGGTTTCTTTAATTGCACATATTTCTAACAGCAAGCACTTGAAAACTCACTTTCCTGCTTAAAATACATCACAGTCTGCACTCGTGAATTACATTACAACGTGTGAAAATGCCTCTGCGTGCGAGCATGCTCAGATGCCGCAGTCGTCCCGCCTCTAACCCTGTTCTCCCACTGGAAGTCTCATGCGCCCTTGTGCACTTCCCCATACACATTCCAGGGCAGCAAGTGATGCATAGCATAGGCCATGGCTGGCTGCACAACAGAAGCCTCCTAGAGCCGTTACCCACAAAGCCTAGCTCGAGAAACATGTCACACCGCAATTCTAATACATGTGATAATCACACAGGGGCCCGTTTCACCCACATTTCTCACCTTGCACAGCATCACATCACCGCTCGGCAAACACGTCTTGTGATTTTCCACATCATCAATGCACTTGCAATCACTCTAGGAGAGGACCCCCCCAACTTACCATGCAAATTAGCAGCAATCCATCCGAAGATCAGGTAAGAAAATCATGACTGTAATGTCAAACGCTGAGACGGGCAGAGTGCTGGAAAACAAAATGTGGCCTCTTGTATCTTCTTATCATGCCTGATGGAGAATGCGGGAGGTGGGTGGAGGTAGGTTTCAAACACCTGGTATTTGCAGGCACACCCTTTCCTTGAGTCAAGGGCTAAATGATCCAGGATAAGACATCTGGGAAATAAATCACACCAGAAAGAAAACATCAGAACTGCTTTAATCTAGGGCTATAAATACTAATAAGCGTGAATAAACTAAGTTTACTCCAAACTAAAAGATGAATGGTAATTCTTAGTTAGTGCTGGGTAGATCGCTTCTGAAACTGATTACAATTTATATTACTCAAATTTGTAAAATTGCACTCAAAATCTAATCTGATTACTTCTGGACTTCTTATAATCTAATTCTTGTTTAATTAGTGTTTGCCACAAGAATAATAATGTGCTGTTTGACAAAATGAAGCAAAAAGGATGTACACTTTTATAAATAACACAAAGAACCTTAAAGTCAGCATGAAATAAGCATTCATCCTATCTATTTGTAAATGCATGTTAAATATCTTATTGTGAACAACTCGTCCATGCATATGTAATGTTACGTCATAATGTGCATTATGTAATCATGTCATAACTGGACCTTCACTCTTTCAAATAAAGTTTCCAAAAGGGTGGTTTTGCAGTGATGCCATAGAAGAACCATTTTTGGTTCCCAAAAGAACCTTTAATTGAACAGTTCCTAAAAGGACCATTTGATGAACATTTTAAAAATCTAAAGAACCTTTTTCGACTATAAAGAACCTTTTCTGCAATGTTCAAGGTTCTTCATAGAACCATTGATGCCAATAAAGAAGCTTTATTTTTAAGAGTGTTCCACTGAAAATGACAGACTTCTTGCTGGTAACACATGCAAGGCAATCATTTAAACTGTCTGAAAAGATCTTTCTACTGCTACTTTCATTTCATTGCTACTTTAAATGAATTATTGCATGTACTGATAAAAATCAAATAGCTAATTAATCAAACAGTCAAAGAGCATTCATTAAAATATTCAAATAATAATATTTCATTAATATTAAACTAGATAAGTTAACTGGTTAACTAGTAAATTTGAGTCTTTAGTGAAGAATTTATTATAAGACATTACATTTTGGAAAGCAAAGATTGCATCGCAATGCTATATTGTCCCCATAAAATTAATAAAAACAAAAAATAAATCTAAATTGATAATGTGCAGATTACATGTCCTCCTTTACTATCTGACACTGGTAACACTATTGTAATCTCAATAACCCTTAAACTTAAAAAATTACATTTTGGTTGTTTTAACTAGGCTTTATCGACAAGTGAAAAGAGGTCAATATTTCTGCTAGGCAATACACTGCAATACTACATTAATCTTACATTATCTATCACAGCAAAATGTGGGAAAACCCAAGCATATCAGTAGTAATAGAAAGTATATTGAAGTATACAGATTTACTGGCTTTCATTTTCAGTGTATTACCGTTTCATTTGAGTTTTCAATAGTGAAACAAAAAAATGTAAAAAAAAATAGAATAAAATAAATAAATAAAACAGCACAAATCTGTGCTTTTCATTTGTGTGGAGCGGGTTACTATTGCTTGGTTTTAATGAATGGATTCAGTGACAAATCATCTGATTTGACACCCGAAATGTTCCCCACATGAAACAGATTGTTTCACACAACCAGCTGCATTGTAAAACCAGAAGCACCAGTGAATGGGAGGAACTTCACAACTTGTATGATGATGAATGGTGGAGCAATCAGCCCTCCTCCGAAAGGAAACTCTCATCAATAACTGAATGAAGGAAAAATAATTACAGGCAAGTCCGAGAAATAATAAACAAACTCAAAAAAATATATATTTAATTTAAGGTCAATCGTGAGAAAATGGTCGGCTACGAAAGAGGTAAATATAAAAGGTACATTAGGACGAAAAGTCATAGTTTAATTTCTTAAGTATAACAATATAACACAATGTTCCGTGATATACAGATATAGACGGCTGTCCTCCCGTTATTCGCCTTCATTCCCGGTTGCAGTGGCTGTCTGTGGAATCAAACGCGGCTGTTTGTCAAAACCTACTGAGGATCCTAACTAGACCGCATGTTTAGGCATCGTTGGTACATTAACGATGGTTTAAACGGCCCTACGAAGTCACCAAACGCCGACGAGCGTTATAAATGCTGGTGGAACATCTCAGCCGCTCGAATAATGTCCAAAAATGCTGTCTAGGTAGGCAGCTCGCTGGGTTTTGCGACACAGCCAGCATCTTTACTAAAGTCATCGCAGGTAAAGCCTAAATCATTTCTATCACAGGACAGCGCGGTGCAATTGAAAGTAATGGGCAAACTGTTCCCTAAAGCCGCGCTATTTTTCACAGGCGAAATGTAACTGCCACTTTATTCTATTTTCGCAGCCGCTCTTTGATTTTCTGAGCGCAAGGAAGCAACGGCTAGCGCATTAGCTGGCGAGCTAGCGGGACCTCCGAGACCGTTAAAGAGCGTATGTCGCCTTACCCCTTTTGTTCTAGATGTCAATCTTCTAAAAGGGTGTCGTTACACGTGTTTATGCGGATATCGGGGGTATCACGCGTTGAGATTACGTGCTGCCGTTTTATCTCCATCAGAGGTGTTTTCCGTCCATCCGCCCAACTTCAGCACCGAGCGAGCCAGTGGAGACGCCCTGCGCATGCGCGGCGGAGCTGTCAGCTCACGGAGCGCGAGGCGAGCTGCGGACAGGGTGCAGAGGCAGAGGTGCAATGACAGGCTGAGATTCTGCTCTCTCACAAAAACTGTTGCCTGCTGCACTAATATATATACATACACAACACACATAGCCGACGTAAAAAGGCTCTGTGGCTCACTATAAAACATTGTGTGTGTGTGTGTGTGTGTGTATGTGTGTGTATATATATATATATATATATATATATATATAGGCCCTGTATTAGACAGTAATGTTACAAATGAGCAAAAAAAAAATCCATGAACTTAATTTTTATTTAATTTAATAAATATTTATTTGTTTATTTATTTTACAATTTCAGTTACTTTATTGACAAATGTTTTGCAAACTATACCCAATTTGCACACAATAGAATTGCTAAAGCACTTCTATTGTAAAATAAAAGTAATAAAATAAAAATATAGATCTACAATACAAAAAATAACTTGCTGCAATACAGTAGAATTTCATTGAAACTTTGTCTTTCATACAGTTAAATTTTTTAATGTTGAAGTCTAAATGACTCTTACAGGCCTGATTATCATGCAAAGCTATTACTGAACAACAAAAATGCAAGGAAGAAAACAACCTCCTAACCAGCACTGTAATAACAATACATAAATTCTGCCTGGTGAAATGTATTTTTAAATATCACAAGGTTGAATAAATAAGCAACACATAAAAAGCAACATATATTTATGCATTATATTTGTTTTGTATTATGTTTTTTTTTCTCCTGACACTTGACAAATCTCCTGTCTGATTCAAATTCAGTTATAGAAATGAGTTGCCAAGATACACACAAATCAGAAAATTATAGAAAACTGTGTAATTCTTCATTATAAGTTATGTCTTTACACACACAAAAAGCAATTTATAGACATGAATATTCAAGATGACTGTTTTTAATGCATTTCTCATAGAGTGATGTTGCTACAAACCACAATTGCAACACTTTGCTATCCACTAGGAGGCACTGAGACCACAGCACTCTGGTCATAGTAGGATAAGCCACCTCTATCAAACTGATGATTCTCTTTATCAAGCCTGTGAGGTGCAGATATACTACGACTCTTTATAGTGGTTATTAAGTTAGACCGCCAACTGGAAATTGTTTGTTTAATGACAGATAATCCATAATGCAGTCAGTTCTTTTTGAAAGTAATGACAACAGATAGCCAGTCCAGTGTATCAAAATATTAGTAGTATTAGCACATAATTTCTATAATGTTTTGTAATGACCATTTTCATTATTACACATCGTTTGTAGTGCTTTGTGTGAAACAGCATCCACATTGTATAAAACAGTTATTGTTTTGTTTTTTGATATTACTAAATCACCCCTCTGCTGTACAATTAAAACCATTACAGGAAACCTACCTATGCCTTGGAGCTAGAGCTTGTGCCCAGACTAATAAAACTTGCTTCTTGCACCTGTGGAAGAAGTAATGTGTCTGATTTGGGGCTTTAAAATTTTTTAAAGAGATTCCAGAAATTGTTTTGGTCTATTGATTCATCGATTTCAGCAATTTTAGCTTCATTATATTGATCTCTTTTGTTGTAAATGAGCTTTTTATCATTTTTCAAACAGTTGAAGTAGGCGAGCCGGAGTGTCTGATTGGCCGGTTCTGTATGCTTTTTGTTAGCAAGCCGTCGAAGGTCTTTTCTGATACATTTGCATTCCTTATCAAACATATATCAAGCCAAATAGATGAATTTTCAATTTTAACAATTTTTATCAAGTGTTTCAAATTGTTTTTGTGCCAGATAAGTATTCCACCTGAGTCACGGCCATATTTTATTTTAGAATTTTTTAATGAAGGAACAACAATTTCTTTGTATCCTATTGGACAATGTAAAGCCTCATTACTGCGACACCACGTTTCATGAAAGATACAAATGTCCATATCTGTTACACTGCTGAGTAAGTCTTGGTCTGCAGACTTGTTACCGAAAGTAGAAGAGTGCAGACCCTGTATATTCCAACAACTGATTTTAAGAGACTTCATGAATAGGTTTGTCTGTGACGTGTGTGCGTGTATATGTACATATATGTGTGAGTTATATCATGAGTCTGGAGCAGACGGTGTTCAGCAGACGTCTTATCTGGTTGAGTTCAGCAGCTGCAGGATTCTGTGGTCGTTGGACTGCTGCTGCGTAGCTCTTGTGATGATGGCTCTCTCTCTCTCTCTCTCTCTCTCTCTCTCTCTCTGACGTCCTTAGCTTCAGTTATTTTATTGTAGAGCAAATAACTTTAAATCATGTCAATAAATGACAGATAATAAAATGTACAATAAAATGTAAACAAAAGCAAGTTCTGTTTCGTTATAAAGGTCTGATCAAAAACACTCCTCACACCTCTTCTAAACATTTAAGCAGTACAGCTGCCTGGATACGTTGAGTTCTGTGATTCATTGCCGTCAGATTATTTAGGATTAGCTTTTGGTTTTGGTTTCTTTAAGATTCTATTTATTCATTTATGTTTTAGATGTACTGAATGGCTTCCTGTCAGGGTTTTGTCCTTGAGTGCTTCAGCAAAATGTTCTCTCTATTAATCTTAATACTTGAGTCATCTAAGCAGGTGTATCTAGCAGTGCAAGACCAATGTTTGCCATTATATTAGCATTTTTATTATCACTTGAGGTTTAGTATTTGATTTACCACTTGACTTGTAGTATATCCTTGGTTACTGTTATATAAATGGTGGGCACACGTACAAATATTCTCTTGGAGAGCACAGAAATGTGACAAGAATACAAATTAAAGGGGTCATATGATGCGATCTCAATTTTTCCTTTCTCTTTGGAGTGTTACAAGCTCTTGGTGCATAAAGAAGATCTGTAAAGTTGCAAAGACTAAAGTCTCAAATCCAAAGAGATATTCTTTATAAAAGTTAAGAGTAAACCACGCCTACCTAAAACGGCTCGTTCTAACACGCCCCCACATGTCTACGTCACGATGTGGGAAGATTTGCATAACGCCGCCCAAATGTTCACGCAAAGAAAGAAGGCGTAACTTTTATTCTCGCTGTAGTATTGTTGCCGCCTCCTACAGCGCGCTCACGCTGTTTAGGCATGTTTTGTGCCATTGATCGTTGTGGTCATCCTTAATAAATAAAACATTTATTCATGCTTGGGTGTCGGCTGTGAATCCAGTGGAGAGAAATCCCCCACCACTAAGTGCAAACTGGCATTCAGATCTGCCTCCATTTTGTTTGCAACGCCCCACCTTCCAACTATCCAATCAATTCCCGAAGGACGAAATCAAGTCCCACCCTCTCATTTCAGATGCCGTTTCACTCGGATATACGTCACAGTAGAGAAGAAAAGACAATCGCAACTTCCGTTTCATGCCAACTTTAATGTACGTGAGTTCTAGAGGTTCTGATGATTCATCAGGGTTGGAACAACTGGGAAATATTTTGGGTGCCTTTGTATTTCCCTTAATGTGGTCCCCCTATAATGAAAAATTCACAAATTTGCATGAGATTCTATTTGAGCTGCACGCTGACCCCCCACCTCAATTCATTTGACCATTTAGAGGATTCTTTTCAGAAAACATCACAGTTACATCAGGCCAGCTGAGCACACCAATGCACTGAAAATGGTATATTCAGTGTCCAAAATATTTGGCCAAACAATAAACAAATCTATTAATTTATGTATATTTTATATTTACTCACCCTCAGGCCATCCAGCGTGTGATGAGTTATTTTTTTTATCTGAAAAGATGTTTTTTTTTTATTAATTATTACATCCCTTACTTGCCAATGGATCCTCTGCAGTGAATGGGTGCCATCATAATAAGAGCTGTTAAAAACATAAAACTAATCCACAAGCAATCCACACGACTCCAGTCCATCAATTAACACCTTGTGAAATAAATATATCAATATGTTTTTAACTTAAAATCGTTGCTTTTGGCAAAAATATTAGTCCTCTATCCATTACATTGCATCTGAATCAGTAGAGAAATATGCACAAGCATTGTTTACAAGCAAAAACAGTCCAAAACTGTTCTAAACAAATATGGTGGATTTTGATGTGAGAGGACGACTGTCAGGGAGTCATCACAGTCACTTTAGTCACCATCCAGGATAATTACCCGATCACAGTCACCTGAGTTCTGATCACCCGCACCTGCTGTCACCAATCAAGCCACACTACAAATACACACACAGCACAGCCACTCACTGTCCGGTCTACCGTTCACTCCTACGAACTACTCTGGACTCTCTCTGCCAAAATCTCCTAGAACGAATTACGGTTACCTGCTGTTCCTCCCACGATCCTCCAACGACTCCGTGGAAACGGCTCCACGATCTCCAACGTAACCGGCATACGATCCTCTCCATCAGAACTCAGATAAGCACCCTGGAACCATTCACTGTGTTGACATTCACCTGCCTTTAACTCACCCATTCCAGTCTTCCACTTACCAAGTCAATAAACCATCCTGTTTTGCACTTACCTGTTGTGTCTGGCCTTGCTTTGTGACAGAAGACCGGACCAATACAATTACCTCCATGGATCCTCGACCTCCCACACCCGCAGAAGTCCTGGAGGAGCTGGTAAACGCCCTCCGGGCTTCTCTGCTTCCTCCGGCAACCCCCCAATCTGCCTCTGTAAGTCCCATGGCCATGCCTGCTTCCTACGCGGGTGATACAGCTGAGTGTGGCGGCTTCCTCCTGCAAGTGGCCTTGTTCATCAGGATGCAGCCGCAGAAGTTTTCCTCCGAACGCACTAAGGTAGCATTCCTGATATCACTTCTTAATGGAAGAGCGCTGTTGTGGGCTAAGGCCATATGGAACGCTAATAGTGCCATAATTAATTCCTATGATGCCTTCACTAACCATTTCAAAGAAGTCTTTGGTCACACAGCAGGAGTGCTATCTGTGCCCGAACAGTTACTGCGGCTGCGCCAAGGCACGTCTCCCATTCACGACTACACACTGCGGTTCAGAACGCTGGCGGCGACTAGCGGGTGGAATGAGGTGGCTCTACTTAGCGCTTACCGGCACGGATTGAATCCCCGTTTACAAGCTCAAATGGCTATCTATGATGACTCCGTTGGACTGGAAAGCTTCATGCAGAAGGCCAACCGAATTTCCCAGCGTCTGTCCGCATGCCACGCCACCAAGCGCCCTGGAACCATTCACTGTGTTGACATTCACCTGCCTTTAACTCACCCATTCCAGTCTTCCACTTACCAAGTCAATAAACCATCCTGTTTTGCACTTATCTGTTGTGTCTGGCCTTGCTTTGTGACAACGACAGGGGATGGACTTTTTCACTGGAGGAAGCTTTATTATGTATTATGGACTTTGGACAGAAGTGATGTTTTAAACTTAAAATGTGATAATTGATGGACTGAAGTCGTGAGGATTATTTGTGAATTATTGTGGTGTTTTTATCAGATGTTTGAACTTTCATTATGACAGCAGAGGATCCATTGGTGAGCGAGGGATATAATATTAAACATTCAAATGAAGAAACAAACTTGCCTACATCTTGGATCACCTGAGGATATGTGATTTTTAAGCAAATTTTCATTTTGGGTGAACTATTCCTTTAGTTATTTCATGTTTATTTAATTTACTCCTCATTTTTAGTGAAATGTTTCTGGATATTATATATTGGTTTTCCCTCATCAGTGTGTCTACATTATTGCTCTGCAATTTACGATTGGATTGATTTAAGAAAAGACAGCTTGCAAAATATATCTTGCAGTATTGTGGACCGGTTATTAGGGCTCTGAATATACTTCAGCTAAGTGATCAGGCCCTTTGGCTTTAACTACCTCATTACCTCAACAGCTCTGTTGCTGAAATACCAGCAGGTGTACAATGATTAGAAAGGACCTATAGAGTCATATACATATAATTACCTTGTGAACCTATAATGATACAATGTATACATGCCATAGAAGATGCTGTGATGCCATAGAACAACCATTTTTCATTGCTTCATTCATCATCTTTTATGCACAAGAACTTGGTCTACTTAAGGAAACAAAAATAATTCAGATAATGGTGAAGGATATTAAAGCTTGTCAAGAGATGGCATTTCAGTCCAATCAGTGAAAAACAGTTTTGTGTTTTCCTCATAGGTTTTGATGAAAAAGGTCTCTTGCTGCTTATTAAGATCAAAGCATTTACATGTTAAATTTCCGAAGCTCATTATTTCACAGAATGCAGTTTCAAAGCCCCATAACCTTTGGATGAAATATCATTTTGACATTTATCACCTCTGTAAAGGCCTTGCTTAAACTGTTGTGAAGAACATTAATTACTGATCTGGAGAGATTTCTCTAGGGTGATTTATTACAATAGGTTTAAGTTTAGACCATAAAAGGACATAAAAAGTCCTTCATCCTTGGCACATGGTTTGTAGTTGAAACATCATATACATTAATGGGTGTTATGGCAGAGTGCCTGTTTAATACATAATGCATAATTATAATTTTAGTCTGCCCTTGAGTTGCCCCTCTATATCATATTCATTTTTACATTCTCATTTCATACTTTACATTTAACAATCTGGTAGCTCATTACACAATTTACTAGCGGGGAAAAAACGTTACATGAATAACAATCCATCCTCTGCCAGTGTACTGCCACAAATTAAAAAGAAAAAAGAAATAAATAATTAAATAACACTGACCTGAAAAAACATAAGATTATGGCAACCAGCTTTAGTGTCACATGATCCTTCAGAAATCATTCTGATATGCTGATTTGCTACTCAAGAAACATTTCTTATTATTATAATTGTTGAAAACAGTTGTGTTGCTTAACATTTTTTAATATATATATATATATATATATATTAGTAATTTTTTATGACTATTTGATGATTTATTTGAAATAGTAATCTCTTGTAGCATTGTTAATGTCTTTAATGTTGTTACTCACTGTCGATTAGTTTGATGTTTCCTTGCTGAATAAATATATTAAATATAAAATATATTAAAATTAAACAAGCCCCCTTTTGCTACTTAGACTCTATTCACATGTAAAATGAGTAACAGATGTCATTGCTACAGCTTTTAATGGCACAACCTTGTTGCAAAAACTGCATGACATTGTGACAGGCTCACAAAACAATCCAAGCTGAAATACGCTGAAAAAACTAATAATGTCAGAATGGCATAAAAAAGGATGAAAATAAACAAATTAATAAACTTCAGCCATTCTTCTGTTGGAACATTGTACAGTCAAAAGTTTTAAAAAATCTGTAGATGCTGCCCAAGGATAAACATGTCTGGCAAACCTCTACGTCTAACTCTTATTGTTAACATCTGAAATATCTTCTTCTTGTTCTAAAAAATAACACTAGCTATCCTAGTTTAAGTTTTACTTTCAAATGTTTATATGGACATCTTAAGATTATTTTATATAAGAAGTGCAAGGAAAATTAGATTTTTCATGACATTGTTAATTTTTGAGAAATGGATGCAGATAATGAGATATGAGAATATATTTTATGTGAATGTCTACAAGAGTGCTCTGACAAAAAGCCCTCATGCCTGTTTGCTACAAAAAAAAAAAGAGAAAAAAGTAATATCCCACTTGTACCTGAAATTAATATGAAAATGCACTGATGTGCATCTGTTTTAGTGGTCACAAACACTCCCAAGTAGACACTCACGGGCAGACACACACCCACATGCACACACAAAAATCTCTGATGACTCACTTTTCCATCAGTTGCCATGGACACCCAGCTTTCCCCTAGCTTGAGAGCACAATACAATTACAAGGCTCTAGTTATCTGCCATCCCGCACCCACTAGAAAGAAAAAAATGAATCTTAAATTCCCTCTCTTACTACAATTCCACATATAATGTCTCTATACATCTCATGTTTGAATTAAGAGAAGGAGCCAGCTGAATGCATCAGCACGGGAGTTGGTGTTTCATTGTAGCACACATGTGAAATAATGATTATATCGGCTGCCACACAGCGAACAGGACAGAAGTGTTAATGTTACTGTTACTGTTTAGAAAGAGGTGGAATGAGTCCCTGAACAGAGTGTGGGTCAATATCAAAAGTAGTAGTCAGTATGTGGTGTGTCTATCAGCTGCTACTACAGTGTATCTCATCTTCACTCTTAAAAATAAAGGTGCTTCACGATGCCATAGAAGAACCTTTTTTGTCTCAATGGTTCCATAAAGAACCTTTAACATCGGAAGAAACTTTCTGTTTCACAAAAGGTTCTTTGTGACCAAAGAAGGTTCTTTTTAGATTATAAAAAGGTAAGAAAGAGATGGTAAAGAACCTCAGTCAAAGCTCAGTTCTTTAAAGAACCTTTGACTGTATGGTTCTTTGTGGAACAAAAAATGGTTCTTCTATGGCATCGCTGTGAAGAACCTTTTAAGCACCTTTATTTTTAAGAGTGTTAATGGACTGAGAAAAATTTACTCCACTCTTCAACCAAGGCACTTGCAAGTTCTTGAACACATAGACACATGGTTACATTTGGTTTGTCACTGCAAGGATGATCAACTGTCCTTCCTGTGTCCCTGTAGAACTGTCTTACATTACACTGTCTCTCTTAGGCATCTTACATTAAGACATTGCAGTTTATTGCTCTGGCCACATCTGCAGTCCTCATGCCTCCCTGCAACAGCACTATGGGCATGTTCACACACGTAAGCAGGGACTCTGGTCATCTTTCTTCTGGTGTTGAATGGTCTCTTTAATGTCCTAAGTTCTTCTATCTGTTTAATTAATGAGGGTGCATGTGCAATAATTGTTTATGGTACATGAAACAAGCATGAAAAACATTGTTTAAACCCTTTACAAGCAGTAAATTGTATTTGGATTTTGCAAAATGATCCTTAAAATTCAGTATCCTGAAAAAGGGACCTTTCTTTTTGCTGAGCTTATATTGCATCTCCAGTGTTGCTGTTTGATACCCTGTGGTGTTTTGATACCCTGTCGCAAAAAATTCATGCCTCATTTGGTATCACTGCAGAGGGGTTTAAATTACAGTATATCTACTAATGCATCAGGCATGTGTGGTTGTCATATGTGAGAGCTAATGATATTGTAAGACCTACTGAAGTGTATAATCTTTTAGTGACATTTTTCTGCAATATCAGAGATACTCACTCTAGTACTTAAGTACTTATCATCTCACAAGTACTTCTGTCTGTATCTGTATGTTGGTGGTGTTTACTATACTGCTTCAGAACATAATCACACAATGAGTCCAGATCAGAAGGAAAAACATTTAAAGCCTTTTATCCATTTGACATTTCTCAAATGTTGGATAAATAAATAAAGTGAGGGGTAGCAGTAAAAATCTCCTTGCTGAAAATAGTGAAAATGATTAAAGTCTGAATGAAGGTGGTCCAAATGTTGTAGCTGACTTTCAATGTCCTTGCAATATCCATAAATGTGGGTTATTGTAGATTGAATATTACAGTGCTCTGCCATGCAATTTATGTTTGAAAAGATGAATGCTTTTCCATTTACTTGATTTGATTAATTTTCTTTGTCTCTGGTCATAGGGAGGAATGGCGAGTCTGGGTTATATTAAGAAAAAAAGAACAAAATAACAAGTCGTAATTAAGGAATTTTTTCTTTTTCAATTTTGAGGAAAATTACTGCTACATATTGGCAGTATCTTGTAAAGCTACTCTTTAGAGATAAAACAAAACAGTGTGTCTCTATTATACAGTACAGTACATACAGTATGTTAAATATCTCTAAATAGCAAAAATCCAATAACTTTATTTATTTATTTATTTGTTTGTATGTTTGCCTTTTTGACCTCTGCACTGGTTTCCAACTTCTCATTGATATATAATCAGTCAAAATTTTGACCAAAATATATAGAAATAAAATCTAGCATTTTGTTATTTGGATATTTTTTTAGATTTATCCTGACAAAATGTGTTATGCTGAAAGGGTATGGCGCAAATCAAAAACCCTAATGTATATCAGTCACTCCTCTCTTCCTTCTCTGCTAATGTCTCCACTGCTAAAAGGACATGCTATCATAATAAAATTAACATTTCGTCTAACTCTTGCATGCTCTTTAAAACATTTTGCTCCCTCCTTCGTCCTCCTCCTCCCCCTCCTTCATCAACTCTAACAACTAACGACTTTGCCACATTCTTCATTAATAAAATTAAATCTATCAGTGCACAATTTTCCACACCATAATCTGTTAAACACATATTACCAGCAAAAATGAACATCCCTAATCCCTTCACACTGGTGTTTTTCCCTCAGCATTTAGACAGGCTCGTATAAACCCCACTACATAAGAAACCCTTAACCACCCTTAACCCATCTCTTTTAGAGAATTATAGACCGGTTTCCCTTCTTCCTTTCATTGCAAAAACACTTGAATGAGCTGTGTTCAACCAAGTCTCTGCCTTTCTCACACAGAACAACCTCCTCGACAGCAACCAGTCTGGTTTCAGAAGTGCTACTGGGGTGCCTCAGGGCTCAGTTCTTGGACCACTTCTCTTCTCTGTCAACATGGCATCACTAGGCTCTGTCATTCAGAAACATGGCTTTTCATATCACTGCTACGCTGATGACACTCAACTCTACCTCGCATTCCATCCTGATGATCCGACGATAGCTGCTCACATCTCAGACAGACATTTATTGCTGGATGAAGGACCATCACCTTCAACTCATCCTTGCCAAGACAGAACTGCTTGTGGTTCTAGCAAACCCACCAAACATGCTTCACAACTCCTTGTTCAAGCTCTTGTTCTGTCCAGGCTGGACTATTGCAATGCTCTCTTGGCAGGTCTTCCAGCCAGTTCTATCAAACCTTTACGATTAACCCAGAACACGGCAGCAAGACTCATTTTTAATGAGTCGAAAAGAATTCGAAAATAATCAATTTGCACTGGCTACCAATAGCTGTTTGCATAAAATTCAAGGCATTGATGTTTGCCTACAAAACCACCACTGGCTCTGCACCCCTTTACCTAATTTTCCCTCCTGGTGGAATGACCTGCCCAACTCTATCCGAGCAGCTGAATCCTTAGCCATATTCAAGAATCGGCTAAAAACACATCGCTTCCATCTTTATTTGACCCTCTAACTCTAACAATCTCTATTCTAATTCTATTCTTTAAAAAAACTTGCCCCTTTTAGGCTTGCACTCTATTCATTTACTAACGGCTTGTTTTCATAAAAAAAAACTAACACTAGCTTGTCTACTCTTTTTCTATTCTATCTATTACTTTTCTTTTTATTTATTATACAATTAACAAAAGCAAAAAGGCTTCTAACACTAGCTTGCACTATTCTTTTTCTATTCTATCTGTTTTTTTATTTATTATATAATTTAAAAAAACCTTGCTACGTGTACTGCGTTAAGCTAACTGAGACTTGTTATAGCACTTGCATATCAATACTCTTTTATTGATTTTGATTGCTTCCATTGTCCTCATTTGTAAGTCGCTTGGGATAAAAGTGTCTGCTAAATGACTAAATGTAAATATAAATGTAAAAATGTTTCAACACTCTTTTTCCATTTTTAAAACGATGAACCATTCCATAAATCAATATGACCGTTTTCTTCTGGGCAACAGAAAGTGGCTTGATTTGCCTGATTCTCCATTAACCTTGTCCCAGTGAGTGACATTCCATGAAAAAACAGCAATTAAACAGACAATATTTAATTAAAACATGGCTGTCCACAGGGGTTAAGTTACATCTGTGGACAAAACACACATACTGTATGAGCAGTCAAGGAAAACAGGAGAATGGGGATCGTCAAAGCAGTGACAGCAGACATTCACTAGAGAGTAGATATCTCTGCAGAACACACCAATTAGCGGAGTCTAGCGCTAATTAGTTGATAAAATGCTGCTGAAGAGTTCTGTGAATTGTAAAGCTCTAACTTTTACAGAATGTAACCGAAATTACACAACATCTATTTCAGGGTCAGTGTTTTTCATGTTGGATTAATTACCATTTATTTGTCTAATCCCCTACAGATGATATGAAAATTCTTGGAGAGTTCTTTAGACAAGCTCATTCGCAATGGGTCATGTTAAGATCACATTTTGTTCTTGGAAGTCCGTTTTACTGGAAAACGACATCAGTCAATTGAAGCATGCCTTGATGTGCCCAGTTAATATAAAAGGAAATTAATTAATTGATGATAAGCTAATGCATCTTCATGAGCTTTTTAGTCACCTTAAACTCACTACTTCTAACTAAGTCTTTTTTTTAACCATTCTCAGCTTTAAAGCCATTCATAAAAACACAAATCAAACCCATATTCCAGGAAAGACGATACCTGCTCTTCGAAATATTATACACTTGGGGTCTTATGAAACACAAGCACAATGAATTTCAATGTAAATTGTATGCAAATCCATTCATACAGAACTTTTCACACTTAGATTAATAGGACAGTTATGTAGTTTACAGTTATGTAATTGTTGTATGTATCATTTACACAGAAATTAGTTCTGCTCAGGTTTATGAAAAGGGACAAACAAATGGATTCCTGTTTATATATTACACAGTACTTTAGAGTTCACAGAAGGACTCTCATTTCTGCTCCTCTTTCCAGGAAATGACTTCCATCCCCTAGAACTTTAAACCAATCAGAAATGAGCATCCGTTCTCAATCATCTAACAACATCAAAAAGTCTCATTTAAGATTAAATATTTCTCCTTGGGCTAACATTCCTGTCAATGTCATTGCCTTATCTTCATCCAAATATAAAAACAAGCCTGAATCACATATGCATAAAGAGAAAAGGTGCAATCTCAGTATTGCACATGGGTGAACTTGTAACAAATGCAGTATATCCTTTCTAGTTGGTAAGATAAGCTCAAGCACTATCAGGGTTCCAGTGGTTGGACAGGAGAAACTGAGGGAGCTGCTGTCTGCCTGGAGCCGGTGACATGATTCATCACACACCTCTGTGCCCCTGGGAGCCAACCCATTAATTAACCTGCAATCAAAGCCCTGGCAATCTTAAATAATTGAAGAGCTGAGAGAAGACTAATTAAACACATGGCTAACTATGTGTGCTGAAGCTAGGTCACACAAAATGTTTGATATGAAATAATTTTTTTCTATGATGGTTATTAATCATTAGGGTAGCCTGAATATCAGTGTTGGGGAAAGTTACTTTTAAAAGTAATGCATTAAAATATTGCATTACTCCATATAAAAGTAACTAATTACGTTAGTTACTTTTTATGGAAAGTAATGCGTTACGTTACTTTGGCATTACTTTTTAAATCTGGACAGGGCTTGCTTGTTTGTTTTTAAAATAAAAAAGCCGTTCTCAATCATCTAACAACATCAAAAAGTCTCATTTAAGATTAAATATTTCTCCTTGGGCTAACATTCCTGTCAATGTCATTGCCTTATCTTCATCCAAATATAAAAACAAGCCTGAATCACATATGCATAAAGAGAAAAGGTGCAATCTCAGTATTGCACATGGGTGAACTTGTAACAAATGCAGTATATCCTTTCTAGTTGGTAAGATAAGCTCAAGCACTATCAGGGTTACAGTGGTTGGACAGGAGAAACTGAGGGAGCTGCTGTCTGCCTGGAGCCGGTGACATGATTCATCTCACACCTCTGTGCCCCTGGGAGCCAACCCATTAATTAACCTGCAATCAAAGCCCTGGCAATCTTAAATAATTGAAGAGCTGAGAGAAGACTAATTAAACACATGGCTAACTATGTGTGCTGAAGCTAGGTCACACAAAATGTTTGATATGAAATAATTTTTTTCTATGATGGTTATTAATCATTAGGGTAGCCTGAATATCAGTGTTGACTGAATATTAAAGGTTTTCAGCAAGAGTTTTGTAGCAACATATGTGACCCCGGACCACAAAACTCATAAGTAGCACAGGTATATTTGTAGCAACATCCAACAATTCATTGTATGGGTCAAAATTATTGATATTTTTTTTAATGCCAAAAATCATTAGGATATTAAGTAAAGATCATGTTCCATGAAGAAATTTAGTAAATTTCCTATACTATAAATATATCAAAACTTAATTTTTTATGAGTAATATGCATTGCTAAGAACTTAATTTGGAAAACTTTAAGGGTGATTTTCTCAATATTTTGATTTTTTTGCACCCTCAGATTCCAGATTTTCAAATTGTTCTATCTCGACCAAATATTGTCCTATCCTAACAAACCATATATCAATTGAAAGCTTATTTATTCAGCTTTCATATGATCTATAAATCTCAATATAAAACAATTGACCCTTATGACTGGTTTTGTGGTCCAGGGTCACATATGGTCCAAAAAAAATTTAGTGCAGTAAAGAGACACGTAATAATGAGCACTACTGAAACTCTACAGCCTACTTACACAAACATAGTAGCTTACTGATTGAAGGCATAATCAGATTCTGCAAGGGTCACTCTAGATGACAACAGGATCTCAATCTCATGGGATCCCTCTCAGATCCTAAAGAAAATGGTACATTAATTAGTGGGGCCCAGTAAAAGACATTTGGATTTGTAAGGCATTATATCTTACGTTCACTTTTTTACTATTAAGCATTTAATGTATGTGTGTAATCTCCAACATAATAATTAAAGTAGCTACATCATAATCTCCAACTTAATAATTACAGTAGCTACATCATCGAATCTTCAACATAATAATTACAGTAGCTACATCACTACAAAGCAGACCGTCAAAATACAATCAAGCTCCAAATGTTTTTCTAGGTCAAAATAATGGCACAGGTCATGTTTTCTCCCCCAGCATGCATTCTGCCAACTCGGGCCTGGGTTTATGACAATCTCGACTGTCTCCCCCTTGTGGGAGAGTCAGAGTGCTGTCCACTGTATGATGCTGAAAACACTGAGACATGTATAATGATAATCATATTCTCTAAAAACTTCTTGATTAATACTTTACGTATTGCATAGAGCTTCAGTTATCCATATGCATTGGGGTAAATGTAAGTGTAAGCATAGAGAGTAGCATAATGCTGACATATATGTATATGTGTGTGTATATTCAGGTTATGAATCAGTGGCCATGCAGAAGCCTTATTTCCTGACAGTATAATCCCTTTTGTCTAAATCAGCCATGCTGAATGCATTGGACTACAGGATCTCATTGCCATTAGAATGAAGCGACAAGCCTTTTAGTTTAATCCTCTAGCCTTTTTAAGCCACTTGCCTTTCCAGTTAGTTTCTGCCCAATCAATGCATCTAAATACTTTCAATTAATTAAAAACCAGGCGAAAAAATAAATATATAATTTATTTTCCTTCCTTTTTTAACCATAAACTAAAACAATAGAATTGGTGTGCTTTCATTAGGTGCCTCAGAAGCTATTTTTTGCATAATATTTTAGCACGTTGGAGATGCGTGATGAAAACTACTAAATGCAATTTGAACCAAACAAATAATACATTGTAATTAGCTTCTTAGCTGTGTACACGACTTCACTGCTAAGCCAAATGTTCATTATGCAAGGTCTTTTCGAAGCTTGGTCTGTTGAGCTCTATCTCACATTTCCCGTGGTCAAATTAATAACAGTCTCTGCCTTGGGCACTGCTGTTATTTTGTAAAGTGAATCATTTGTTTGATAACCTATAAGCCACTATAATTGCTTTTCTAGCCAAATATTTGGACTGCATGTGAAAGATTCATTCAGTGTTTGAACAAGTAACTACTGCAACACTCAAGGATATCAGAACACAATAGATTGTAAAAGAACTGTGTGAGCTCTTTACTAAAAATTGAGTTAATAGTATCAGTATTTTGTCCTGAATATGAACAGTTCTACATAAAAAATTAAACCTAAAATGACCTCATTTACATAAATAGCTTACATACACTGAGTTGCAGAGTACAGAAACATAAAATAAAAAGCAGCTTGTCTTCTATTTTGTACTTCACACATTATAGTAGCAGGATGCCAGTATAGGAAATATATGAACAATATGACAGTTCTGTAGATGACTAATGCCTGACACCTGTCAAAAGTGAGATATCCACTATATACCAAATAACCATTACTACGGTCTACCACAGTGCTCAAACCTGCAGTGAGTCATCATGATCAGAGCTGTGCACTTTTTTTTATGTATGCTGCCTATATGGCATATATTTAATGTATGCTGCCTATATATCATTATGGCATTCAATTAAAAATAGTTAAAAAATATATATTTTTAAAAATGGTTTAAAAAATAGTTAACACTGTTGCGAGTTTGTTTTGTAATACAAAGGCTAAGAAAAATGGAAAAATAAGTCAATTTGACAAATTTCTCTCTTCTGACCACCGTTCACAATTTCTCTACATTTTGTGGCTCGTTTAAAAATTATGGAAAGGCTACCATGAATTTTTCTTTGCTTTTGGAGCAAATGGAAATGCAAAAATCATACCAGCTGTAGTCTCCTGTTTACCACTATAGAAGTATACCCAACTATGAAAAGTTTCATGTGGAAATATGGTTTATTTAAGAGGTTTTGTGTGAAAGCTGAATCAACATGAATTTATTTGGTATGGCTCTCTTTTGCTTTAAGAATAATCCACAAAAATATCTTGAAATTCAGCTGAAACAAGAATATCTGACCATCAACACACACAGAGCTCACAAATTTACTTATTTGATTATTAGTTAGCTAAAAGTTTCTTATTTCTTTGTTTTCAATGTCTGAAAATCCTCAAACATTCTTTCTAGGTTTGATTCTGAATGCTAGATTTTAAATGTGATCTCACACTTTTGGACCCATTGTAAATGCTACAACATTATTTCCACCTTCAAAGTTAATGAACATGAACAGATACTACTGCTCCTAAATTTAGATGATACCCAAAGACTGCATGAGATTGAACAGCCACAGCTGGGAACGCAAAGGCCACAAACTGAATTCATGCTTGACCACTGAATGTAGTATATCATCCGATTTTCTCAGCCAAAGCACTAACAAACAGAGCTGAGATGCGTATGATTGGTGTGCTGCAGAGCACAACCTCTGCTGCAACAAATCACTGCCTCTCTGTTCTCCAATACAGACGCTCTTGCTCACAACGTTTGAGAGAAGGGTGAGGAAAAGCAGCAAAGTTGCAGTCCAGACAAATCCTTCTGGAACTGAGCCAATGGAAAATGAAGAAGCATTTATGCTGTAAGAAATCAGGAAACTTGTACTCCACTCCAAACAGCTGTCATCAGCCCCCCTCCCAACCTTCATCCTTTCCCTTTCCGGGCCTCTTGACATCTCTCTAAGAGCAAACAATTTTAATAAAATGTATGGTTGTACTAATGTACCATGCCAGACATGTAGGATGCACTTTGCAGGCTTATATAATAATATACTCAAATGGCAGTAAAAAAAAGTTTCAACATTGTATAGCATAACTACATGCTTGACAAAATCATCTGTATCCGAACTTTCATTGTTTTGCAATATCAATACATAATCTCAGAAAAGTATAATGAACAACAAAACTGTTTGATCAGCACACCCAATAAAATATGATTTTTCAATGGATAGACACTCCAATAATCAATTTATCAATAAATCACTTTATATGCCATTATCAACCACAACACAGGCCTACAATCACAGCTAAAGCTAAACCAAACAGGATAAAGATTTGGCACTGGCTTGAACAATACAATCCACAATATCATGATGATGACATGAACTGACTTTCAGAGCTTCATGCTGCTGAGAGATATTAGGCAGCGGTTTCATAAAATGAGAGATGAATCTCACACAAAAAATAAGGTATCAAGAATCTGAATAAATTAAAAAGAATGATACCAATAATAGGCACTGAGGTTTTCTTATTCAATAAATGAAATGCATTGTGAAAGGATATTCATTAAATGACTGAGTGTAATGTAAAGGCACACAGTTTGAATGAATTCAACCTTACAACGTACAGATAATATCTGCAGTTTGATTACTTAAATGTAGCAACACAAAAAAATGAACGGCTGTGCCTGGTTTATTCTGTAATTTCTTTTGTCACAATGAAAATTACAGTGGCCGAGAAAGCTCAACGCGCTGCAACTTCAGAAAACACATGCAAATAGAAAAAGCACCAACAAATTGAGAAAACATCATCAGTTTGACAGCAAATGTGCTGCAAATGCTCACAACACAAACAAATAAAGAGATGCAATGCAAAAACAGAAATGCGCTGCAAATGCTCACAACACAAACAAATAAAGAGACACGCAAGTAGCACAGACCACAATAAAATTACCCCAGC
Source organism: Sinocyclocheilus rhinocerous (assembly GCF_001515625.1). Lineage (NCBI taxonomy): Eukaryota > Metazoa > Chordata > Actinopteri > Cypriniformes > Cyprinidae > Sinocyclocheilus > Sinocyclocheilus rhinocerous. Next base: position 652,417 of record NW_015660877.1, on the reverse strand, counting down.
AAAACGCATTAAGCTGTCTTGGCCACTGTAATTTTCGTTGTGACAACAAAAAATTTCAGAATAAACCAGGCACAGCCATTACAAGTCACAGCTAGCAGTGTTTCTTTTCAGTGTTTTGAATGAATCAGTGTATTGAGTAAATGATTCAATGACTTGTTCGTTTCACTAGAGAATAAATTCATTTTTGAACAAATCGGTAAATTGAATGATTCAATGACTCATTTGTAAAGCTGTCATACCTGAATCAGTCAACAAACCAGTTGAATGAATGACTTACTTATAAAGACAGTCATTTGTCGCCATCTATTGGCAAAACAATGTAACAGAAGGAGTAAAAAATCTCTACCAATGCAGAGATTGAAAATCTATATTCCATTTTTTCTTTTCCATCTAAGCATTTGAATCAAACCTATTTTTCCACACACACAAATAGTCTCTTGTAATTCTTCTTGATTTTCTTGCTACAGCTGCTTTTAGATTTGCCTCATTTTTGAAGTTTGCATCATTGATTCTTTTACTCTCCTGTTTAATACTGTGTAGCCGCTTCCTAATTGTATCTGAATTGTATAAAGTACTATAAAAATAAAGGTGACTTGACTTCTTCCTCATGAAACTGAGCAGTACTGACAACAATGACAAACAAGGTCTCTGGCAACAATTAAAACCTGACACGGACTAGCTTATGAATATGAAGTGGAACCTTTTCACCTGATGGGTGCCATCTGATGGACATTAAAGTAGAAGATAAGAGCACAGTATGGAGGCTTTTTACGGTCACATTTGTCAAATCCATGACTAATCGTAAATGTTTGCATGAAAGGTTTCAATGACAGACATAATTACAAGCACAAATACGTGTTCACAATCTCCCTAAAAGTCATTTATCAAGGCAGCAGCAGACAGTTTCCTGCAGTTTAAATAAAACATCAGACTTCAAATTTTTCCTTGACATTCAATCCTACATGCTCTACTATAATGTCAGCCGATCTCAGGAGATGTGATATTGGCTGTGACGATGACAAAGTGGTGGCTCTTCACAGACTTGTAAGTAACACTTACAGTGAACACCTGTTAGCCTCTTGTTTATGTGAATCTTGAAGGAATTCAGAAAAGTTGTGATAGAATTGTACGGATGATTGTTTTTTTGTTTTTTTCACCATTTACTGACCTGCCTTTACAAGCCTGGTCTCTGTACCATAACCTCAAATCTTTCTCTGAGAATATATTCCCTGAGGGCAAAATAGTGAAACAAGGTTAAGACACCACAGGCAGCCGAATATGTGAAATTGATATATTGACACTCTTCAAAATATGAATAAACTGAACTCCCTTTGAAATTATCTAGTTTTTCACAAATAAAAATAACAAGAAAGGACAAAAATTACATCATCAGTATAAAACTGTGAGAATTAGGCTACCTCTTGTCACAGTTACATGCTTGCTGTATTTATTGGTTGTGCTCTTTGTGGAATTTTAAACTAGAGCGAAAGCATCACTGTGCACATGTTGCATATCATTAATAATCCTAAGTTTACACCTGCACTGAAGTTATAAAAAATATTCAAATTCCATGCTTGAGCGCTTTCATAACACATTTATTCTGGACAGTTTTTTGTGTAGAAATATGTCAAAAAGATGAGCACCAGCAGTGACTCACAAGTAAGCACACAGCCAATGCAACTAGGCCATGCAAGTCTGCCTTTTCTCAAACAGACTGTAATGAGAAGGTGAAAAAGCAGATAGATGCATCCAAAATGAATGTTTAGGGTCAGGAGGATAAAACTGTGTTCTGTAAGCATGTGTTCATGATCTTTCAGGAGCTATAGAGACCTTCAAATGCAATACCCTTGCCCTCTAATTTCCTTGGAATCATTTAAGTGACTATACAGGAGATAAGCATAAAAAATTGGTTGCAGGGGATGATTATTAACTTTTCCATCACAAACTAAATTCATGTGTTTGTTACGCTATCTGATCTTTGAGAAGATTAAATTATAGTGTAAGTGTAAATGCAACAAGGCTGAAGAGGCTTTTTCAAATTGGCCATGTTGAAAATCTTGTGGTCCATTTAACACGTCTATCTGATAAGTTTTTTCTCTCATGCTTTTCATAACCAAACAGAAGATTGCAAACTCACTTAGAGGGGAATATTCTGCTCGTAAGATCAATGTTTAAACAGTAACATATTTAGATACAAGTTTAGCATGTACAGGATAAAGAAACAAACCTGTTTCCATCACGGGATAAAAAAAATAGGTGTGACTTTTTGTCTCACAATTCTGACTTATTTTTCCTTCCAATTCCAAGTTTACATCTTGCAATTCTGACTGAGTTTATATCTTGCAATTCAGTTACTGCTTTTCACCATGGAATAAAAAAAATGACAAAAGGTAATCGCAGCATTTTATCTCACTTTTTTTCTTGCAATTGCAAGTTAATATCTCACAATTCCAATTTTTCTTCTCAGAATTGTGACTATTTATCATGCAATTCTGACTTTATATCTCACAATTCTGTCCTTTTGCTCACATTTCAGAAAAAAAGACAGAATTGTGAGATACAAACTCAGAATTGCAAGAAAGTCTGAATTGTGATATAAAAAGTTGCAGTTACCTTATTATTTATTTATTTTTTATCCCAGGTTGGAAACAAGTTTCCATAACATGTTATTAAGGGAAATAAATATAAAAATGTGTGAATTTAGTTGTCAAAATGTAAACATCTTCAAGATTATTATTCAACCTTTCCCCACCCTAAATCCCAAATCACTCATTAACACATAGGCATAAACCTTTTATATTCCACATAATACTCAAAATTAGATCAATTAACCTTAAAAGTGTTTTAACAGATCTCACAGATTATGATATTCAGATGAAATGACAAAATTAAGAAGAGCACAGCCATTTTTTAAATGTGTTAAGATGAGATTTTGTGCCATCAGCTTGCCCGAGGGTGCATATTAACCCACCTTGCCCTAATAGTAATAAAACACACATCTGTATATTTAACCAATGGTGTTTTGATTCATTGGATGATTACCATATCTTCTTCAACAGTCCTTTTCCTGTTCAACAGCATGTTTGCTGAAAGAATTGATAAGACAGGCCTCAATGGAAACGACCCCCGGGATGATGACTAAAGCACATCAGCACTGGTTTTAAGAGTCGTTCAAGTTGTCTCTGCCGAAATATGAGGTAAATAGCTTTCTCATCAAAAGAGCCATTCCATTAATATTTAATTTACTCCCAAATGTGTAACAACATTGAACTCAAATCCCAAATCACTCATTAACACATAGGCATAAACCTTTTATATTCCACATAATACTCAAAATTAGATCAATTAACCTTAAAAGTGTTTTAACAGATCTCACAAATTATGATATTCAGATGAAATGACAAAATTGATCAAATTAGCTCCCGGCCAGTATTATGAAGTTGTCCTCCATGCCAGAGGCACTATGTCACAAGCCACAAAGGCATTTTAACATAATAAACGCTTTCGATACAGTGAACGTGACATTATATTATGCAGGTAAAGTGTTATATTCATTTTAATCTACTTTGAATAACAGACATTCACTCAGTTAGCCTGATAATAGAAAGGGGACTAATTACATTCTAGGTTTACGTTCCATACATGTTCACCTTTCCACCTTTCGCCTTTATTTTATAGGCCCTATATGTCGAATATAGTAATAGTCTGACTACAACCGTATTCTGCATGGAACTTCTTTGAATTCAGGAAGTAATAGAAGTGGTTTCCTTTTCCCTTATTTATTCTGAGAGCTGAATAAATAAGATTATGCCATGAACATTATTTAGTTACTAATAAAGCTGATCACATTATGGAAAACATAACAAGGAAGCACAACAGAAATAATGAAACAAATGACCTGTGATTATTACCATTACATAATAGAAAATGTTAGGCCTATTTTATTTTATTTTTAAATGAGCTGTGCTAATATATATATATATGCATACAGTATATATCCTTTAATATATTTCCTTCCTAAATAATATATTATTTAATAACAAAATTAAATTTGTGCTTTTTAAAAGAAAATATGTGATTTAGCAAGTGGCTGAATTTAACAATAATAATAAACACCATGATGTCGTTCATAATGTCTTTCATAACCAAAGTTACAAAAGCCTTGAGAGAAAAAATGGCTTTGAAAGCTTGCCGGGTAATGTATTTTTCCTTGTTTTATGGACATTTTAACAAATGATCTCTAATTGACAGGATTTTAAGCTTTGCTTGGGTGCACCTTGGATGTTCTCATCTCCATGGCAACAGAGATACTCTTCTGCCACTCATGACAGCCGAATATTTCTGCTCATGTTCAGAACACTGCTTCATCTGCTTTTTTTCTTTACGAACCACAGCAGCAAAACGGTGCCAGTTCTATCATCTGTGATTTGTTATATCTGATCAAGCATTTGTCAATTTAGCAAGTGTAATTTGATAGCGATTTGACACGTAAAACTGAAATGTTTGGAAAGTATCAGAGAAAATATCCATATTCATGCATTCATACGTGTTTGCTGAATACATGCAAGCAATAGAAGTAAAGATATCTGATATACTTAAGTCATCATTAATCATAATTTCACTCTGTACCAATATTAAGTCAGTTTTGAATAGGTTCGGTTTGCTCTAGATGGAAGCAGGGCTGCCAGCTCCAAACTACATGAAAGGTCTAAAATGAGATAAATGAGATGTCAGTTGAGCATATGTAATATTTTAGACCTTAATGCACCACTGCCTGTGTATTATTGGCTAAAAGTTCAGGAATCATGGTTCTCAATATATTACTCAAAAAGTCATATTCAATGGGAAGCAATAATAAACCTTTGCCAGTGCATCACCCTTGTAAATTATTGATTGTAAACTGTTTGACTCGTTAACATCATCATTTATATGAATCTTTTATTTGCTTTTGAGAGACCGATCAAGCCACCATTTATTTTATGGGAGCATTTTTACTCAAGAATGGGAGGATTTAGGTGCCAGTAAATCCTGTGTCCTGTAAAAAGACAGTCTTGCTGTGAAAATTGTAAAAGCCTTTGAATGAGAAATTGGAGTTTAGGTCAGGGTCAGCTAATAAACTACGGTAGCTACTTTAAAGCGACATAGTGTTCAGCTCTAACTGCAGCTATTGGACCATACATTGTGGTCTTGGGTCACTGACAATACAGTAGGTCACTAAAAAATAAATAAATAAAAATTATAAAATATAAAAAAAATAATAATAATAATAAATTAACATCATTTAAAAAATAATAATAATAATATATATATATATATATATATATCCTGTATAATCCCCTTAAACTTAAAGGAATAGTTTACCCAAAAATGAAAATCTGCGGAAAATTTACTCACACTCCAAAATGTAAATTGCAGAAAGAAAAAAAAAAAACTTATTTGCAGTAAAAAGACAAGGTAACACAGTAATAAACATGTGGTGAGCACTAATTTTGTTCCCTTTCAGTCGGTCACTCTCGACGTCACGTCGGATGACCGACGAAATTGGGATCTCGCTTAGAGGGACCAATCTACTTCGAGTGTAAACTAAACGAGCCAATGCACATTGGCA
>NW_015660877.1:643393-646698 GCF_001515625.1 Sinocyclocheilus rhinocerous | reverse complement strand
TAATCGCATGCCAATGTGCATTGGCTCGTTTAGTTTACACTCGAAGTAGATTGGTCCCTCTAAGCGAGATCCCAATTTCGTCGGTCATCCGACGTGACGTCTCCGTTCCCTCCTTCAGGGAACGAGGGTTACCATACGTCACCGAGACGTTCTTCTTATTGAAACTCTGTAGCCTACTTACACAAACATGGTAGATTATTGATTGAAGGCATAATCAGATTCTGCAAGTGTCACCCAGGAGCTCACCCTCATGGGATCCCACTCGGCAGATCCTAAAGAAAATGGAACATTAATTAGTGGAGCCCAGTAAAAGACATTTGGATTTGTAAAGTGTTATATATTATATTATTTAAAGGAAAAGTTCACCCAAAAATAAAAAATTGCTGAAAATTTACTTACACTCAGGACATCCAAGACGAAGATGAGTTTGTTTCTTCATCAGAACAGATTTGGAGATATTTATTACATCACCTGCTCACAAATGGATCCTTTGCAGTGAATGGGTGCCATCAGAATGAGAGTCCAAACAGCTGATGAAAACATCACAATAATCCACACGACTCCAGTCCATCAAATAATGTCTTGTGAAATAAAAAGCTGTGTGGTCTGGAGTCATGTAGATTACTTCTGGATTATTGTGATGTTTTTATCTGCTGTTTGTACTCTGATTCTGACGGCATTAGTTCCCAAGCATTTTCATGCTAGAACGCTTGTTTTTCAGTGCGAATGCAATTCATTTGATCAAAACAACACACATTTGACCAATTGCATTTAGGTTACACTTCAACCCAGGACAGTTTGTAATGTAGGCTGCGCACAAATTAATGTTAATGTTAATTAAAGACCAAGGCTAGTAAACATCTCCTATAAACTGCATGTTGAAGTTAGACTAAATTAGCACTTAACCATGAACACAAAAATACACCACACAAATGGCTTTTATTTGTTTATTTCGTTAGCAAACATGTAACTATAATTGTTAAGTTCTTCCATCAATCAATTTCTTACTTACATTTAAAATATTTCATTAGGGTTTACTTATACGTTACTTGTGGTCAGTCTGCACAAGATCAACATGCTTGTTTTGTTTGCGGCTCCTTTAAATACAAGACCAAGCGATCGATCGCAAGAGCGTCCACGAATCTTTCTACAGCGTTGTTGGCAGGGCGGCCAGAGCGAATTTTGCGGCGGTGTGAACTCACAGAACACACATCTACATCTTGAAAGGCCTGAGGGTGTACATTTTCAACACATTTTCATTTTTGTGTGAACTATTCCTTTAACCAATGTGCAAAATGCATATGCAAAATTTAAAAAAAAAATCTGTCAAATCTTGTATCAGATCAGTTTAAGTACTGTAGGGCTATGCAGGGAAATGTCTTTTTGAACTCTTAGGGATGAGGTGACTCAAAAGGATCTGTCGTCAGTAAATCTGAATCACAGGCACACCTCAAAAGCATGCAAAAATTATTTTATGTGAACAGTATGCACTTCTGTTAAACAATAAAAATTTCTGCAACTGCTGTTTCAGCAACCCAGGAGCCAGAAGATAATTGGATTCCTTTAATTTATGTCACATCTCTATTTTGCACTTTTATGCACACTAGTTTCTTCATGATGGATCATACTTGAAATTATGTTCAAGTAATACTAGGTAATTCTCATCCAACATGTCCTCAGAATATAATTTCTTTCATTTAACATTTTTAAAGGAAAATGATTTCACAGACATTTACATTAGCATAATTAAAATCAATTACTATTGGATTAGTTGGAACTTTTGCAGATAACACCTGACATCTGATACTAATAACAGAATTACGTGATAACATAAAACATTAAAATGAAGGAGTACTCCGAGTCTTTCTATCTCTCTGGATAGAAGGAAACTAATTTGTATTTGTAATTTGTACCTTTCATCGGATTCATTGGCCTGTGGCAAATCATTACAATCATTAGAGACCATCAGTAAAATTGCTATGTCTCTAAGCCCCCAATACATCAATAAACTATAATGTTAAGTTCAAAGCAGAGTCAAGTGGCAGTCATGGAGAGCATTGTATTATATGTAAAAATCCAAAGGTCCTGCATTATTCTTCTATATTTTTTAAAGTAAGGATAGGGTGTATTGATCTTGAAACATCAATACATTCTATTAATGTGTTTTATGTCTGATTAAAAAAAAATAACTATTGATTTTTTAAAAAGTATTTAGCATAAGCCTTGAAGTGAAAAATGAAGTTTTAGTTGTGAAGGAGAAGAACTCTTTCACTTTCTGTTCATCCGAACATGAGAAGAAATGATGAAAGACACAAGCAATCACAGACAGCGCTCACTGACAGCACTCAGCTACAGAGATACAGATATAGAAATTTTACACCAAATGTGTCAAAGCTAAATCTGACATTTATTACAATGGTCAAGTCTAATACCTGCATGCAGCTGAGCTAGACTAATAGCCTATAATATTGCATGGCTATAATTACTCATTTTTATATAAAAAGACAAGTAGTAACAGCTATTAGCTAATTCAGATTTAGACTACCTAGTGTGAAATATGTTCAGATTTAGACTACCTAGTGTGAACTATGTTCAGTTTGAGGAGACCAATGTGGGCTGCCAAGTTTTGTGACATACCCAGATAGCAAAAATAATCTGGGCCACATCTGGCCCAGACCCATCGGAAGTTCTGGTCCAGATCCGCACAACGGACTAGGGCCGGTGTCTTTTGGCACAACGGGCCAATACCGGCACGGATCCGTTTTTCCGGATCTGGACCAGAACTGGGTCAGCTCTGGACCAGATGCGGATTCCTTTATGGTGGTTTGGGTCAAATGTGGGTCGGATCTGGTCCAGCACCATGCCGGATCTGGGCCAGCTCATATGTGACGTCATTTTGTTGAATAAAATGCGAATACGCGCTATGAGAGACGCTCGATACAATTTCACGAGGGTAATGTAAGAACAGCGGAGTCATAAACAAAACAGACTGGTAGCTATACTTGCAGGAGCAGCAGACCGTCTAACGGTTGGGACTCAGAGCGCTTTGAAGTCGGACAGGTATCGTTATAACAGAACGTGATTGATAAACCTCGCGCGTAAAGAACGCAGCATATATATATATATATATATATATAAAGGCAAAGGAAATATAAAGGAAAAAATAGATAGATAGATAGATAGATAGATAGACTTTGAAACAATATGTATTGTGAAAAGTGGTATGCAAATAAAATTGAGTTGAACTGAATAGCTAGGCAGACAGACAGACAGACAGACAGACAGACAGATAGATAGATAGATAG
>NW_015660877.1:600620-643371 GCF_001515625.1 Sinocyclocheilus rhinocerous | reverse complement strand
CAGACAGATAGATAGATAGATAGATAGATAGATAGATAGATAGATGTTATCTACACTTCTTAGCTTCACCATTGCAGTGTGTTTGTAACATGCCCATGCTCTTTTCACTTCATGCACCTACAATTCACAGCTGTCAACTTCTAATATGATTCAGAGGTGTTTTTGTGACTTGCCTCATCTAACCAGACACATGACAAACACATCTGACCTGATCCTATAAACCTAGGAGTACACAGTCATAGGAATAAGGGAAGGATGCGAATAATAGAGTAATTAAACACAAGTGAATGAATTTCAATGAGGGGGTGGGGGCTTGTTTGTCTTAGAGAATTGTGATTAAATAGGTGGCACTGTATTTCAGATCACGCACACATTAACTACTTAATTCAGAGATGCTGTCTAATATGTGGAATACAACCTTTATATGCACTTCCTAAACAGAATAATATTTGCTCATCAGAAATGTCATTTAAATGAGCAGATATGTGGTATATGGAGCAGAAAGACATACAGGAATCAAGAAATTAGTTTGTAATTGCTGAAGCATTGACCCCTACAAAAGGTCATCTGACTTTGTGGAGACTCAGTACTTTCTGAGAGTTTATGAGCAACCAATCACAGCTTTAGGGGTGGCTGTCTACAGTGGGAAGCATAAGACAGCTATAGCCCAGTAGGTGCAATCTACTTCTGTGATTAATGAGCCGATTGCAGTCTGGGACTGGTTTATCGACCCACATCATGTGGTAATAAAATAAGCCTTGAGAGAAATAAAAAATACTGAGTAATGACAGTAGTCGATTTAAAAGTACATTACCATTTTTCCTCTCATGCAGTTACCTAAAGAGTTTAGAAATGGTCTAGCTAGGAAACCACTTTGCTTTAATTGAATATTTCACACAAAAATTAAAATTTTACTCATCCTCATGTCATTCCAAACCTGTTTGACTTTCATTTTATTTATTTTAAACGGATATTTTAAAAAACTGTTTTTGCCCATTCACTGAAAGTCAGTGAGGTCCAAAACAATACTGGATCCAACTAACATTCACCAGTGTTACGTAACGCGAGTTACGTAATCAGATTACTTTAAGTAACTAGTAAAGTAACGCATTACTTTTTAATTTGGAAGGAAATATCTAGATTACTTTTTTAAATAAGTAACGCCAGTTACTTTGTTTCCCATATCTTGTCTGACAGCTCTCATGTTGCCATGTTGAGAGAAATCGGGATTAAGTGCAGACGTTGTGCATGCGTGCTGTGTGAACATGATGCTTAGTTCTAGACTATGAACATGTATTTACTCATCTCACCTGCACAAAAACAGATTCAGTTTTCCTCAAAATGAATAAAAACAGTCAAATGCAAACTCAGGGGCCGTTTACACGACAACGTTTTCAGCCAAAAACGGGAAACTTTTTATGCGTTTTGCCTGTTTGTTTACACGGCAACAGCGTTTTGGGGACTGAAAATGCATATTTTTGAAAACTTGTTTCAAACTGCAAGTTTTTGAAAACGCCAACGTTATTGTTTCCATGTAAACGCCCAAAACGGGAATCTTTGAAAACGGTGACGTCATGCGCGTGCGTAGTACATGTTAGGTAGACATGCGCAGTATGTGTCGATTTTAAAGGCAAGTGTGAACAAACATGCACAACAATGACGGAGTACATGGCACTGTTGTTGCTGCTCAAGAGTTTGCTAACACTTCTTCAGCTAAGTGTGGATTTACTTCACCAATATAAACCAACAGCGGAGACGCAGCATATACAACATATAATCATCACTTCCCTACAGGTACTGTTTACTTACAAGGTGACAGCACCAACTACTGGCCTGGCATACGTAATACAGCGTTTTTTGCCGTTTTCGCGGATATGTGTAAAACGTTGTCATGTATACGTGATACTTCTTAAAAACGCTAGGGAAAAACTTTTCCGTTTTTGACTGCATCGTTGTCGTATAAACGTAGCCTCAGAATATTATACTGTACAAACCTGCAAAATTAAATATGTTAAATAATACAAATATAATTTATGTATTTATTTCCATTTTATTAACCAGTGTCTTTGCTACTGACCTTCAATGATCCAATTCAACCATACTAAGCAAAAATGACACATTGGTGTTTAATTTTTGTTATTGCTGAATAGTGTTAAACGTTCTTCTCCTGCGTCATATTCTTCATGCATGTTTGTTTGAGCTGCGCCCTCTACTGTAATTTACATTTCCTTCAGCCTGAGGTGTATTCATTTCACTTTTGTTGTGAAATGACTTTTACATTTGTAAAATAACTACTTTTTTATATTAAAAACAAACAAGCAAGCCCTGCCCAGATTTAAAAAGTAACTCAAAAGTAACATAATTTCCATAAAACTAAGTAATGTAATTTGTTACTTTTTTAGGGAGTAACGCAATATTGTAATGCATTATTTTTAAAAGTAACTTTCCCCAACACTGACATTCACTGTATGAAAAAAAAAACGATTAATAATAGTAAAAACTGGATGTCACTTCTGTTTGCACTTGTAAAGATTGTTCTTGTTGCTATTTATACTTGGTGCAGACATCTACCACAATTAGTGTAAATAGCATCTGACTTTTTCCATACTTAGCTGGCTTACAAAATATTAACATACCATTTTTTTATTGTCTTACTGTAGTTTGTTCATAAGTCTGTAGTTGCTAGTATTGTGGGATTCAGATATATTTAAGATCACTGTCTAAAACACATCGGAACCTCCTACATACAATCTCAAGATCAAAAGTCAAGATCAAATTTGATCTTGACTTCCTTCAAGCCTGCTTCCTTCAAGTCCTGCTTCTGCAACTTTTTAATGTCACACTTGTACCAAAACCCACCCCCTTACACTACAGCACTCATTTAAGTGCAGACATCTACCACAATTAGTGTAAATAGCATCTGACTTTTTCCATACTTAGCTGGCTTACAAAATATTAACATACCATTTTTTTATTGTCTTACTGTAGTTTGTTCATAAGTCTGTAGTTGCTAGTATTGTGGGATTCAGATATATTTAAGATCACTGTCTAAAACAAATCGGAACCTCCTACATACAATCTCAAGATCAAAAGTCAAGATCAAATTTGATCTTGACTTCCTTCAAGCCTGCTTCCTTCAAGTCCTGCTTCTGCAACTTTTTAATGTCACACTTGTACCAAAACCCCCCCCCTTACACTACAGCACTCATTTAAGAAAGACTTTGAAGTTTTTTTTTTTTTAGCTTATTAATATATTATAGAGTTCCACATAGAATTCCCTTGATGCAAAGCCTAGATGTTCATTAGAAAAAAAAACTCTGACTTTTTAACAGTTTGTTTTTTTGGTGTCAATATGATAAATGCCAAAATTTAGCCACAGCTGTAAAATGTGTTCTAAAACAGTCATCATATCTGTTCAACATTTCAGTTCACTTCTTCATAGCTTGACACTGTGGAAATTGAACCTTAAAGATTAAATGGTCAGAATCATTTTATTAATGCCTGTAGAGCTGTCAGCAACTGATAATTGCATTTGGATTCCTGTTGTTTTAACCTGTTGAGCATCCAGTGTTCAGGCATTCCTGCAAGTGAGAAACATTCACAGTTGTGCAGAAAACAGGTTTTAAGTGTAAAGAGAGAGTAAATGCTGTGAATTTAAATAGCATATGCTTCTCATTGTCATGGAAAAGCCATGCGATTGTTTACTACATTTGAGCTCTGGCAATAACTGCATCCTTTACATGTGTCCTGCAGCTACAAGCAAATGAGAAATAAATGGAAAACATTCATCAATTATATTTCTTTAGGCAGAAGGATATAGAATAGAGTAAACATTTGTACATATCAATTAATTTTAGATTAGTTTCTCATACACATCATGAGGAAAGGTTAAAAGCTGTTCTTGTTTTTACTACTCTTCCACAGAAAAGTACACAAGCGATGAGGCACAAAAAATCAATACTGCCCACAATTTCTTTCATTTGTTTTATTTATCAAAAGCTTGCTGATATTCCTCCTGATGTATACTGAGCTAACAAAAGGGACGGTAGCCACAAATGTTTATTGATCCTTGTGCAAGCCTAATGGTTCTTATGATCCATTATAAAATATGTGTAAATAGGGCTTCTGTCAGGAAGGATGTTGTTTTGAGAGGTTGTATCCCCCCAAGTAATGTTTTTGCCGATAATGTAAAAAAAATACATATTACTATTTTACTTTGCTTTTTCTCTCTCTGACTCAGACAGTTACTGTGCTGGAAATACAGAGGTCATGTTTGTTTCTTAGAATAAATATGTGCCTCTAAAACTGGCAGAAGCTATTTAAAAGATGAATTGCATAAATATTATGTAAAAGAATGTGTTTACAGTTTGTAAGATGAAAAGGTGAATCTGAAGAAAAATGGTAAACTTTATTAGTGATTATATTATGTATGGCTATAATGCTTTACCATTAGTGTCACTGCTGAATAATCCACATAGTGCAGTGTTCACAAAAGACAGAGACTCGACGCTGTGGAACGGCTGTTTACAGGAGGATATAGAGCTCTGTTGGCCAATCAAGCTTGCTGTTGGACTGGAGCTGCTGTGCTGTGTGAATGAATTAAATGAGAATATTTGAGGCCAAGCTTCTCTGCAGAATTATTAAAAAAAAATGTTATTCAGTGTCAGATAAAACCACAGTCCTTGCCTTGGCTGATGAATAATGATGTCTTAATTATTTATCAATAATGTCTTTTTGATAAACAATTTTTTTCCAGCTGATAAATGATAAAAAACATTGAAAGCCAATCAGAATCCACCGTGCTTTAAAGAGCTTTAGGCAGACTATAGAACGGCAACATGTGCTTATAATAAACAGAACGTTATTTTGCGTTGGTGTGAATACTGATATAGTTCTATCATGACAACTCTCTGAAGATTTTAGTATGGTAATGGATATGACATTGTTAATGTATTTGGTCTTGGCTGCACAAATAGCATATATAATAACCCGTAGCAGATCTATACAGGTGGAGCTGGGGAAGGTGGAGGGTTTCAGAGGAACTCTGAAAGCGTGCTGCGAACTGCTCTAGTGAATGCTAAATAGCCATTTAAATGTAAAGCAGCACGCTCATTGGCTGCGTATGCCACATGAACCAATCAGTTTGTGCCAACTAGTTTAACGCTTTGAATATAATCATTTTGCATTAACGACCCATCAGCATGCGCCATCCAGAGTTTTATGACAGAATTTGGCATTTATCGTTATAGTTACTTTATAGTTAGTTCTACAGTAAAAATGTAAACATTTATAGAACAGACTGTTTAAAATTGTAATTAATGCACGCACACACATACACACACAATTTAAAATTTTGAACACTTTTCCGCTAAATAAGCAAGGCTACTTAACTATGAAAATCTCTTTTGTATCTTTAACATATACTGACAACTGCCATAATAACAGCCAGAAGTAGGTTTTCCACAAACTGAGGTCCACACAGTGTCATATACACAAATACATCATCATGGTAACACACACACACAACATAAAAATAATGGAATAAACATTAAATAAATAACATAAGTTGTAACACAAAACCCTAATGTACATACAATAACTGATAACTAAAACTTTAAAGAAGCAAATGTGAAGTTTCACCCAGGGAATTCTGGAAAAGTCATTTTACGTTTTTTCACTGTAAAATTTAAGATTATGTACTGTAAAATAACATAAAATGTTATTTACTGTAGCGTTTTTACAGTATTGTACCATTATTCTTTTTTTATTTGATTTTGCCATCTAAAGAGCAAATGCAGTTGAATTGCTGCAACGGCGAATGTAGTTAATGAAAATAAATCATGTTCAAAGCCTAAACAGATTCCTAGAGACACTTCAACCTCTGAGATCCACAGAATCACTTGAAAAACGCTATTTGTCAGCACCCTTATTCTTGATAGATGACAAGACTGCACCTGACAGCCATCTGATTGGCATGAAAACATAAGTACATGCTGGCTGGTTGTTGTTGGGACTCCAGGTGCTGGCACTGGACTCCAGCCTAGTACACGTGCATTAGCTAGACTGGGTCTGACATTCTAAATGTAAACGTCGCCTTTGATTAGTTTTGAATCAGCATAGGCAACTCATGCATGACTCACCCAGATTAGTTTGTCTTGATCCATTCTGGTTACATTATAATATTTTCCTCTGCCATTTTGAAAGCTTTGAAATCAGAAGCACACAATGACAAAAAGAGAAAAGGAACTTTTGATTTATTCATCTGTTTCTATCCCATTTTCTTCTTTTCTGGCTTTTATAGATGAAAACGCTTGCTGATGCCCATTTTAGAAGCTTGTCATTTGGATTGACAGCTTGCATTTAAAGGCTGATAATTGGGTATTTAAACTATGTTTTTTTCATATACATCCTATCAAATCAAAGAGACAATATAGCGATAAGCAGCATGTCATTTCAAAGCTTCGATTATTTTGAGTCATCATCCTTTATTTGTGATGCACCTCTCCCACTTATGGCAATCAAATGCCATTTTGAGTTAATGCTTTAGTGCAGCATCTAATTCATAAACACCATAAAGTTAATTTGTTCCAAGTGTTTTCTAAACCAATATCTGGAATTTAGCATAGCACTATGTCCATATCTATGAGCAGATTGCACATAGGTAGATGGTACGAGAAATCTGCACATGTTCTGGTGTTCCCTAGCAACAAGCAAGTCCTTGTTTTTTTCACAACAAAATCTAATTTGCCTGGTTACTACATGGTTCCTTTCTTCAACAAAAGTCATTTACAAATGCATTGTCTTTGGAAAAAAAGAAGAAGAATATGAGTGAAATAATATGAGTGAAATGACATGGTTTTCCTTCTTTTATGGTTTCTCTTGATATTCTAACATTGTAACATAAAAGACATGATCCTCAGATTTTTATTTCTTAGAGTTATTCATTTAATTTCTAATTTATGGAAATAATATTAAAAATACTCATTAAATGAATACACTTCTAGTCAAAAGTTTGGGGCAGGTAAGATTTATTGTTTTAGAAATAGTTTCTTATGCTCACAAAAATACAGCAAAAACAGTGATATTGTAAAATGTTGTTACTACTAAAAATACATGATATCTATTTTAATATATATTTTAATGCTGAATTTTCAGCAGCTACTATAGTTTTCAGTGTCACATGATCCTTCAGAAATCATTCTATGTTGATTTGCTGCTCAAGAAACATTTCTTATTATTATCAATGGTGAAAGCAGTTGTGCTGCTTAATATTTTTGTGGATTTTTTCCCCCCCGCGAGTCTTTGATGAATAAAAAATTCAAATGAACAACCTAATATGAGTGAAATGGTGTTATGTTTATAATCTATTACCCTCATACAATTTAAATAATAATTATTCTTTATTTAACAAAGACATGAGCCTAAGTTTTAAACAGTAGTCTTAAAGCATTTCATTTGTAATTTATGGAAATAATAATGAGAATACAACAGTAACAGATGAAAATGAATCATCTTGCCACTTAATATTCTCACCATCAAGGCCTGAAGGTCCATGTGCAGGGTATTTAAAATCCCTATTTTTACAGGTTGTCATCTGTCATGTTTTATGAGCATTTGCAGTCTTTACATGCCAGAGGCAGAGAGAATAATTATACTCAGACATTTTAAATCAGTTCAGCTTCACTCAAGAAAACTGACATGGACAAAGACACCATCTGAATGACAGGTATTTCATTCCCATGTTTTGACGCTTGAACAGTTGCTTTTGACAGCTCTCTGTAGAGTGTGTGTTAACTGTGGAAGACATGTGTCTGTCTACATCTCAGAGTTAGCAGCTGGATGTCGTCACTTAACTTATGGAGTGTGCTCTGGTGGATGACACTTCTAATTCTTTCCATAAGCAATACTGCACACCTTCCTCTAGGTTAATCAGAAGTCTTGGTTGCCAGGCATGTTGTCTGATATCGGTAAACTTCTCTCAGTTTTTTTTTTCCCCAAAGATTCAGAGATGGCATACATGTACAGTAACAGTTTCTGTAAAGAACTGCTCACCAGCATCCAAAACACAACTATATACTGTTAATCATCAATGTTGATTCAGCAAGCAAGATGATGAATACATTTTTAATGTGCTTCAAGTAAGTGGTGTTCACAACACCAAAGAGCAGCTCTTCCACTCAATGATTAGACTCAAAGGCCTGGCATTTCATCTCAAATGTCTTTAATGTGAAGTACGGAGGAGCAGTGCATCCCTGAGATGCCCTCATAATTAGTCAGTGCCTTGTGGGAAGCATAAGCGGTGTGATCATTTGTCTGGTGCAAAGAGCCTTTGGATGACAAGCTAATCATTAGTAATGGCTGCCAGCCTAAACCCTTGTATGAGATTTCCAGTTAGTGATGAATGAATCTGCCCACTTCACCATGGGAAGGAGCGTTGTGTCTAGGCATTTTCACTAATGCTTTACAGCTGTTGAAATTTTTTTAATTACTTTTTTATTTTGAAATTTTTTTTAAATGTAATTTCCATTTATCTGTTGCATATGTGCTCAGATGTACAATGGCCTGTTAACTTTGTTGGCAATGTATGCCAAATTATACTAGTAGACTAAAATCAAAGTTGACTTTATATCTTTTTTGTTAATTTAATATTTTTCATTTTGACATTTTCTTTTTTTATTTAATTCAGGAATTTAATTAATTCCTGGCTCCAAGTATTTAACAAACATTGGTAAAAGATGTAAAAAGTTGCGAAAATTAATTTCAATAAATAAATAAATATGTGAACATTAATGTTTTTGAAAGTCTCTTCTGCTCACCAAGACTGCATTTATTTGATCAAAAAATACAAAATAAATAAAAAATACAGTATAAACAGTAGTATTGTGAATTATTATTACAGTTTAAATAGCTATTTTCTATGTTAATATATATTTTGTGAAGACAAAGCTGAATTTTCAGCAGTCATTACTCTTCAGTGTCACATCCTTTAGAAATCATTCTAATATGCTGAAAGTTGAAAACAGTTGTGCTTCTTAATATTTTTGTGGAAATTGTGATGCATAAAAGATTAAAGATTTGTTGATGAATAGAAAGTAGAAAGTATTAATTTCTTTAAAAAAAAAAAGAATTAACTAACCCCAAAATTATAAACAGTAGTCTTGACAGATGGATGAACGGACTGAACTATTTTTGTTCTTCATTTAAAAATGATTATTTTAAATAATTTAAATATTCGTATTTTCAAAGAAAATAAGGCTGTTTCTTCCTCTCTGTACTGAAATGCATTATCATTCTCATCTTTAAATCAAGTGCAAGGTATGAAAACCCTATGAATGGGAACAGCCGTGTAAATGGGATTGAAGGCTTAGCCAGTCCATGTTTGTGACCTTCAGTGTTTTCTTGAGTTTGGCCTGTGACAGCCAGCTAAGCGGAACTGCAGCTGCATTTATCAGACACACACTATGTTTTTGCAGAAGTTGTTTTGTCCACACACTGGCTATATTTTTATAGCCGACTGTATACATTTTGACAGACAAGACTTTGTCCTGATTTATGTTTATTTCTGTGAAAGTCAAACAGTGGAGCTCTAACAAATCATAATCGTTTTAACTGAGATGGTAGTTTACAGTGCAAATGCTGTTAATTTATCATCTCCGCTGCTATTGCAATACATTAGAATTTGTGTATCTTCATAGTTCAGACTGGTGCACGGCTCATCTTTTGTTTATTATCTTGCCAAGAAGACTTTGATCTGGATGTAGTGTTTACTACAGAAGAATACCAGCCATAGAAATTATGCTTTAATGCAGTTTTCTCCTTAACATAGTTTATGGAATTAACCATTTAGATCCGCAAATTTTCTTGATGAAGGAAGTGAGTTGATATACAGTCTCAGAACTCCGCATTAAGCAAGGGACAGAGACCTAAACACAGAAAATAGGTGCTAAAAGTGAGAATATATCTCATGGAAACAAGCCAAGTCTCCATGAGTTATGCATTATTCATGAAAAGCTTTCATGAAATGCTTACATAGCGGGTAAAATAAGTATTGAACATGTCACCATTTTTCTCAGTAAATATATTTCTAAAGGTGCTGTTGACATGAAATTTTCACCAGATGTCGGTAACAACCCAAGTAATCCATACATACAAAGAAAACAAAACAAATAAGTCCAGAAATTAAGTTCTGTATAATAAAGTGAAATCTATCAGTAATTAGAAAGCAATCCTGCCCCTTGTCAGTGAAAATTAATATTAGCTGGTTCAGTCTCAACTGATGGCCTATAAAAAGGTGTCTTGTTACCAACGTGTCACACAAGAAACATTTCATGAGACCTTCGCAACCTTATAGTTGCAAAACATACTGATGGCATTGATTACAGAAGCATATCTATACTTCTGAATGTTCCAGTGAGCACTGTTGGGGCCATAATCCAGATGTGGAAAGAACATTATTTCACCATAAACTTGTATTCAGTCTCACCATGCCTGTATGGTCTTGCTCACCATGCAAGACTCCATTGCTGAAGAAAAAGCATGTTGAAGCTCGTTTAAAGTTTGCTGCACAACATTTAGACAAGCCTGTGAAATACTGGGAGAATATAGTCTGGTCAGATGAGACCAAAATTAAACTCTTTGGATGCCATAATACACACCATGTTTGGAGGTCAAATGGCACTGCACATCACCCCAAAAACATCATGGTGTGGCACTGGCAAAAATTCATATAATTGAAGGAAGGATGAATGGAAAAATGTACTGAGGCATTCTTGATAAAAATCTGCTGCCATCTACCAGGATGATGAAGATGAAACAAGGGTGGACATTTCAGCGAGACTATGATCCCAAACACAGCCAAGGAAACTCTCAATTGGTGTCAGAGAAAGAAAGTAAAGCTGCTAGAATGACCCAGCCAATCACCTGACTTGAATCCAATAGAAAATCTATGGAAAGAACTACAGATCAGAGTTCATAGAAGAGGCCCACAGAACGTTCAAGATTTGAAGACTGTTTGTCAGTTTTCCCATTCTGGCAGTTTGTCAGAATGGGCCAAAATCACACCTGAGCAATGCATGCGACTAGTTTCTCCATACAGGAGGCGCCTTGAAGCGGTCATTACCAACAAAGGCTTTTGTACGAAGTATTAAATAAATTTCAGTAAGCATTCAATACTTTTTTTCCTGGGTCATTCCATTTTATTACACATAACTTAATTTCTGAACTTATTTGTTTTGTTTTCTTTGTATGTATGGATTACTTGGGTTGTTACCAACATCTGGTAAAAACTTCATGTCAACAGCACCTTTAGAAATATATTTACTGAGAAAAATGGTGACGTGTTCAATATTTATTTTAACCGCTGTTAGATTGATGCAGGCAACAATTTTGCACTCAGTTTTTATTATTCCAGATAAAATGATTGTTTAAATCAATATCAATATAACATTTTTCAGCGACTGAAAGATCCCCCTGTTGCTCTATTATTCATGGGGTTCTCTTATCAAACAATAGCTTGAAAAATTATCTTCCATTTTCTGCACCAAAGGCTTACCATTTCATCACACCATGCGCCACTCAGTTATGGAAATAATGCCTTGTGTAATTATTGTAGCTTGCTGTGCTAGTGATGTGTGGAACCATTCTTTCATGCGACAGTGGTATTATGAATGTGAAGGTTGGTGTTGCCTCTGTGAACAGTAGGGTTTAACATTTCTTTTTGAGATAAAATCTAAATCAGAATTTGTCTGGAAAAACTATCTATCTGTCCATCCATCCAGAAAAAAAGTCTTCTAATTTAAGTTGTGTGAACGAGAAACACAAAAAGTCTGAAGGTTTCTTTACATCAGGTTTGAACCATCCGAACACCTCTTTGTGTCACATTCAAACAAGTGTATTTTTCCATGTGTCTGCTCATGTACGTACATTCTACAAGAGGTCTTTTCTACTAGAGGGTTATCTATCCTAATGAAATTTAACTGCGCATTTCTAAATATACATGTTTTTATGGATGTCATCCATAAAACAACATTACCTTGAGTCTGTACACCTCACCTCATATCACTACCTTTAAACTGGATAAACAGCTGCTCAAAAGCTTGTAAATATGTTACGGGGTTGATTTTTTATTACTCAAGGCTGCAACATTTTGCATAATTGTGTATATAATGGTGGTTGTCTAGCCTCTTAAATTAGCATTTGAATGAAGGTCATAGTTGCATTACAAGATGCACAAGGTACCTTTCTTAATGGCTTGATGCACCATGTGTATTGTAACTGAAATCATTTTAGGCAGTTATATGGGAAAAGGTGTACCATGTGGGGAGTCCTTTCATGTCTGTTCTGTTTATTTCAGTATTTTTCTGAGAAAACGTTTCTTGTACCTTCACTTCCCCATTACTTCCCCATTACTCACACTCATCAAACTGCTTTTCCATGAATACACATTGCATCTCTTTTTATTTAATAAACTCAGCTGACGTAATGATCTCAATCTATTTTTATCCTTTGCAGATACACCAAAATGAAAACTGCGACCAACATCTACATCTTCAACCTTGCTTTAGCAGATGCCTTGGCAACAAGCACTCTACCGTTCCAGAGTGTGAATTACCTGATGGGTACGTGGCCATTCGGAGACGTGCTGTGCAAGATCGTGATGTCCATTGATTACTACAACATGTTCACCAGTATCTTTACCCTCACCACTATGAGCGTCGACCGTTACATTGCGGTTTGCCACCCGGTTAAAGCCCTGGACTTCAGAACACCCCGGAATGCCAAGATTGTCAACGTGTGTAACTGGATCCTCTCATCTGCCATCGGTCTGCCTGTCATGGTCATGGCCTCCACCACTATTGAGTACCACAGCAGTCGTATGTTTGCCACCACATTCAATACACATTCTATGTAAAATTCAGATATTACTGCAGTTAAAGGGATGGTTCTCCCAAAAATGAAATATCTGTCATGACATTGTATGACATTCTTTCTGTGGAACACAAACCCCCCCATACAATAGAGTAGAAGAAAAAAAGAAGAAGAATACCTTCTTTTGTGTTCCATAGAAGAAAGAAGGTCACACAGATTTGGAAAGATGTGAGTGAGCAATAGATAAAATATTTTTTTCATTTTGTAGTGAACCTCTGAAAGTCTTAATTTTTCTTTAAGCCAATGACAATGAAAACATGCAATCAATTTTACATTTTGAAATGAACTACTGCTTTGTAACTAGGCTGCACAAAGAAACAGATGGTGTCATGCTAAAGTACCCAAATTCCTAGATACAGATACAGACTAGATACAGATTTTCACGTCAACAATCAAGTGCTCCAGACTACTAAATCAAAAAATCTACGACAGTAATTTAAAATAGTCAATACTGGCAACAGTTGGGTAAATCTCCATGTGCGGTCATTTGCAGTTTCGTCAGATATCATCTTGATAAAGCGTGTCGCACATCAGGGTTTTTTCTGCTCACTACAATGAACACAATGCATTAGTGCGAAAGGCAATATCCGATTCGCTTTTGTGAGTTAGCAGTTTTAAAAAACTCACTCAATCAGTCAATCATTCAGAAAAGGGGTCATCGGATGCGACATACACAATAATAGTATCTCAATGACACTAAAATAACACTGATAAATACAAAGATTTTCTAAAAACTTGGTACTTGTTTGATGACTTAAAACAAATTAAAACCACACAGCAATTGTAGGACATAAGTGGTATGCTGCAAAGTAACATCAGCATTTTGTGACAATATTAAAAGCAAAAGGTCCTTGGCTAGTATTCATCTGCACTGTAAACTGGAACAACAAACCTGCATGTGCATGACTACAATGTGTGCATCTCAAGGTAACAAATACAACAGAAGAAAGAATATAGAACGAAAGACTCGTGCATTTAAAGGGGTCATAGGATGCTACATGCACTTTTACAAGCTGTTTGAACTGAAATGTGTGTTGGCAGAGTGTGTACACAACCCCCCTATAATGATAAAGATCCCCCCAGTTTTTTTTTTTTTATCTCATTAAATCATTTCCCCTTTCTCAAATCGAGCCGATCTCAGATGTCATCACACAGACAGGCCCCTCCCACGATTGTTTGATTGACAGTAGCGTTTCAGCACAGACTGGACTGGTGTTTTACCTTAGACCCGCCCTGAGTGAGCTGTCATCAGTCCGCCATTGTTTCACCGCCGGAGCAGATGTAGAAAAGGATGTCTCCTAAGCGACTGAGGTGTTTTGTTGTTGGATGTAATAATGAACATAGCAGTTGTCATTTACTCCCGACATCTGAGCCGCTGAAGGCACAGTGGATTACACTTGTTTTTGAAGGGAATGCACCCCGATCTACCTAAATGCGTCTATCTTCGCGCGAATCATTCGTGATCCAGCTTCACCTCCAGAAGAAGTGAGGTTTTTTAATGAATCTTTGCAAATCGCCTTTCCTAATAACGTGCTAGTTAGCAAGTTTCACGATAAATGCGTCTAAAGTTTACCGTCTCTAAGAGAATGGCTCGGAAGAGAGGGGCGTGGCGAGCAGAGCTCATTTGCATTTAAAGCGGCATGCAAGAAAACAGCTTGCTCTGAAAAGGCGATGGTCCTCACTGCAGAACACAAGATCCAGGGGGTGTGGTTGGATCCAGATCCAACTCCTCCCACCTTACATATACCTAAACCTACTCGTCTCCACCCCCTGATCCCTAAACCCACCCATCTCCCCGCCTAAACCTACCCATCTCCACCGCTAAACCTACCAATCTCCACCCCCTAGATGTGGATCCAACCACACGCCCCTGGATCTTGTGTTCTGCAGTGAGGGGCTACTGCTGAAAAGAGCTGTTTTTGACACGGTAAAAAACGGTGTTGTTTTACACTACCATTGAGAAATTTTAACCAAACTATATTACAGACTTTTCATTAAGACCCTAAAGAATCATATCAACTTGTGGAAAATGGGCATCTGATGACCCTTTTAACAAGTAACTCCCTCACTGAACCGTGGGTCATTTTTTGGTAATGAATGATTCAAAACGAACAGGAAATCTATTTTGTGTTATGGTGGTTGTTCATGAAAACGTCATTAAAGACACATACTAAATTTAGCTTAGTAAATTAATAATCATTTTGCCAAACAATTGTTTAAAAAAAGAATTGGTTTATGGAACACATTTATATTTAAAACAACTAGAAAAAGCATCCTATACATTACCATATAACGTTAATATGTTAGAAAGTAATGTTTATACAACATACAGTACCATAGTTTTTCCGCAACCCTATCAGAACAGACTGCACTTCAACACACTAACTCAGTTCTTATCGTCATCTCCTCTTAATATATTAAGACATTTTCCTCAATACTGGAAACATCCCATATTATTACTGTGGCAACACAAATTTTGCAGACACGAAAGAAGTGTTGAGGCAGAAAATTGTTATTGAGTGAATTTAGATTGATGTCACTTCTAGTCATTTGGGACGAAAATCATAAGGCGTTTAATAGCCGTAGCAGAAAGGCCTGGGTCTCTGAGGCTCCCTAAACAATGCCTTGAAGAAATAATGACTAGTGGTTTAACTGTCATTTTTACAAATATGAATTGATTTTCACATGACTCACTGTGTTATTGTACTGTGCTATATTCTTACTTTCACAGCGTTTGACGTCATTGACTGCACTTTGCTCTTTCCCCATCCTCCCTGGTACTGGGAGAACCTCCTGAAGATCTGTGTCTTCATCTTTGCCTTCATCATGCCAGTCCTCATCATCACCATCTGTTACGGCTTAATGATCCTCCGCCTGAAGAGTGTACGCATGCTTTCTGGCTCCAAGGAGAAGGACCGCAACCTCCGGCGCATCACCCGAATGGTCCTGGTGGTGGTGGCGGTTTTCATTGTCTGCTGGACGCCGATCCACATCTTCGTCATTATCAAGGCCCTGGTGACCATTCCCAACTCGCTCCTGCAGACCGTCACCTGGCATTTCTGCATTGCCCTCGGCTACACCAACAGCTGCCTCAACCCAGTGCTCTACGCCTTCCTGGATGAGAACTTCAAGCGCTGTTTCCGCGAGTTCTGTGTTCCCAGTCCGTCCGTGCTGGACCTCCAGAACTCCACACGCACCAGGAACCCCCAGCGCGAGGGCCAGTCCAGCGGCCACACGGTGGACAGGACGAATCAGCAGGTATGACTAGTCCAGGAAATGTCATCACTGGAGTCCCGCTGCCAGCCCAGTGTTGACATGAGCTCGGATGCCACGCAGGTCACCACGGGTGTCTAACACCTTCACCTATAGGAGCTCTTTAAGCGTCTTGCTAGGCCTCCCGCACAGAGCTGTTTCACAATTTTGGTATGGAGAAAGACTGTTGAAGTCGATTTCAATGTGAAATACAATATATATTCTAGATTACTGACCCCAATTAACCCCAATAAACTGATCTTATTTCACTATCTGTGATGTTCACAGCCATGCATCCAATGTGTCCTTTAGGTTAGTCCAGCATTCAAGAACTGTGTATATGTACTGTATAGAGTTGCATCTTAAGTCCCCTTTAACATTTAAATGTTACTTAAAATGCTATATGAATAATTATTTTATGATTGATAACATTGTAGAAGAAAATGTATGAACTCACAGAAAATGTAAATTATGTATTTAACATAAAATGACATTTCTTCTAAATGTTCAGCCTTTAGTGTATCTGTCTTTGCCTTAAATCATACAGTATTTCAATTTTCACTTGCTTTCATGGCCAGCAAAGCAATTTGGTTAAGCCATCTTCAGTTATGTTCCTTTGGAGTGATTGAAATGAATCATCAAATGACTGTTGGATGTGACGTGCGCACTGTTTCTCTGATTTACCATGGACTTCATAGAAAAGCCGAACACAATAACAAAAACGCCTCTTGCAACAATAGATCATTTTCATGCTTCGGTGGGGGCAAATGTATTGTGCTTGTACTCTGATGCAAATCTCTTGTACTAATGTAAATGTCCAGTGTAATTGTCTGATTGTCACTCACATTAAGACATTCTGTCTGAAAAAAGGAAATGTTAATTTGCTCTAAAATACCTTGAATATCTATGTGCAGGTGTTTCTATAAGTTTTTATATGCAGCATCATAAATAAATCATTCACACTAGAATATGTGTTTGTAGTGAGATGGTGCTGCATAATTAGATTTGATTAGAAAGTTATGCAACTATAATGTGTCTTGTCATTTGTTAACTGTTGTGGCTGTGAAAAATTATGGGCGAGTTATATGCATCAAAGGAATAGTTCACCCAAAAATGAAAATTTTGTCATGATTTACTCACCCTCATGTCGTTCCAAATCTGTATGAGTTTCTTTCTTATGTTGAACACGAAATAAGATATTTTGAAGACCCAAACAGCTTGTCCCCACCAAGGTTATTATAGTTTAGAATTTTTTAATTCATTTTATTTTAATATCGTTTTCAAATTTGCTATAAAATTCAGTTTAGTTTTTATTAGTTTAATTCATATTTTTGTTAGTTTTAGTTCAGTTTTTATTTTGTGAACACATTTTTATACGGCAATCGCATTTAACAGTAAAGGCTTATATTTGAATGTTCTTTTCATTTATGAAGACTTATAAGCGTGTGCATGATGTGATTTAGCAAATGCACATTTATTCAAAAGCCTGGCAGAGTGATCACAAGATGCTAGGCATAACTGTTGTTAGATTAGTTTCGTTTTAGTTTTTCAATTATTTTGACGTTTTTATTTTATTTCAGTTTACGAAATAGTTTTTTCATCAATCGTTTTAGTCTTAGTTTTAATTTTCGTTTACGAAAATAACCTTGGTCCCCACTGACATCCATAATAGGGAAAGATGGAAGTCAATGGGGACCATCAAATGTTTGATTACCAGCATTTTTCAAATTTTTTTAATTTATTTTTATGTTCAACATAAAAAAAGAAACTCATACAGATTTGGAACGACATGAGGGTGAGTAAATCATGACAAAACTATCCCTTTAAGGTCAATTGAAATGTTATTTGATCTGGCATATTGACACAATCTGACTGTCAATGTGAATGTTTATGTTTCTAAAGATACTGTCATGTTAACCATTGTTCTGCAAACATCCTCAGGTGAAATCCAGTCATTTTGATAAGAATAATTTCCCCACGCAGATTTTGCAACAGATTGATCACATAGATTCACTGCAATGACCAACACAAAGCTGCTTAGTTTGAAAATGACTTCTCTGTGAGCTGTGCTTCATACATTACCACACTATTAATAATGGATTTTTGCAGAAATTACTCAGCTTTTCAGTTATATTACTGTAAATGCATTTTTTTATCAATATCTCTTTGAATGAACATATTCAATTCAATTCAAGTTTATTTGTACAAGACAAGTTGCTATCTAATATAACACCCAGATTTTTGACTGTAGAGGGAGTAAGAGTACATCCGTCTAGTTGCAAATTGTAATCTAAGAGATTCTGTGTCTTTTGGTCCAATAAGTAATATCTCTGTCTTATCCGAATTTAATAGGAGAAAATTATTGGTCATCCAATCTTTTACATTTTTAACACACTCTGTTAGCTTAGATAATTTAGAAGTTAACATATCACTTAACGGGTCCCTTATTAGTAAGAAAGAGAGTCCTCTGTGAAATGACAAAATATAAAACTACTGCAGCTGTTTTCAGTTATTACCAGGAACTCTTACCTAGTTTGAGACCCATGCCAGCTGTAAGGGGCCAATAATTTGGTTCTGTAATACTTTGAAATCAAATAACCATGGCCTTTGAGCTGCCATTTCAGTCATTTTGTAGCAGAGTTTCCCCCACATGCAGTCTTACTGCAACACCCCGGGGAAATTAAGGAACAGAGAGCTAGTATGTTCAGGACTGCTCAGCACATAACCTAAGGCGCAAGAAACAGTGGAGAGCAGGCGAGAGGGGGGCCGGCAGTCATTCGGGTCATCACTGCATTTCGCTTTGGCCTTAGGGTGCAGGATTTTTACAACCAATGCGAGACTGTTTCTTTTCCTTAGCAGATATGATAATGTATTAAATTTAATCAAGAAGACGGATTCCATAGCATGAAACCAAGAACATTTTGGTTGATTGCTCCATTTGAATGAACCAGAGCTTTATGCTCATCTTCTCTTTTCATCCCACCCACTAGCTTTGCTGAATACAACATAATTAAAAGTTTGACATGGATTCTATAGACTTGCAGAGGGAAAAAGTGCACTGGAGGGTAAATGAAGCCTGAGGTAATAAAGATTGTGGCTATAGTAATTTAGTCCATTGAATCTTATGTAATTAATCCTAAAATGGCTCAGAGTGTGAAAGAGCTTACACACAGAGTTGTTTTACGACTCCTCGCTTTTTTTGCCCAAAACATTTTAATAGACTGACCGCCCCGTGTGTCCACCCAAATTAGAGTAGTAATACAGTCAATCCTAAAATTAAACTAAAGAATTGACTGCCTCCAAGTCAGGTTTGATTTAAATTACTGGTTGCTTAATTAGAAGAAAGCCCTATAGTATTTTTCCTGTCCACTGCAAATTTAAAATGTAATCAATAATGGTAAGTCATAGCAACAGTTAAAAGTAATAGTTCACTCCAAAATGAAAAATCTGTCATTATTTAATCCCCGTCATGTTGTGTTTCAACTGCTTTGCCTATGTAGTAAAAGTCAAGAGGGTTCAATGGGCTCTCAAAATTTCTTTTTTGTTCTGCAGAAGAAAGGAAGTCATGGAGTTTTGGAACAATATGAGGGTGAGGAAATAATGACAGAAATTTAATTTTTGGGTGAATTAAAAAGCAACACACTCATGGCCATTCATAACTATTTGACATTTTGGCAAAACAGTGGTGAATTCATATACATTTCTGATCTTATTCTTACATTTACTATTTGCTAACGCCCTACTGTCTTTCATGCTTAGCATTCTTCTAAAAATTCAAATTGTGCAAATTCATACAAATTCACCAGTTCATCAAACCATAATGAGATCGGGCTATCTGCATCCTGCATGCTTTCTCAGTTCTTTTTTTTTCTCAGTTTAAGCCTTTTCCTCTCCAAACGCGGTGCACTGTGCTGGTAAAATGAATGAGGCTGTCAGAAAGCTAAAGAGGGGTGATTTTCACACCCCCTACCATATGTCATTGTGAGGACAAAAGAAAAACTGTGGACTTTGTGCCAATAATGACTATTTTTAATGTGCAGTTCTCAGCTATCACATGCATATCCACGGATGCCACCGACACCTGGCTCTATTAAAGGACAAGTGCTCTTATACAAGCCTCTGCTCTTATCTCTGCCTTCTAAAAATTTCACACAATATATTGGTGATTCAAAGAGAAAATCATTACTGTGATCAGCAACACAGAGCTCACGTGTTTTTATAGTAATGACGCACATGGTTGTATATGAGAAAGCACAAATATCGCTGATGGCATGTCTTTTTAGGTGCTTTACTGATGCTCAATATGTCCCTAATATGTTTCCTGTCAAATGTGAAATTTTGACATTTTAATCGCTTTAAGATGTTTATAATTTAGAATGTAGATAAAGCTGCTTTTAAAAGATGCTTATCAGATATTTGCACACAAGAGCACTTTTATAATGTGCTATATAATCCAGAAAAATACATTAGACAAGTTCTGGTTCGCTCTTGCCACATGCTTTCACAAGTGACATATGGAAGAAATGAACAGCAATGTTAATGTGTGGATACAAAAAAAGCCTGTTTTACTGCAACTGCTAGTCAGAATGAAAAGGGTTTGATCACTGATGTCAGCTGTAGAAGATGGCAAACTCCATTAATGATAGATTGTTGATATTAAGAACAAAATATGGATAACAGAAGTAAGATTGCATCTAAATTACATTAATGAGACAAAACAAAACCCAGAGTCTGATTGCATTTTGATGTATGACACATACATGTTTTTTAGGACCAAGATTCTTAATGATCTTCCAAAAGGAAATGAGATCTGGGCCCATATTCACAAAACATTTTATCTTACCACAAAGAGTTCTCCTAAATAGCAGTAAAAGTTTTTAGCTAAGAGTTCTCTCTTAAAACCAATTCACAAAGCTGCTGAGACAAACTTTTACTAAGGAATAGAGAGAAGTCTTAGCTAAGAGTAAGGGGGCAGGGTTGACCTCGTTGCTATTGATGATGTCTGCATGCTTACTAACTATGCACACAGTGATTGGCTGATTGTCTCTGTCAGAGATTTATACATAGAAATATTGTACAGTACAATTTTATGTTGCCATATTCAAATAAAGGTTTAAAAATAAAAATGTTAATTGCCACATTCAAATAAATATTTTAAAATGCAGGCTAAAAGTCACTAATTAAACAAGTATACGTTTAGCTAATTGTCAGCCTCTTACATGTATGCTTCTTGTAAACAATTAGTGAATATGCATATAAACAGCCTTTTAATTAACAGAGTGGAATAATCATGGCTGATAGTAAGACATGCAAACGTAAAAGACAACCAAACTAAATGCAAGAAGAGCTGTTACTTCTTGCCCAACTGGTTAATGAAAGCAAGGATATAGGGTAATCAAAGGAAAATTGCCCACGACAAGTTCTACAACTAAATCGGCAAGTTATGAGCTACTTTTAGCCTTAAGATGTTTTGTGAATACGGGCCCTGCATGCTTTCTAGAAGGGATTGTAGTTCTTTCTCTCATTAAAGCCATTAAGTACACAGTTTTGTACCTTTTACCTTTATATTTTGTCTAATTTTAAATTCATTTTTGCTTCAAATCAAATTTGTAATGTTGAGATACACCTCATTGTTGGTTAGTTTGATTCATGGCGTATAACTCTTTAACAAAAAGTTTTTAAAATCCCTGGGGAACATAAAAAAACATATGGCAACATACCTGTGTTACTTTTATGTTTCTTGTATCACGCTGAG
The DNA here is from genome assembly GCF_001515625.1 of Sinocyclocheilus rhinocerous. Lineage (NCBI taxonomy): Eukaryota > Metazoa > Chordata > Actinopteri > Cypriniformes > Cyprinidae > Sinocyclocheilus > Sinocyclocheilus rhinocerous. The sequence goes on along the minus strand of NW_015660877.1, from coordinate 621,437 downwards.
GACTTTTCATATAATCAAGATAAGTTAAAATAGCTCATTGGCTGTCTTGACTAAAATGGTTACTACAACTACTGACTGTAATAAAAGTTGGCAGGGAGGACAGTATTAATTTTAATATAGGCTAAAGGCTATATGATGAGCATACAACCTTTGTCAGATGGCTAGAAGCTCAGAAGTCCAGTTTTATTAAAAGAAACCTGAATTGAAATTAATGTAGGCTATAGATTAAGTTTCTATTGTTGTATATGTAATGTTTGTCCTCATTTGTAAGTCGCTTTGGATAAAAGTGTCTGCTAAATGACTAAATGTAAATGTAAATGTAAGGTTCATCCGGTTGCTGCAAGGCGGACTGTTTTCCCTTCACTTTTTTTCCTAGTGGAATCTTTCCAATAGTCAAGTAAGATAATATTTTAAACTCAAATCAATATTTCATGTTCATGGAGCTGTGTAATAAGGTGGATAATCAGCCAGTCGATAGCACTATAATAAACCCCTTCAGAGTGATCAGGGCCCATATGTATAAAACTTCTTAGAAATACTCTTAAGAATAGTCTTAAGCTTTGATTTAAGTGTCAAAAAATTCTTAGTAAAGAGTAGGACTTTTCTAAGAGTAGGAGACTTTTATAAAGAAGCTAAAAGCAGCTTTCAGTAAAGTCTAAGACTGATTCTTAAGTGTTGACTGAGGCGACACTTAAGTGTTGTGAACTAAGGACTACAATGATGTCAACCCAAAATGGCCGACCTCGACCTCTGAAACAGCCAATAGTGAGCCTGCTCATATGAAGTCACAGCAGCACAACACCAATCATTTAATGTAAATACAATAAAATCATTTCATTAAGACACTGAAATATTTTAATATTTAAATAAAAAAAAATGCTTTGCATTGTGCAAAATTATCACTAATTATTACTGATGCTTTATTTTCAATTGGTATGTCTCCTCGTTTACAGTTGGAACAATGATGTGAACATGAGTTCCATCAATGGCTCCAACAACAGGAAAGTCCACAATCCTCATAAAAGTGGCTTTTTTTTTGGAGCATGGTTTGGCGGTTAGTTGGAAAGTCAATGAACTGCAATATAGTAGTGGTCAAAAGTGATGTTTGACATCTTCAAATTTGACATCTTCACCCCTAATAAAAAAAAAAGGTGCAAGATTTTGTAAGCATATTGCATAGTTGCTTAGAGTCAGTTGTTTTATTTGTGATAATAATGCAATGAAACATTTCAAATTGTGCGGTCATAATTTTTTTGCCATGCTGTCATACAAAGAAATTATGAACATATGCAAAAACAAAAGGACCAATGAAATATTAATAACTTATGTTGTAGTCAATGTGACAATGTTGCCAATTTAGTGATTTTGTCACTGGATTTAGTGACTTCCTCACCCCTCCCAATCACTCTCTCACTGATCTATATTTATATTTATTTCTGCAGTTAGAGCATTGACTTGTAGAGTGGAAGAAGTGATTACATTTCTTCCTTTGTCCGTTACAACAACAACAAAAATTTGACTAACTTGACAAACAAGTTTGTATCATTTTATCAACTCCATATCATCATATAACTCTAATATGTCATATCTTCGTTGGAAAGTGTTTGTCTCCTCCTCTTTGCTGCCAGCTTGTTACTCCTAACTAGGTTAAGCGACCTCTCCAGCTCTCTTAGATAATTTAGGAGCTGAGACCTAGTCTTGACACTTAGGAACCTTTATGAATCACTCTTATTCTTAAGTCTAGGAATACGAGTAAAATTACGTCATTCTTAGAACTGTGACACACTTAAGACTAAAATTGTACTCTGAGTGGATTTATACATACGGCCCCAGGACTTACCACGCCTCATTTTGCTGAACGAGACTCAAAGATCCGAGTCGGTAAAATGATCCGAACTTCCCATCACTAGCCTGCAGTTCATCCGATCGGAACTCTTGTCTACGCCAATGTTTTCCACAGCGACAGATATCTGAGTAACTCCTTCCGCTCCAGCTCCAGCCTGCGTGCGCACAGCCACAAAGCTAACAACACCGAGTATTATTACAGGAACCTATCGTTTACTTTCCTCACATTTGACTCCGGTTTTACTTTAGGTAAGTACACGAATAATATCTGCATACAATAACCAATGACTGTATTGTGGTTTGAAGAAATATTTGATTTGAAAGAATGTTACCAGTTATCAGCTGAATTAGTTTAACTAATTAACTTAACAAGTAAATATATGCTCAATCTCCACAACGTAGTACAAGCTGATTGTCTGACTTTGTTTTATTGTTTTTCTTTACGACAAGACTAATTAACTGTTTTGCTTTTCGACTTGTTCTTGATGTAAGCCATTTCTTACTGTACTTTAAATATTTCTCTTCCTTAAACACACAGTCTGGTGTTATTATTCCAGAACACACTTTAAGTGTGTGTGTGTGTGTGTGTGTGTGTGTGTGTGTGTGTGTACGTGTACGTGTACATACACACAATCTAATAAAAATGCATCAAATACATCTTTAGTGAAATGGTAGATCTCATTTGTTGAAGATGAGGAATAGGAATAAATCTGTATACCTCAGAAGGGCTTTAAGTTATTGTTTTTCTTTCTTTTTATCAGAAACACAGATAGTTGAAGATGACGGACCGTTACAACATCCACAGTCAGCTGGAGCATCTGCAGTCGAAGTACATAGGCACAGGCCATGCAGACACCAGCAAATGGGAATGGCTGGTTAACCAGCACAGAGACTCATACTGCTCCTACATGGGCCATTTCGACCTTCTCAATTACTTCGCTGTCACTGAGAACGAGAGCAAGGCTCGGGTCCGCTTTAACCTGATGGAGAAGATGCTGCAGCCGTGTGGTCCACCAGCTGACAAACCTGAAGATGCTTAGGACCGTTTTGACTCGGTCCCTACAGCCGGATGTTTTCTGTTCATTCAGTGCTGGGTGACCTTTGAATCCTCTTGCTTGTGAACCAGTCAATGTTTTCTCCTTTTTTATGCTTCTTTTTTTGTGATATTTTGTATAGATTGTTGAATTACAAGTGTATTTGAAGAAAATAAAATTGATACCCTATCACAAATGCTTTGATTGTATTATTATTATTAATTTTGATAATTACAAACTTTTTACAAGAAATTTATACTTGTTCAACAAGGGCCCAGTCATCTGATCAAAAGTGACAGAAAAGACTTTCATAATGTTACAAAATGTTACAAATAAATTGTTCTTTTGAAGTTTCTATTCATCAAAGAACTTTGAAAAAACAAAAATGTATCATCTTTCCACACTAAAAAAAATTAAATGTTTCTTGAGCAGCAAATCGGCATATTAGAATGATTTCTGAAGGATCATGTGATACTAAAGACTGAAAAAATGGCTGCTGAAAATTTAGTTTTGCCATCACTGCAATAAATTACATTTGAAAATACATTTTAAAAAAAAGACGACAATTGTTTTAAATAATAAAACAGTATTGCACAATATTACTGGTTTTTTTTTGTTTTTGTTGGTCAAATAAAAGCAGCCTGGTGAGCATTCTTTTTTTGTATGATTTTTTTTTTTTTGGTGAATAATAAAAAGTTGCTAACAACCTGTTATATATAATGTAGTATGTTAAAGGGATAGTTCACCCAAAACTGACAAAGTCATGCTGGTAATGCTGAAGAATGCTGGTAATCAACCAGTTGATGGTCCCCATTGACTTCCATAGTATTTCTTTCCCTATTATGGAAGTCAATGGGGACCATCTGTTTGGTTCTTCAAAATTCTTCAATTTATCTTCTTTTGTGTTCATAAGAATGAAACTTATACAGGTTTGGAATGAGGGTGAGTAAATAGTGACATTTTTTTTTTTTTTTGGGGGAACTATCCCTTTAATGTTCTTAATGGAAGTTACTATTATTATTAAGAAAATTAGTTATCTTTATTTTGGGTGTCTCTGGTTTGGCTGAGAGTCTGAGTGGGGGGTCTGAAACCCTCCACTATAGCAAGGAAATTTAAGGTTGGTCTAATAAGTGATTTACTTTCAATGTGAAAACGGATCCATTTACATGATCATGAGATTTAAAAGTATGGAAAAGCTGCTTCGATTTGCTGTGGCATATTGCTCATTTAAAGGAAAATCAAGCAAATGCATATAAAAGGAGTGGATTTTTCCAATGTTTGTCTGGATAAATCAGTGCAGAGGAAATTTCGCATCACCATGACTTCAGTGATAAGAGATTTGCAGCATGGCGGTCAGCGGTTGCCACTAGCATAGCAGGGCAAATCCTCGCCAGCTGGCCACACAGTTTGAGTTAGTTCTGCAGTGTCAGGATCAGGAATAACATACTGGCACAGCAGATCACCGGCTGTGCTCGTGCTGAAGCTCAACAGCTATTTTTATTTTAAAATGAAAAATAATGCTGAATTAAGCTGTTGAAGAGCCCAGAAAATTCTAGAAGGACGCTACAGAAGGAATTATGTAACAAACAACCCTTGCAGTAACAAACAACCCTTTGAGCCACTCATTACCCTCCTACACAGCCAGCTTGAGCTCTTCTTTCAAACATATCGTCGCTCTGAGAAAACAGCACCTGGACTGGCCACACAAAAAGGTCATTGAGCAAACATTTCATGTCCTTCAGCGGCTGACACTAACCTTGACAGCATGCGTTTACGGATGTGGCTATTGCTACATTTAGTCAACCATAAAGCCATCACCAACATCGCTAATGGTAAAATCTCAAATAACCATCATTTCCAGCGGAAAAGCCGTTAGTATGAGCAAAGAAAGCGCTGTCACGTGCTTGCTAAGTCTTAAGTGTGTGCTAGTGCCCAAATGTGCTAATAGACTAAAGGTCATTTTGCTCCAGCCAGTCATTTATGCACAATTAACTTTGAAAATCTGTCTATCATGCTGTAATTCAATATAAGATCATAAAGTTTAAATTTAAAACGTTCTGTATGAGTACCTATCTATGATGATTAAATATGTGAGAACAGATGCCAGTACCATCTGATTAGAGGCACAAGCAACTGAAGAAGAAAAACAAGTTCAAACAAGCATGAAATCAAATGGAGTGCACTTGGCGCCTGTGACGACAGCACCGGTTATGTCTAAAAGGGCTTGATGGGAAAGGTGTGACCCGCCGACATATACAATATTTGCTCTGTATGTGTATGCATAGCAGTTCCTCATACAAGAAATAGGCTGACTGTCTATTGTATGTGTGGTTTACTGTACATCTAACATGTGCCACAAAATCAAAGGCGGCTTATGGATGACTTGTAGATGGATCATTACAGATCCACAGTTAGAGCACAAACTCATATGTCAATATTAAGACGATGCCCCAATGATATACAATACATGACTGTGCCGTGCGTCAATGGGAAAACAGTTCAAGAGTACAGCTGACTCGTTTAGCTCTCTTACGCACAAAGATTTCCTGGATGCCATCCAGTATTTACAATAACAGCTAGCGTCTGATTGATCATTTACAATAATGACATGTTAATACAATTATTTCGACTTAAAATCTATGTCTGGCCACTGCAGGATAATGTGGGCCTACTGTAGGAACCAGTACACCTACAATAAAAGTAGCTTATTTTAAAATGGATCTTCACCTAAAAAATACCTAGCCTGCCTTTTAGCTTGTAGAAGTATATAGAATAAAATGTGTATGGTCATAATTATTCAATATCTACAGCATAAAATGTCTGGAAAATGTTTCCAAATCATACAATATGAATGTTAAAATTCTTACAAAACCTGAATAATGACATTTATGCTCTCTGCTTAATAAAGAATCAAAGATCATAATGAATCCTGCTCATTTCATTAGGAATTCTTTGGCTTTGTTTTACTAGAATCAGTTCTGTAGTTGACGGCACCATGAAATAAAACCAGCCAGATGTCCTTGTGTCCTTTCATTCGTTGCCCAAACATTATGTAAAACAAGTGCACTCATGATGCTTGGATTCTCAGCCCATTATCTTCATTAAGCACAATACCAAACGAAGGCAACAGTGATTTGAGACCATTTAGATGTAATAGAGATAATTGGACAGGAAACAAAGGATACTAGCAATGTTTTGATTTTATAGCTTGAAATCATTTACATTTTCATAGATACACACACACACACACAAAATGTACATGATTTCAAGATTATGTGTATGCTCTATATATTCAAGATATGCATTTTGGTAAAAGAACAACCACACAATTCTCACTGACAGATATCTGTCAGTGTTCCATTTCATTATAAAAATCACTGAAACACTGAAGAAAAAAAAATTTAATTAGAAAGATTCTATTTGTTTTCTGCTTTAAAACATGAAGTATAGACAAACTTTAAATAGGAACTCGAGGGACTATGAAATTCAGATGTGTACTAATCAATACTCCACTAATCCATTTAATAAAATCATCTTAACGGGTTTTCCTTGATTAAACAGCACTGAAACCTGCATCAATGTTGTATAGTATTATATATATAATAAAATTGTCCAGTAGTGACTGAGGGGGTTTCTCTTATGTACACTTGAAAGTTTGATGACCTAAATAACTAAATAAAACATAGATGATAAATGCAAGTTAATCTTTAAATGAGAAAGAAACCAAGCCAACATACTGCAATATACTAGATGTATTCACATATATCATATACAGACTGTACAATTGATTTGAAATAATTTAAGTTTCCCCAATTTCTAACTACATGAACAAAAAACAACAACAACAACCACCTCAAAGCTGGACATGAGGGAGCGTCCAGCAAATTCTGCCTGTGACATACAATCATATATTATATAGAGCACCAAAATGTGCAATAATGCAATACAGACACATTCTATAATGGACTAAAAGAATGGACTAGAAGCCCTTTCCGATTTAAGTTAAAACTACTGGTTCACTACATTATATAGCTTGCCACATCTTGTATATGGTCGACACCACTGTACTCAATAAAACCCACCAAATTTATGTACAACTTAAAAGCCAAATCAATGAGATGCTAGCTGGAACTTTGGGAAATAATGTGGGGGAAACTAAAATACAAGGTAAATGAACATGAATTGTATCATAAACATATGATGATAGTCTCTTCCTGAACAGAAGTTACAGATATGTTACAATATGACCATATATATATCAAGTAATCAGACTTTTTTGAGGAAAAAACAACAACACTGTCAAGGCACAACTTAAATCTGATTACATTCTATTATATTCAGGATGTATTGATCTGGATACAGACGAATAATGGCAGTAATAAATCTGGACATCACGATGCCCAAATAAACCTCAATATCCATGTAATATACACTGGACCAGATACATGAGTCTTATAAAATGTTTTTTTTTTTTTTTTTGAGGAAAAAACAACAACACTGTCAAGGCACAACTTAAATCTGATTACATTCTATTATATTCAGGATGTATTGATCTGGATACAGACGAATAATGGCAGTAATAAATCTGGACATCACGATGCCCAAATAGACCTCAATATCCATGTAATATACACTGGACCAGATACATGAGTCTTATAAAAATTTTTTTTTTTTTTTTCACATGCACGGATATTCATTGATATTACTGGACTCTGCATGAATACTGCAAGAAATATGGAATATATACAAAACAAAACACACACAAAAATCCTCTGAGCTGCACGCAGCAACAATGCGAGCCACTGATGAGTCACTGCACGCGCTTCAATGTTTTCACACTGCTGTGCTTAACCTTGAGAGAATATCAGGGACACTTTAAATTAAAAGAGTGCAAGTCTTGTCCTTAGTGTGTGCAAAAACATTACAGATATGAAAAGAAAAAAAAAACGTGTCAGAACCATTGCATTGCTTTATCTTGTTTGAAGGACCCTCTCTTTCCGTTTCGGTTCGCAATGGCATCCCAGGCCTATCTTTAGCCGCGCCGTAGCCCTCTAGTGGCTGAAAGCAAGAACCAAAGTACAGCCGATGCCAGAGAAGAGCCGGCTGCCGCAGGGAGCCAGTCTGTTAGCCTCTCGGCAGGAAGCATGGCGAAGAGACAGGAAGAGAGAGCCTCGAGTTAGCAGCTATCCAGAACCCCCACAACCAGGCACCGCCTCAGGGCCGATGAAACCTGCCACAAAACAGAGAGAGCAGACGCTAGTTTAGCAGCGATGCCAGCAGACGGGACGCAGAACAGATCGGAGCAATATTTAGAGGAAACGAGGCAGTGGAAAGAGCAGCTGATGGCATCTTTTTATCACTAGCAAGTCTATTAACACGCCACTTGACAGATAAAGAACGGTGCCAGATACATACTGACAGATGTCTAATACATAAGAGATGCAAAGTAATTCCACTTTGTCTATGCATTTACAGCAGTTTGACCCATTCCAGGAGATCTGCAGAACGACTGATGATAGACACGAGACAATCACCTCCCACCATGGGACTTTTCACTGTATTTCAGGATTACTCCCATCATGCTCACAACATACTTTAGGACTTCAAGAATGTTTACTGTGGGAACGGCCCATTTCTACCTTGACAGACTGACAAAGTCGTATTGAAAAATGAACTGCAGTGGACTGTAGGTCAGTGAAAGGCTAATGTTCAATTATTATGGAAATAAAACGTTATACTGACTGAAGACCTTCTGTAATGTCTATTCAGTGCTTTACTCGTCTCCCACAAAGGTTTAAATTCATCCTCCTTTGATCCGGCCGCTAGCACACAAACGTACCTGGTAAACTGTTTGCTTTCTTCATGGACTTCCATTTCTTTGCTTTTAAATTCATTAAGTTCTTTACGTATAGCAGCCTGTGACAAGAAAAAAAGAAAGGTCATTCGTGACAATGACAACTGAGAGTTTGTAAAATTAAACACTTTTGGAAACGACGCAAAATGAAAAATTATTTAAAAGTTTACGATCAGTTAAAGAAATTTCTTACGCTCACCAAAGCTACATTTATTTGATCAAAATATTGTGAAATATTACTACAATTTAAAATAACAGTTTTCTGTTTGAATGCATTTCAAAATGTAATTTATTCCTGTGATGGCAAAGCAAAATTTTCAGCAGTTATTACTCCAGTCTTCAGTGTCACACAATCCTATTAGAAATCATTCTAATATGCTGATTTGGTGCTTATGAAACATTTCTTATTATTATCAATGTTGAATATTTTGAGGAAACCATGACACATTTTTTGCAGTGTTCTCTGTTGAATATTAAGTTCAAAAGTGCAGCATTTATTTGAAATGTATTTATTCATAATTATAGTATGTTAATATAATGTTCATTAAAACAGCACTCTTCATTTTCATGAACTACTGACAAGTATTTGAACTGTTGTTAATTACCATATTTTAATGCACAAGTCACATGCCCAGTAGGTGGCATCTGTGACCATACAAAAGTAATAAAATGTAAAATAACTTACATTATTGATCACACTATCCAGATTTACTCTTCTCCAAATTATACAAGAGGGACACTTACAGAGTTGATATATAACAATATAGATAGGTAATGACTATTTATCCTGTTTATTTAATTATACATAATAAAGGAATGGTTGTATAGAATGAAAATGTGTCATTATTTACTTTGGAGCACATAACTTTTGTCCATAAAACAATACCAGAGCCTGTCAAAGTGCTGAAAAAAGTCTTATAAAAACGCTATAAATCCAAATGATTTCCTGTGTTCAACAAGAAATAACAGCAGGAAACAGGTTTAGAATTACATGAGTTTTCATTTTTGTTTAGACTGAATTACTCCCATTTTGGGAGAACCATTAAAGCATTTGTGCTCTGAAATATCTAAAATGATCTAGAAGATCTTTTAATTTAAATAAGCGATTTGAATTAGTTTATGATTCCCGTTGTCTTTAAAAACAGAATTAAAATATATATTCCAAAAATAAAATATACACACACACTTCCAACAGTTGGCATGGTGTATGTGCATGTGTGGCATTTGTGAGGTGCATCTTCAGAGTTCTCTACAGCACAGCATGCACAATGTAAAGCAACAGTAAGAGAGAGGAACGGCTTACTTTGTCTGCAGGGGTTAACTTGGTCCAGGGCTTGTCAGCACGGCGATCATAGTCTTTTGCTTCTGTGACCTCCACATATTCATTGAAGCGCAAAATTCTACGGGCCACCAGCTCTGCAACTGTAGGCCGGACGCTGAGCTACAAACACAGAGCAATTCCTCGAGTCACCTTTTAACGTGTGTGCAGTCACCTTTAATAGGAGTTAAACATGTTCCTTCTAGCCTAAGTAATAGCTTATGTAAGTGAAACAATGAATGTCAAACTACATTTCTTCTTTGATAATGAAGCAGGTTGGATGTGACCGACTTTACAAGTGAAAATATTTAGAGATGGTTTCTATACCTGCAGTCATTTGTCTGAAAAGAATTGTCCATTATTGCAGTTTCTGCTCGAATTGGTCAGTTTTGAGAAAATCTCTGTAACTATTGAACCATCTTATAGATCTGGCCTATCCGCCCGATTACATCCTCTGCCCTAATTCTCTCCATAATATAGGACATTAGCAGCAAACTAAATTAGAAGGCCATAATTAAAACAGTCAGACTTCCAGCCACCACTCTTACAACATGTCAGGAATATAAAACTCTTTATATTCCCCACTACACCTCACCCATTGTAATTAGGAGTTAGCAAGTGGGTTGCAGACACAACCAAATTAACTCTTTAATCTAATTTCACAATAGCAGAGGAACGTCAAAAAATATTAAATAAATTCAAGTACAAGCACATAATCAAAATATCAATTAGTATCTATTAAAGTTACGCATTGAGCTACTAGTCTCTTGGCACATATTATATATTTTATTTTACTTCCTTGTAAGGCCAGCAGATGGCGCCACAATCCACTATTTTCCACTAGATTATGTCACGGCAATGATTTTGATTCATGATGATTCATTACTTCTTTCAGCATTATGCTAAAGTAACAGGTTATGAGTTATTTGAAATTAGAGCAATACATTTAACTTATACCTGTAATGTTTTAATATCTGGCATTTCTAATTTCTATGGAAGCCCATTTTTTCCACATTGCTTTGAGAAATCATAATTATCACATAAGTCGTCAAAATTATGAGATACTTAGTCAATTATGACAGGAAATGTTTGTCCATTATTTTAGAATTGTGACTTTGCAATAATTATGATTTTGTCATATTTCTGACCGATTCAACAAATGATGATAATCTGACTTGTCTAGCAGACTGCAGAAGGTTGTACCTTTCGGGATAGCCTTCTTTTAATCTCCTGCTTGGCCTCTTGTTCTTCGTCCTCATTTTTCTCTAAAGGGACACAAGAATGATTTTTATCATCAATGTTCAGTTTTTATCCTATCCAGTGACCAATATTTGCTCTGAAATTCAAACACATCATTTGACAATTATTGTAAAACTGTGAATAAAACTTTAAAACAAACCAAGGTCACTAAAGACTAACTGACATCGATCTGACAATGCAGATTTTTAGTCTTTCTTGTCAGAAAGCGATCATAGTACAGTGAAAGTCAGCGGAACATAACATTAAGTGATAGTCTAGAATCAAAGCATGGTCAGTGATGAGTTCAAAATGTAATTGTGTAAAATTGGCCAAATACTGAATTTGCCATGGGACCATGAGAATCGCTTGGGGTCTCATCTATCCTACACTGACCTCTTGATTTAATTGGTCCTGCTGTTGTCGTGACGTTATGCAACAATTATGTACCTACTTTTATTTTTCTATTTATAAGACAACCTAAAAATTCTAATTGACACTATACTTCTTATGATATCTTCACTTATCTATATCTTATTTAATAATGTACCTCAGTTCAGGAAACAATAATAATGACTTGTTTATATATTATAACTCTAAATTTGGGACATTCAAGCCCTCTAAGGGATATTTTCTGGGAAGATTCATTATATCTCAGGTAAGCATCGCAAGCTTTAGGCAACTCTTTGTTGAATTGCTTAGCTTACACCTTCCTATTTGTCAGCATATGACTTACAGCTTGTTAGAGCAGAGCTCCTTCATCACATTCCTAGGCTTCATCAATTATATCACATAAAACCAAGGCAATAGAAAAGGCAGAACGACACAGGAATTGAGACGACACAGCGATGCCTGTGACTCAGTGAACGCCTCTCCAGCATCAGAGGCAGCAATAAGCAAGAACAAACATTAAAGCCCTGGGCATCCAAAACAAAGCAACTGTCTACAGACTATGTAAATGAGATCGTGACAGAGGAGACATACGTTTCAGAATATTTCTCTGTTCAAGCTCTTCTGTGGTGGGCCTTTGGCTCAGCCGTCTATGGGAGGAGAAAACAAGAATCAGTCTGGGGAAACCACAAAGACTATTAATGAATATATAGACTGTGTTTTGTAAAGGAAAAAACAGGCCCAATTTATACTTCTGAAAAAATTCAAGGTTACCAGAAACAAAAATTTCGGTCAGCCCTGGGCATCCAAAACAAAGCAACTGTCTACAGACTATGTAAATGAGATCGTGACAGAGGAGACATACGTTTCAGAATATTTCTCTGTTCAAGCTCTTCTGTGGTGGGCCTTTGGCTCAGCCGTCTATGGGAGGAGAAAACAAGAATCAGTCTGGGGAAACCACAAAGACTATTAATTAATATATAGACTGTGTTTTGTAAAGGAAAAAACAGGCCCAATTTATACTTCTGAAAAAATTCAAGGTTACCAGAAACAAAAATTTCGGTTAACAAAAATACAGAAAATACAAAATACAAGAAAAAACAAAAATACAAGAAATACAAGAAACAACAATTCAGTCAGGTGTATCCAAACTTTTGACTGTCAATTTATAATAATCAATATACTGTCAATGTTAGTGTCCAAAACATTTTAGCAATACAGAACAGCATAGTTTAATGTACCTGACTAGTTTACAGCCAATCTGCTGCCATAGCTCCTGACGCTCCGTCTCTGAGGTCCGTGGGAGAATGTTCTTCTCTTCTAGCTCCTTCTTGCTGGGCCTGTTACCAAGTCTGATGGCAAGTGTGTCCTTGCGGCGAATTTTGCTGGCAAGTGAGCCTACAAACAGAAAAATTAATAACAAACTATGCATGATATATTGGTACCATATTGGTTATTAGCCAATATTAGAGCAATTTTTAATGTATCATTACAGGTTGATGGATATATATTTGTATATAATGGCTGAGTTTGTGATATTTAATTGCGATTGATTGTTGATGATAGCAAATGTAATCTAAATGTAAAAATTACACTCACTTAAAGGAATAGTTCACCCAAAATGATTTACTCACCCTCATGTCTTTCCAAACCTGTATAAGTTGCTTTCTTATGTTGAACACAAAAGACGACATTTTGAAGAGTTTTGAAGAACCAAAGTTGTTGGTCCCCTCTGACTGGATGAAATACTATGGAAGTCAATGAGGACCCTCAACTCTTTGATTACCGGCATTCTTTAAATGACCTTATTTTATGTTCAACATAAAGAAACTAATACAGGTTTGGAACGACATGAGGTTGAGTAATTTTGGATGAACTATCCCTTTAAAGTTAATTTTAAAAACAAATTATCTAACACTATAAATGTATTTTTCTTTTCTTAAAATCACACTTTTTTTATATTCACTTGCAGCATTTTAATTTTAAGGTTTTGTGTGTGTGTTTTATTTTTCAGTTATTTAGACAAAATGGTAAATAATTTCAATATCTGCCATTCATTAGTTATCAGCCATGATACGAAAATTATTATTGGCTCACCTGCACTGGACAGTACATTAGTACCAGTGCAACCCTAGAAAAAAAACTTTAAAACATATTTGCATTCTGACACCAGTGAAGCATCTTCAGATTGCAGTGTGGAAAGAACAGAAAACGAGAAACAGGCGTCAGTCTTTGCAGAAATGTATTGTGCATAGTGCACTGGCAGCAGAGACTGCAGAGTAACCGGCATGTCAGAAAGCAATGCTGACTAGACACAGCATGTTTTTCCAGTTTGACAAACTAAAGGCTTGTAGCTTCAAAGAATTTTGGCAAAGCTGTGATCCAAGAGAAAATTCTAAAATGCAGATACCAAGAATGTAACTTCTTGGAAATATATCAATCTTTACTGTTGTGTTGTTTATACATAAACATTAGGCTGAAGACACACCTTTACTAGAATACTCTAAATTCATATGCAGAAGAGCTGCATACTTAAGGCCTTTCAGTTACAAAATTGAGCTCTTTTTAAATGCCTTTAGTGACAGAACATACAGAGAAAAAAAGGGGTTGGGATCTAAAAACACAAACCAGACTTTGAACACATACTAGATGTATACTCATCATCCTCATCCTCCTCTTCATCATCCTTGTAGAGTATAGGTCCGTCTGAATCGGAGTCGTTTGCCTGGTTTTCTCGAATGGAGTCAGGAATGATAGTCACGTCTGGACTTTCAACATTGACGGTTTGATTTCTCTCCCCTGCATCAGTCCCAACAATTCTACAAAAGGCAAAGCAAAATACTCATTTAGTCTAGCTGAAACATTCATTGGAATGCGCAGATATAATAATCAGTTTACATAATCAAATGACATTAAATGTGGTTTATAATGTCATTTAATGACATTATTCAAGACATTAAATGGATCATACATCATTCATTTTCCCGGAGGTTTATTTAGAAATGGAGTAAAGTTTTGTCTGTGCCAAAAGTCATAATTTAGTTTTTCATGGCCATTTTCTACCCTTTCTCTGACGCTTTGAGAAAAATGGTTTGTTTTTGTCTGCTGTGCCTTTAAGAAACAGCCACTTCATATGTGAGGTGAGCAACAGAGTTGATCGCTGCACTTCAGTGATCACACTTTGTTTTTGTTTTTTTACACACAAGTAGCACAAGTTTGACAAATTGTCCTACATACACCCTGATTCATCATCATGCAAGCCCTTCAGTGCGGTTGTTTTGCTGTAATGCTGTAGGTCTAGCTAAAAATTTGATTATACACTATCATGTGATAATGTACTAGACAACTCACTATATTACTACAACTTTATCACTAGCCACATTTCCTGTCACGCAAGTTACAAGATCAAGGTCTATTTGATGTCTCATCAAATACTGATTACAAAACCATTTTGGAAAACGATGAATAAACAGTACAACTAAAAAAAAAGAACAATTCTTTACGTAGCAGAAAGAATTACACTACTGGTCATAAGTTCAGGGTCAGTATGGGTGTTTTTCAAAAGAAATTAATATTTTTATTCAACAACGACATATTAAATTGATCAAAAGCAACAGTAAATACTTTTACATTTTTATAAAAACATTGTATTTTAAATAAACGCTGTTCTTTTGAACTTTCTATTCATCAAAGAACACTGAAAAAAGTATCATGGTTCCCTTTCAGTCGGTCACTACGAGTCACGTCGTGACCGACGAATTGGGATCTCAATATCAGCATATTTGAATAATTTCTGAAGGATCATGTGACACTGAAGGCTAATAATGATGCTGAAAATACAGCTTTGTTATCACAGGAACAAAATACATTTTAAAATACATTTAAAATAGAAAAGAGTAATGTTTTAACTGTATTTTTGATCAAATGAATGTAGTCTTGACCCCATACGTTTGACCAGTAGTGCACATTGTTGTGCAAGTTTATCCCAATCTATTAGACATTTGATTGGAGGACGACACGGAGCATGACTCAACTGCAACAATAGTTTTACCTTTAGGGGAAATATAGAGTAAGAGCACATGGCACACAGACATGAATGTGTTGTATAATCTAAATCAACAGCACAACATTAGAGGAAATACAGAATTTACAAAGTGATACTAAACATTCACATGAAAAATGCCAACACATGTAAACTGACCTCTGTGTCTGGTCTGCCACTGCCCTCTCTTTCTCGGTTTCACTCTCTGTGCTCACAGGCTGCCCTAAAGTGTCTGAAGAAAGTCCATTTGAAGATCCAGCGAAGGACGTTTCCTCTGTGGTTTGGTTAACATAGGGTTGCTTTTTGTGCTTCTCTGCAGACGACTCCGAGAGATGACTGGCACCCTTCCCATTCAGAGATGTCTCCTTAGCCTTGTCAATATTGGAGGTCACTTCTTTTTTCTTTTGGTCCCTTTTAGAAGAGCTTTCCGTGGTCTCAGATGAGGTTTTGGAAGGGGGCCGTGGTGACCTAGAAGGTTCGGTTTTCTTGGCAGACTTGGGTTGCGCTTCTAAGCTGTTGTTCTTTGGGGTCTTCGAGCTGGTCAATGAAGAAGATTGTCCTGAGGCCTGAGAGGAACTCTTGGATGTGCCTGCAGTTTTTTTAGGATTCGAAGGTTTAGCTGTGAAGAAATTGAAGGAAATTAGAGATCTTAAAATGATGAGTTTATGGACACATCAACAACAATGATGGCATTTTAAATGGTTTTTCTAAGAATAAAACCTGGATACTTAGAGATAATTACAGAACTAAAAGATAAAAAGATAATATGGTGTATGTTCACATGCAGGTTCACCACTAAAAACAAACTTCCTATGTGAAGGTCACTGCTGACCAAAGATAAGAGTTTAGTTTAACATTCACAAGAGCCAGGAAGTACAAAACGCTGTAAAACTATAAAACACAACAATATGCTTTAAAAAAAAAAGTTCATTTAAATAAATAAATGCTTTATCAGTTAAAAGAGGAAGCTTTCAAGCCACCAATGATGAGCTGCACCAGAGACACACAATGGATAGGTAAAAGGACAAAGGAATAGCACAATGTGGAACAATAAGCCCGTTTATAGACTATTACATGAGTGTGGTGGTGTACATGCACAAAGTCCCAGTTACATGCAAAATGCAACACATTTATTGTACCATTATATTCAGACAAAGGCAAACATCAATAAAAGATTATAATGTGTTTAACCAATGAGACAGCAGATATGTAATGCAAGCACAATAACAACACAAGAAAGCCATACTGGGTCACAAATGAGTCAGGATGTCACTTTGCACAGTAGTGGACTGGATACCAATCCCAAGCTAGTTAAACCATATAACTTAAAAAAAAAAAAGCTGTCTAGCAAACTATGCATTTCCCTTTCTCAAATAATGCATATAGATCCTTTTCTAAATGTTCCTCAATAGACCAAGTTGGTTCCCAGTGATACCGGTCAGGGGGAAAGAGACGCAAACAGGACCTCTCCATGCAGAGCTTGTTCACCACGCATGCAAGCACGATGCTCTATTCACATCACTGACACGTGCACTTACCATTGCCACGAGCGGCAGTTCGTGTGGTTTGTTTGGGTGGAGGAGCGGAGACCTGCTTATTGGTGCTCTTGGTTACCTTTTTACCCCCTGCTTGGCCCACTTTCTTCACGCCTGTGCTTGTGGCCTCACCGGAGGGTTTTTGGGGTGTGGCCTGATGTTTTTTAGTAGGGGTTTTTGGAGCGGCTGACTCACTGGCCTGCGGGCTGCATTTGCTGTCCTTCCTCTCTACAGGAGCACAGAGGATCAGAGCACCCTAAACTGTTATTGAACATGAAGACCCTCGCAACAAAGCTCTGATCGTGTCAGCACTAAAGTAGTGACACTAAACAGCCTACAGTATTGTCATACATTATGACATCATTTTATTCAGCAATGATGCATTAAATCGATCAAAAGTGACAGTGGCTACGTTTACATGCACAATTTTTGGACTGAATTCATTCCGATTGATGAATCTGAATGTAGTGTTTACATAAAGAAAGTGATCGGGTTGATGTGCGTGTTTATATGTCACAAGTTGCACATGCGCAGTCCTTTCAGTTTCGGGGTTTAGTCCGATCGAGTGTTTACATGCACTCTCAATCGTATTAGAAAAGGAATAAACCACCCCCCCCTTCAATCCGATCGAAATTTCATTCCGATCGAGCTCAATCGGATCGATTAAGGTGTTTACATGAAGGTTTTTCAGTCCGATTGAGCCGTCAATCCGATTACAAACGGATTATTTGGTTGCATGTAAACGTAGCCAGTGAAAACATTTATAATGTTATGTTACAAAGGTTTATTTCTCAAATAAATGCTGTTTTGAACTTTATTCATTAAAGAATCCTGAAAAAAAGTATTACGGTTTCAATCAAATAAATATTAAGAAGCACATCTGTTTTCAACATTGATAATATGAAATATTGATTGAGCAGCAAATCAGCATATTAGAATGATCTCTGAATGATCATGTGACACTGAAGACTGAAAATTCAGTTTTGACATTAAAGGACAAAATTACATTTTAAATTATAGTAAAATAGGAAACAGTAGTTTGTATTATATTTCACAATATTAGCAGTTGTCAAATTACATTTTAAATATATAATTTAAAAACAAAACTCTCATTTTTATAATAATAATTTTGCACAAAATTACTGTTTTTACTGTATGTTTTATCAAACACATGCAGCCTTGGTAAGAATTCTTTCAAATCCTTAAATTTAGAATGGTAATGTGTGTATATATAATTAGTAGTAATTTAATTGGTTTATTATTTATTAAACATTGGTCTTAAGCTGTTGGTACTGTTTTATAAAAGCATTTTATAATGGGTATTTTTTTTAGGGACGGTGGAAACGCCTCAAACGGTGTAATGCTTTAGTGAATCCATCGCCAAAGGCCTCTCCAAGATTAGCCCCGTGAAGAGTAAAATATACTCATTTGTGGGAGAAAAAGTGGTGGAAACAATTACAGAATTGTTGTAGAACATTAAAGGGGCAGAAATTATAAAAATACAGTTTTGACATTGCCCTTGCGCATCTTATGACTGTGGCCACAACTTCTGCCCACAACTCCGAAAAAATGATGTCCAAAATGATGTCAGTCTAAATGACATAATGTCCATTACCTAAAAGGATGGTTTCAATACAAAGCATTTGATGTTATTATTAAAAATGGTTTTAATGTACCATCAACCAAATCTAGACACTCAAGGGTATCTCGCCAGAGGTTCAGACGATCAAGAGACATTCATTAAAGACACATATGGAGAAAACAACTCAGTGAATAAAACCAAACACACTCTGGAAATAACCATCTCAGGAAATGTCCTTGCTCTACAAATAACTTCATTTGTACAGTTTATTAAAAACTTGACCACATCTTCATTTCATTTCACTGAACACTGCTCCAAAGCTGCTCAAACTTCCTCTAGTCTAGATAAACACCACACACTATATCCTTACTGCCAGTCTTTATCCGTCCATTTGCTCTTACAATACAAGCGTTGATTTTACTAATGTTCAGCCACAATGATATGGATGGTGTGATCTGTGATGTGCAGAAATTACACTGAAAGAGCTATTTTAATATGGATCACTTTGCTCATGCAGTGAACAAACTGTTGTGAAGAAACTTAAAGACCACAACATGAGCATGCCGTAAAACCCATGAAAGGACCCTCCAGTTAGACTGAATGATTTAACTTATTAGTGGCTTGAGCTTAAAACATCAAAAGATACAGGAGATTAGTAATACGGTTAAACTCATGTTGAAGATTCAGCATCTTTATTTTGCGAGACTAAACAGAAAACGGTACCTCCTGGGTCCTCTGCCACTGCTGCAAAGTCTGGTTTCTCTTCGGGGACCAGTTCTGGTGTTTCAATGTCTACTTTGACCTTTTCAGTAACTCCACTGGGCACTGCTGCATGACCATTCAAGGTCTCTGTGTTCAAAGGATCGTCTAAAGATACAAACATAACAGCAAACATAACTCAGTCATCATGCAACCCAGACTACATGCCTGCTATCCAGTAAAAACACAATTTTGTTTGCATTAATATTCAAGTCATTCCTCAGATGTCCTTATAAAAAGCTCTGGTTTCCTCATGCAAGACTGAGAGCTCAACAGAAGGCCAAATACGACTAATAAAAGTATTACTGAAATTCTTTACTCTGAGCCTGAAGATTGGGAGGGATTCTGTTGTTCTCACAAAGTCATTTTCAAAATGTTGGATATGAACAGTAAGTCCAGGAAGTGCTTAGCTTTTACTATATGGATAACATCAATCAAAGCCATTTAATGGAAAACATTCCTGGGTGGTAGAACAAATTATTTATCTCTATTGCTAAAGCACCCTATGCATATCAGATGTGTATGTAGCGGTAACTGCGGCTACAGACATTGAAAAAAGTTCTAATGAGTTTGTCTTCTACTGTAGGTGGTGGTATCACAGTGGTTAAAGGTTTAAGATTGCATCCGATAACCCACCAGCACCACTTTATACATAAAGTACACAGAATATTCCTCCATAAAACCTCATTGAACCATGGGTTGCTGCAGGAAACCGTCCTTATAGTGTACTATAAACCAACCATAAATAATCAAATAATTTTTTCTAGAGTCTACAGCATTGTTTTAATATTACAGAAAACGGGTTAATGGCCATCCATGCACGCTCAGTATCAGTGGGAAAGTCGTGGCCTAATGGTTAGAGAGTCGGACTCGTAACCTAAAGGTTGTGGGTTCGAGTCTCGTACCGGCAGGGATTGTAGGTGGGGGGAGTGAATGTGCAGCGCTCTCTCCCACCTTCAATACCACGACTGAGGTGCCCTTGAGCAAGGCACCGAACCCCCAACTGCTCCCCGGGCGCCGCAGCATAAATGGCTGCCCACTGCTCCGGGTGTGTGTTCACGGTGTGTGTGTGTGTTCACTGCTGTGTGTGTGCACTTTGGATGGGATAAATGCAGAGCACTAATTCCGAGTATGGGTCACCATACTTGGCCACATGTCACGTCACTTTTTAAATAAAAACCTTGGATTGTTTTGGTTATTTTCTATGAGTTTATGGATATGC
>NW_015660877.1:584105-599959 GCF_001515625.1 Sinocyclocheilus rhinocerous | reverse complement strand
CACCTTCAATACCACGAATGAGGTGCTCTTGAGCAAGGCACCGAACCCCCAACTGCTCCCCGGGCGCCGCAGCATAAATGGCTGCCCACTGCTCCGGGTGTGTGTTCACGGTGTGTGTGTGTTCACTGCTGTGTGTGTGCACTTTGGATGGGATAAATGCAGAGCACTAATTCCAAGTATGGGTCACCATACTTGGCCACATGTCACGTCACTTAATACTTAATACACTTAAAGTCACACATTCACTTTATTTAAAATCTCACCTTGGTCTGGAATAAGGACACCTTTTCTTATGAGTTCTTCTCGAGTTTGCCTGGTGGATATTTTCCTCTCCAGAACTATAAAGATGAAGGAGAGAGAACATATCAAGATATCATTATATTTAGGCCACTTTATGGTTCACAGAGTTCAGTGAAAGTGCAGGCTGCTGTCGGCTGTAATATGTGTAATACATTTTATGATCCATCCAACATAATGACCAACTGAATGTCATACTGGATGATGTAACTTTCATAAAATTGTGAGGGAGCATCATGAAAAGCCAAGAGGGTATCACTGAAAGACTGCATTCTGAATATACATAGTTGGATGTGTTGTTCTAAGCATAAACTTTTGAGCAAACTGCTATTAATAAATAGGGATATACCTTTTGAGAGGTCCTGGAACTTATCACTGGTTCTCTTCTTTCTCCATTTCCAAGGTTTAAAGATCTTGCCCAGAGAAGAGAGCTTCCCTTTTCCTTTCAGCTGAGGAGACTGCGAGCTTCCCACCACCACATCACAGTTGGCCAGAGAAGATTTTTCCAGTCCATCCACTAAAAGTGAATCGCAGCAAGAACACAATTTTGAATGAGCTGAATAAAAAAAAAACTGAGCTGACCCCTGAACAATGGAAAACTGCCACCTGGTTTTTATAACAGGAAATACTTGTGTGAATGAATGTTTCTGACCATAACAACAGACATTAGGGCACCCTTAAGCAACAAGAACTAGCGGTCTCTTTCCACAAACAGCATACAAAAACAGGCTTTAGAAGAGTCTTACCTTCAGAGAACATTGATTGCCAACCACAGGTCACTGATCAAAAGTTTTGAGGAAGATATTTAATTTATTTAAATTAATAATTTTTATTCAACTGTAAAGACCTAATGTTACAAAATATTTATATTTCAAATAAATGCTGTTCTTTTGAACTTTCCATTCACCAAATAATTAAAAATGACATTTTAAAATATATTAAAATAGAAAACAGAAGTTTTAATTGTATTTAACAATATTTTACTGTATTTTTATCAAATAAATGCAGCTTTGGTCAGCATAAGAGACTGGTAGTGTAAGAGAACCGCAATGTACTGTACTGTACGTGCATGTAGAAATACTGTATACAGTATATTCGGCAACCCTGTCACCAAAATTCTGAATGAATGGCTAATGGTGTTGAAATATATTTACAGTAAATGTAGCATGTTGGTTTGTAGTTACTGATAAACATTTATTTTCCATAAACTGAAAAACACCATATAGGCCTACTTATTTGATCTTTTTTTTCTTACAATAACTAATAGAGTTTATATAATATGTTTTTAAAAACTGGGATTTGTGTTTCTAAATCTTTAAAAGAGGAATGGAAGTCAAGAAAGTGTTTGTAGAAGGTGTCTGCTACAAGCATATGCAAATGAGTCAACCGAGACCCTTAATCACAGAACCGATTGATTATTTTAGGTTAGATGCTCACTTAAGGTTTAAGGTTTGTGATTCAGCCAAGAACTGAACTCTCTTCCACCCCACCACTATATCATTTCTTCTTGGCTTGCAAAAAGAACAGATTCTGACAGAGAGGTGCAGCTTTTCCACATGGCCTACGCAAAGAGATATTAAACCCGTTCATCAAACATAATCCAACAGAACAGCAGACCTTAGTAAAGTCACAGGCCCACCTGAAGAAGTGAAGTGATGAAGTGTAAAATGATCACGAGAGCATTTACACACGCCTAAACGACATCATAATTCAATGTTACTTGTCATTTCTTAGTCATTTTTTGTAAAATTTATGAGCAATTTATGAGTGAAGATTTCAGAATAAATCCACCACCAATTTTTTTTAGTGATGCTTGGAATGACATAAGGTTGAGTAACTTCTCATATTTCGAAAACTATCCCTTCAAATGCTCAGGAGACAGTAACTTCCTGACTCTTGCATCTCAACTATGAGATTTTATCACTTGTTTCTGATTATACTGTCAAAACACAAGCTAACTAATTTACAAACAAAAAGAGAGACAAACTTAGCAGTCTTTCAATTTGCACAACTGTCCTTTCTCAAAATCATCGTAGAATGTTGCTTCAACTGACGTTCTGGTTATGGTTCATTCTATTATTTATTAAATGTTGTTTCATAGGAGTCTATAGTGGATAACCAAAAGATTATGTTGTTAAACGGACCAACAGAATATTTTACCCCTATGACATGCAGCAGAAATAGGCTCAAGCTCCAAAACTACGCTCTTAAAAATCAAGATCCTTTATTGGCATCTGCGGTTCCATGAAGAAGCTTTAGGTTTAGTTCACCCCAAAATGAAAATTCTGTCATTAATTATTCACCCTCATGTCGTTCCAAACCCATAAAACCTTAAGATTAAGACAAATTAAGATATTTTTGATGGAATCTGAGAGCTCTCTGACCCTCCCATAGACAGCAACGCAACTGTAATGTTCCCAGGTCCAGAAACGTAGTACGGACATCGGTAAAAACAGTCCATGTGACATCAGTGGATCCACTTCAATTTTGCGAAGCTACGAGAATACTTTTTGTGCACAAAGAACACAAAAATAACAACTTTATTCAACAACTCTTCTCCCCCGAGTTACTATCTTTTGCCATTTTGGAGAGTATCACAATGCATATGCACGCTTTCCCCCCAAGCGTAAACAACGCTGATTACGCAGATCACGTTCATGCGCACGCTTTCACACCCCAAACGTAAACAACACTGATTATGTTGATGGCGGAAGTCGTAATTCGGGGGAGAGAAATTGTTAAATAAATGACGTTATTTTTGTTTTCATTGCACACAAAAAGTTTTCTTGTAGCTTCGCAAAATTGAAGTTGAACCACTGATGTCACATGGACTGTTTTACCGATGTCCTTACTACATTTCTGGACCTGGGAACATTTCAGTTGCATTGCTGTCTATGCAGGGTCATAGAGCTCTCAGATTCCATCAAAAATATCTTAATTTGTGTTCTGAAGATGAACGAAGGTTGTATGGGTTTAGAACGACATGAGGGTGAGTAATTAATGACAGAATTTTTATTTTGGGGTGAACTAACCCTTTAACATCCACGGAATCTTTCCATTGCACAAAAGGTTCTTTATATTTGAAAAAGGTTCTACAGGTGATTAAAATGTTTTTCACACTAAAAAAAAAAATGGTTCCTCAAAGAAGTGTTCACTGAAAGGTTTGTTGGGGAGTGTTGCTATGAAAACCTTATTTTGAAACCTTTATTTTTAAGAGTGTAAGCTTCTGCCACACATCAGTACACCACACTTATGTGGCTGCCAAACACACATTGCTTCCACATGCATCACGAAACATCTCTAGGAGTCCAAAAACTGACCAACCAGCAAACAGGATATTTTTCCACATAGAAATGTGTGAAACCCAAACATGAAGTTTTTCACACTGCACTGAGGGAATTCCTTACCAAACACATGTGACAGGAATGTGCTAGACGACATGTCTGTGGTCTTTTCACCACCATCATGAGGATGCCACAGCGCCTCTTTACTAATCAATTCTCCCCAAGGAGCCACTCACCCTAGACTTCATTGGCCTGTCAACAGGCAGTTGGCCTCTGATTGGATTATTAATAGAATGTGTTACCCCCAGAACTCCCAGTGATGAGCACAGTCCCCGAGATCAAACCTCAGAGGATCAAGCACATTTAAAACAAAGAGGACACCGCTTTACAACGGAGCAAGAAGAATTAATTTGAAGAGCACAGATGAACAGGTGTGGATACTGCAGAATAAAAGTAGAGCTAAAGTTGAAATACTGTACATGATGCCAGTTTGATTTATGCACTTTATAGTTGCATGAATTGTTTTTAAAAAATAAAGCATTAAGACAAACATGTTATAATAGTCTCAGGGTGTTTCCCTCATTGTTAGTTTTAAAAGAACTAAACCCAGTTCACTTAAAGTGAACCAGAAAGGGAAGCTGCCGAAAGTGACATCAGTCCTTATGGTGTTCACAATATGGTGGACTCAAAAGAGAACCCAGTTCTTTTCTTTGTCCTCTTCAGCACTGATGTGATTTCAGACTCTTTCTTGTTCACACAACAACTTAAGAACTCAGACCCCAGCTTCTTCACAGCAGTGGAATCTGGAGCTGGAGCAGCTGGAGTCTGACCTGGAAAATGTGAAAAATGAAGTGGACAGGGAAGGGGGTGAGGAAGAGATGTCAGTCTCAGTTGTAAAATGTTTCTTTGTTCCTAACTTTTTTTTTTTAATTCACAACAAGCCATATTTCATTGTTAAGTTTTAGTGATTACTGATTTTTTCTAAAGAATTCTATAATATTATACCATGGTCTGTCTGAATACTTGATTCTGATTGGCTGGCAGGTGTTAAAACGTTTTAATGCACAGGTCCAAGTCAGTTTAATCACCATTCTATATTAATGTGCTGCTATCATTGACAATCACACACGTTTACTTAGCTATCTAAATGGGGACTTTACATAGACTTCTACTGCTTTTATATACAGATAGTTATAGATTTTATAAGATAATCCCAACCCACAACTAACCCTCACAGAAAACTTTCTGCATTTTTACAATAAAAAAAACCCTTGGTCACTTTATTTTTAT
Organism: Sinocyclocheilus rhinocerous; assembly: GCF_001515625.1. Taxonomy (NCBI): domain Eukaryota; kingdom Metazoa; phylum Chordata; class Actinopteri; order Cypriniformes; family Cyprinidae; genus Sinocyclocheilus; species Sinocyclocheilus rhinocerous. Next base: position 595,088 of record NW_015660877.1, on the reverse strand, counting down.
ACCTGTTTTACAAATAAGGACATTCCCAAAGGGACATTTTTGGAGATTGTTTTTGTCAGGTTTACTCACTTACAAAATTGTCCCCAAAATATGGTTAACTACGTATACGCACACACACATACATCACTCTCACACAGTTTTAGAGACTGCGCTGCGCACACAGAGAAATATTCAGGAGTAGGGCTGGGTATTGATTCAGATGTTCCAATTCGATTCGATTTCGATTTTCAAGCTCTCAATTCGATTCGATTTCGATTTTCGATTGGATATTCGATTTCAATTCGATTCTCGATTCGATTTGACTATATGAATATAGATTTAATACAAATCCTATATTTATAAAAAATTAACAGTGAACATAAGATTACAAATGGTAAATTAATAAAAGGAAAGTAAGAGCCACAAACCTGTATATTAAACACTTTTTATTTTAGGTACACTTGGGTACAATAAAACAAAACCCAACTCTATATTTCAAATGCATACAATGAATAGACAGAATTTTGATGCAAGATGAAAAACTGATGCTGAAAATTGGACAAGTCAGAACAGTCGCATGCCTTGATCAAACAGGATCAGGTTATTTTACGTTTAAGACAAAACAAACATAAAATCTTACAGCATTAGCTGTAACATGTTCTTTATGCACCAAGAGCTTGTAACACTCCAAAGAGAAAGGAAAAAATGAAATTGCATCATATGACCCCTTTAAGCAATGAATGAATGATGGACTCTCCGTTGTAACATCACGCAAGGCAAATAAGGGGGTGACATCTAGTGGATTAGACTAGTAATAAGATTAACGTAAATCTTATGTTCAATGTTTGTGGAAATAAATATAGAAAAAAATCGATTCGTGGCCTTTGAGAATCGATATTGAATCGACCACATTTTAAAAAACGATATATCGAAAAATCTATTTTTTTGCCCAGCCCTATTCAGGAGCACAGAAACTTGTCAAGATGCCCCTCGAATTTTATTAATAAAATAGTTTTGATACTGAATCACTACATTATATTTCTCAGCAATGAGTGGGTAAAACTGATATATTCAAAAGTAACTAAACTCACAGCTCTATTGCTTGTAAAGAGAGACGCAAGACGCAGGTCTTTTATACACACATGCAACTTTTACCCAAGCCTCCAGGTATACATGTCGACGTGAAATGTAAAGTGGACCGGGGACCTCAACCTCTGGAGGTGGTTTGAGCATGGTTTACTTTTGGGTCCTTTTAGGGGGTCTGAGATCACTTGGTTTGTTCACATATATGTGCTGAACCGCTCCGAGAGCATTTGGAGGGCTCAAATAAACTACATGTGAAAACACCCTCTCATTTTTCAACTTAAATGGAGTTTCTGAGTTCAATTCATTCTGAGAATGAGTTTTGCAAAAAAAAAAAAAAAGGAAGGAAGCGAGAATTCATACAAACTCCCCTTGAACTCTCAGCCACTGCTAAAATGGCTGTCTGAATGAAACAAGCAAACATATACACTGCATATCACCAAAAGTCTGAAAAATATACAGAACAATTTTTACTATAACATTCAGATCCACATTATGGCAAATTTGCTGCATATACTATATCACATTTGAGGTTGTACAGTTGACTGAATTGCTCACTTCTTCTTTATAAAGGGAGGCCACTGAAAATGCATGAAACATGACAAATAATCATGATGACCAGAAAACAAAAGGCATCAGTTATTCAAACCTCCAAGGCTTCCAAAGAAGCCATGTGAGACTTAAGGGTTAAAAAGTTCACAGGAGTCATATTGCAGTGCAGCTCATATCAACATCCTTGACAGCATATTTCTTACAGAACAATCACACATTTGACTTGCCTTATGCTTCTAAATATAAAGACAAAGAAGCTGTAGAGATCTGTGATGGCTAAAAACGCCACTCATGCTGATAATTAGTTCATTATCTCAATGTTTTAAGTCTGTAATGCTGAAAAGTCAAACAAATGAGTGTTAAAGTCGTCAGTTACTACCGTTTTAAATTTACTCTTCAACTGAGTGATTGTAGCCTGTTTTTTGACATCCTGTATAGTGCATTAAGCCTACAGCAAATGCTAAACCTAGCTTTGTATTAATAATTGCTTGCAGCATAGGCTAATCCCACAGCCTCAGTTCCTCATAATACCAATGAAAAAAAACAATAGGCCAATTTCACTCAACACTTTGTTCCTCTATTTACAGAAAGGAGATGTTTGTAATAGCCTTTCCTATAAAACTATTAAAAAATGGACCCAAGACAAAAATAGTGCTGATTATTTCTGGATCTAATTAATAGAGGTAGAGATCATTCATTTATTTTCATTCATTTCTGTGGCCTTTCACATCCAGTCAATTGCTATACATTCCAAATGAAATCAAAACAATTTAAAACATGATTCAGTCTTATTTAAAACATAATAAGCATGCTGTTCATGAGGACACACAAATAACATCTGATCAACCTTCTTTTGAGAGCTGGTAAACTGATAGCAACAGAAGCTTTTATATCCCAGCACTCTGGCAATAATGGAAAGTATGGGGAAATGAAGGTAGTGGCTCGTGATCCAACATTTGATGCAGAAAGAAGCTTAAGATTACAATAACACTGCATTGTGAAGTACTTGCTTGGAATTGTAGTTATTGAAACTTGACTGTGGTGCATACTTAGACGTTTCTGTCACTGTTGCTGCTTTTTTTTTAAATAGCTTAAACTCAACACTATCAGTCTCACCAGTCTCCAGAGAAGTTGAACATGAACTTATCTTGTATCAAATGAAACCAAAACCAGTAAACCTGCAATTTAGACTTGGGTTTTGATCATGAATAACACAACTGCACTGTGGACTGCTTTGTTAAATTTACAGTTAAAAAATGGCAGTAACTGCCATTCATCACTTTTTTACTATGAAAAAGTGATTTTACAATTATTGCAGGATGAAATAGCATGCCAGTTTATTAAAAATATACTTATATTTGATTGTTTGTGTAAAATGCATTAATACAGGATGTAGAACAATGGAAGGCCACGTGATGAAGAGCCAATAATAACAAATTAGCAAAGTGTCATTCACACAAACACAAAACAGTAAAATAATGCAAAACAATTAACAAAACAATCTGATCAAGTGTTCAAGTTCATGCACGCAATTCTGGGAATGCCCCTTTCTAATATAAAAGTCCACCATAAATGCTAAGGTAATCTATACTTAAAATAACATTGTAATATGCTTTGCATGAATTTTAAGTAGCCTAAACGTGCATGTATTGTTTTAGTACAGTAACTTAGTTAACTAAGTAACACGTTTAAACGGTATCGATTTACAACGTTTTTTTCCCCGTTAAAATTACTCACATTTTTTTTACACTATGCACTGACACGAATTAGGAAGTACATTTCTAACAGCGCATCGCCTTGACAGCACATATTACGACAAACAACATGTGAGCAAAAGAACAGAGTGAAACAATCATTTCCTGAATGCACGAGCCAGTACATTTATGTTTCTTCGTCCTTATCAAGTAAAGATGTTACTGTTAACTAATCCATCAACACAAACGCCTAAAATTCGCGAAAGATGCGCTTGACAAAGTCCCACTTGTTGATCGCTTGCACTGCACGCGACAAACCAAAATCCACGCGCTAGCTTCTAATATTATAATAGCAGTCTTTTAGTTCGTCGCATCACGTGCAAGTATCAGACTTGACAATGAACTTGATTCGCCGCGGAAACTGACTCAACTAGTCACGTCTTCCCTCCCTGAGCATTGATTGAGATAGCGGTGCGGGTGAGTAAACAGCGGGTCGGTGAATGAAGAACAAGCCCTTCCAGACACTTACCGCTCGCTCTCTGAGACAAGCTGGAGACAGATGTCTGGCCCATGTCGATCTTCAATGGGCCGCTAAACAAAAATCATACGACGCCCCAAGAACTTGTGCAACAAAGCCCACTCGATCGACATAACAGGAGACTCATTTCACTCCTCCAACTCTGAGAGCTGCTTCTCAAAAGAACTTTTCCATACGTTGTGAAGTCGCAAGACACGCAATCGAACTCTTGAGTCTCCGGATTGAAATGCCTGTCATTCCTTTTTTGCAGATTGTAAGCAGTCAGGGGCCATAAGGAGGAAGTTTCAAGCCCCTCCTTGCTTCAGCCCTGCTTAAAGGGGTCATATGATGCGATTTCAATTTTTCCTTTCTCTTTGGAGTGTTACAAGCTCTTGGTCCATAAAGAAGATCTGTAAAGTTGCAAAGACTAAAGTCTCAAATCCAAAGAGATATTCTTTATAAAAGTTAAGAGTCAACCACGCCTACCTAAAACGGCTCGTTCTAACACGCCCCCACATGTCTACATCACGATGTGGGAAGATTTGCATAACTCCGCCCAAATGTTCACAGGAAGAAAGGCGGCGTAACTTTTATTCTCGCTGTAGTATTGTTGCCGCCGCCGCCATGTCGTGAAGGCGCTGTGTGTTTCGTTGTGAAAGCGAAACTACTTTGTTTGGCCTTCCAAAAGAGGACGATATCCGCTTCGTCATGCCTGGAGCTGATCCGTGCTGGTCGCTGAGGAAATACATCAACTTAGTGCTGTGGATCACCGGATCAGCTTTCACCGTGGACGAAGCGGAGTCCAGCCCGGAGCCGTCACATGTCCTTCCGGACGCTCCTTCGTCGAAATCACCATTCTCAAGCCCGCCCGCAGCCGCTCACTCAAGCCGGCCTCCGCTCACTCTAGGCCGCCGTGTGTGACGCTGTGTGTTTCGTTGTGAAAGCGAAACTACTTTGTTTGGCCTTCCAAAAATGGACACGACTAGAAATCAGTGGTTAAGTTGTATTTACAACACTGTTCCAGAACACTTCAACCCAAATATTCAGATGTGTGCAGCACATTTTATGGAGGACTGTTTACTGATCCTGGGAGAGTAACGTTAGACTAAAATGCCGGCAGTTCTGACTCACGTAAGTACGTTTTCTTTTATCATTTGCCACTGATGATTCAAACGCGAGTTTTGGGCAGTGTAGAGAAGCGCTTGTTGTTTGTCATTTCTCCAGCACACCTCGCTTTTTTCAGACCGATGAGCTTTGTAAAAATCGACGCGTTTCAGAAAGGCGAGGCATAGAGGAGAAACAATAATGTACAGTATGTGGAAAATAATGTGTTTTTTTAACCTTAAACCGCATAAACATTTCATTACACCAAATACACAAAATAATGTTCTTTTTAGCAGCATCATATGACCCTTTTAAAGCATGGAAATGTATGTGGGTAATAATGTGTTGGCCAAAAGTGACATGATCATTAGAAAATACTAGATCAGGAGTGTCCTTGCTATTTTTGACCACTGCTTTACTGTATTAATATGAAAATAAAACATGGTTTATTCTGTTGTAAATATCTGTTGCTAACCATCACAATATTTTTGATCAAGAAATGACAGTGAAAATGTTTCCCTGACTTGTATATCATCTAACCAAAGAGAGTAGGCTATCAATAAAGCTGTATCAAATATTCATAATGTATAAAAACTAAAGATCATTCATTACTGATGATTTCAAGACATGATCATCTTGCATAACACTACTTTTACTCCAGTGAGTCAGTCAGTTTCTGGAAAGACACATACCTTAACACTGACCTTCAAGAGCGGGGCATGTTGTGCACACCATTAAATAGTATTTAATAATATGCTCTCAGGAAAATTTAAATGGTTAAAAAAAATTAAACTAATTATTTTATGAAACAGCGAAAAGTAACCATTAAAATACAAAAATAGTATTGGCCATTGTATTTTAAATAATAAATACTACAAATGTATAACATTTAAAACCTGTGACAACTTGCCCCATCCTGACCTGAATGAAAATAGCCTATCCATGTCTGACTAAATGCGAGGTTGAGGTTTTATTGTTCACAATGAGACCATTTTCAAGGTTTGACCATTTTAGGAGTTTGAACCCAACATATAAAATCACTGCTAGCGAAAACACACATTTGTGTAATTAAAAACATGTCATTGATTGATTGATTGAACTAGCCCCAGTCTCACTTATATGACACTATACATAGTCTTTTGAATGTCAAAGTTCTACGAAAGTTAGCACTTTATTTATTTTGCATAAAAAGGGAAGTCAAAAGGACACACTATGAACCTCTGGTTCCATTTCTCCTTTGCGTCCCATGAGAATGAGCATTTTTGCAATAACAAAGGTTTTATACCAACAAATACTAACATTGCTATAATCTTTGTTTGCAGCTAATGCTTTGCTTTCGTCAAAAGAGGCCAAAAGCCCCACAGATTAGCCCCCCCCTCCAAAGCAAAAGTGGTGGGTGGGATTCAAAGCAGGAAGCCTTACGAAAACAAGTCTACTCTGGCAATGTGAGCTATTGTTTTGCACACAGCAAAGCTGAATGTTCTCATCAAGTATGAGCTCTCCACCCCTTCCCCTCTTCCTGAAGGTCCTCCTTACCATCATAACACCACAGCCCTGAGTACAAGCAGCTGGAAATAGTGTGATTTGTTGGTGTAATCTTTGTTCATGCAATCTTTCTTATTTTATAGTAATGGTTTTGTTATTGAATGTGTGGAATTATAATTTTTTATTCAAGAGGGGTGACCAAGTAGTATAGTGGTTTAGTATAACGGTCTCAAACCCAAATAGGGGAAACCAAAAAATGCAGAGCTACTAAGTGAACTAAGTGAAAGTTAACGGTTTCCTACAGCTAGACACACTGTATACAGCTAGCTCTAATCTAAAGCAGTGCTTCTCAACCAGGGGGTCGGGACCCATTATGGGAGCTAACTTTAGTCTAAATTAAAATTCTTGTAATCCACATTATGTATAATGTGTATATATATATATATATATAAAACTAAACTTACTATGTACTAAGACTTACTATATACATTTTTATATAGCTAGTCTTACTATGTCACCCCTTTTTTTCTTTTGCTGGGGTTAGCAAAAGCCCTAAATGGCCTGTGTGTGGTCAGAGTGGCATGTCAGTCTGATATCATAGTCTGTCTTCATCTGTTCAGTTAACACTGACAGAGAACCTTGTGTACTCTGATAACCCACTTTCATACACATCACATATCACATCACAAATGATTGACACACAGCCAAAACAATACAGCTGTAAGGGCACATCCATTCAAGATCATCTTGATTTTCCATGTATCTGCAGAGGTGAAATACACCTTAATATAGAGACACAATTTGTGATTGTGCCAAACAACCTGTTTATTTTTAGCTTAATAGCCTTGAAAATAATGTGATGAATATCTCCATGCTAAAGAATATATCTGGAAAACTATTCAAGGTGGCTACATTAGTATGCATACAAAAGAAGTGAATCACGGTATTCTATAATGAGTTCCTGACATGCATCTGCACAGGTTTAAAAACAGAAGGGGCATATGGCGAGTCACCAAATCACAACACACCTCCTCATATCCTGACACTATTCCCGGAGAACGCTGCCATCTATTGACCAAGTGCATGCAGTCTGAATGCAAATGTCTCATTTGGGTAAAACACACACATTTCTACTTACAGCTCAGGGGTGGTATATGGCTTGTGAATGGTTTTGCATGTATTGTGATGCTATTTGATCCTTTAAACTGTGAATCACTGCCAGCGCCGCTCAGAATGTCAGGAACTTTCATCACAATACGTAAATCTGTTCAATCAAATGAAGTGAATTCACTTACTGGCACGATTGTTTGTCCACATGCCCTACCTGAACTCTTTTGAGAACATTTGAGAAGCTTCATCTGAATTCCAGTGTAGTCCGATATCCCAAGAGGCAGACGTCTGGACTTTGTGTAGAGAGAAAAATCTGTCCATTTGCTCTAGAGTGTAGCCTAAGTGCATATGGGGAGACAGTAATGGCATACAGCTAATAACGGCAAAGCGGATCTCTTTGCAACCCATCAAAACAAACACAACCCTCAAATGTTGATACAATGTCTATGTCTTTAATACTCATAGACATACTGCTCATCAGCTCATCTACCACTATCCTCCTACCCTCCTTATATTGTTAAAGGTAATGGGTGCTGATCAAAATGATCACTTCAAGTCCCCTAAATGGGTGCAAGGACCAAAACTTAAATGCAACATCACTGGAAACAACGTAGGAAAAGCTCATTAATTATTAACTGCCAATCTCAGCACAAAATAGCAGCCAATTATTGTTTAAGTGATGCCATTTAGTTCTTTCCTCTGCTCAGATTATTTATTTATTAACTCTAAACCCAGAGAAAAGTTATAGCGTGTCAAGATTCTTGCACCTCATCATGATATGCAAATATCTAAACCACAGAATCAACTCTGCAAATTTAAGCAAGATCTAAAGATAATCGTCTCATGCATGTTTCTTTAATTATGATGCATGAGACTTAAGCAGTTTTTTTAACCAAGCATCACCTAAAAATACAATTTCAGATATGGCCTGCACAAACCACCAGACGATGCATTGCTGGAAATGTTTTTGTAGACAACTGGCTCCTGTTGGGCTGTTTACCCAATGATGGAGCACAACAAGGTATGGCAAACCTTGTCGATCAATACTTGACATCCTGCCTGTAAGTGATTTTCCCCAGCACGGATGGCTCTTATTTGGAAATCTGGGACATTTAATAATAGTACATCGCAGGGGGAGTGGAGAGCATTAAGTTTCACCAAGCAGGGAAACAGACACTGATTATGCTCCCAACATTGGGAGGACTAACACTGTTCACCTGCTGAGGGGAGACTTGCACAATGATAAGAGGTATTACCAGGACACTAAAACGTAAGGAAAAACTCATTAGGTGTAATGACGGGGTGCAGTCCTATATCCTTCAGTTAAACACATAATTACATCAGATTTATTTGACAGGATACAGGTACTGTATACAGCGGTAAGTGTACACTTTATAAAGATAAAGGGCATAAATAGCACATGCACATTAGTAAGCTGTAAGTTTTTCTTCCTTTTTGCACTTTGTAAAGTAGACGTATAGACATATTGTAAATATCAATATATACTAGTTCATTTTCAAAGCTACTAACTACTGCTTCATGTTATTTTATACTCTGCCATTTAGAGTATGTGTCGCTGGCTGATATAGAAATCATCTTGGAGTTTTACTAACAACTAGCAACAAGAATGTAGCAACATATAAAAAAAAGTTTACTTTCTGTTTTAAATTTTTAAGTGGAATCAAATTGGCTGTACAAGTCATTTCAATTCAGGTCATTTTGAAAAGTTATTCTTGTATAACTTAAAAAATGAAGAAGAAATTGGTTTAAGAAATGGAAAAACATATGTTGCCATGACTTAATTGATCATATCATTTTTACAGTGTGTAAAAGTGAGAAAAAGTGTCAGGCATTACTGAGGGAATAGGAGTAGTATTCATGTGATCTCAATATGGCTGCCCCCACAAGCAGACCCACTCCATGTAAAATAAAACACCTTTTATTAGACTGTTGATATCTCTTGTGTGATAAAAACTTTTTTTCATTCACTGTTTAACAGACATTTTCACAGCATTTCTGAATTGTTGGGTTGCATGTGGAGTACAAACAAGAAGATAAACATTTAACTTACTCTAAGGTGTTTTATTTTAAAATTCTTACACGTATTACGAACCTCACCTCCAACAAATCAATAACAGGCAGTCACATGGCTCTTATTTTTTTTTCAAAAACAGCTTATACCTCATTTCCTGTGCATTTCCACTGATACAGCAGATCCACTCAGTAACTCTGTGACTAGGGTTGCAAAAAGGTGGAAATTTTCCAGTAAATTTTGGACATATTCCAGAAATTTTGGAAACATTCCAGGGATTTTTGGAAAGTTTCCGGAAATTTACCGGACATTTTCCATCCCTTTGCAACCCTATCTGTGACTAACTTTTTCACAGCATGAATGACCCACATCTCAATTCCTGCCATGAAAGAATAACCCTGCTCGTATGTAAACCCCAAATCTGAAAGTTTTTGCAAACCAATCCCAAACAAATACGAATTTGCTTTGCAAAATATCCAGAGGGAGGTTCTCCTGTATAGTTTGTGTGAGCCACAATCACGCACATATACATGCACATAAGACTTCAGAATGTATTTCAGGTGGGAAAACATGATATCTAAGCAGCTGGATCTTGATTGGCAACAGACAAACTTCTGCTCTGTTTTAGTATACGTGACACCTGTGATGTTACAATCAAAGTAATACCGCAGTTCCTGTCAGATTTTCACTTTACTATACACAGAGTCACAGACAAATGATATCGGTGTCAGATTTCCTCTTTGCTGCCAAAAAATAAACGACAGAATGAGGGACCGAACCTACTAGCAGCATTTCCATGCTATGACACACAAAAAGCATTGCAAATCCAATCGGAACATCTCAAGACATGGACCAAAAATAGGACAGTAATACAGCACCAGCGCTTAGCCTGTGTGTGTTTATTCAATGATTAACCATCACGCTAGCTGGATTCCCAGAATGTGAGCCGATAATGAAAACATCAATACAATGTGAGGTACGTAAAAGAGCGTGCAAGAGTGCATGTGTCAACAAACCATCAATATCACACCATGAGAATCTAACACTCTTCTTCAAACTAAAACACTCATAATATGCTATTTTAACCAAATAACCTAATCAGTATGAAGCCTAATAAAAATGAAAGAAACTTTCTGAACTCTTTTAAGCAGAGTACTATATCTATCTACATGCACACATACACACTTGTGTCAAAATGTTGAAGACTTACAGGCATGTTCCATGACTGGAAGGATAATCAAAAAAATCAACTGCTCCAGTGAGATGGTCCTCAGTTTCCTTTCTCACCGTTTCTCTCTGATTCCCTCTCTCCCTCCCTCTCTCTCTCTGACTCTCATTCACTCTCTCTCCTCACTTCCTGTGGTGCTCTCGCAGCCTTCTTCTCTGCAGTGGTGCACGGCAGGAAGAGCGGCGAAGGCTTGAGGATG
>NW_015660877.1:561400-583909 GCF_001515625.1 Sinocyclocheilus rhinocerous | reverse complement strand
TCGGCCTCCCTCCCTCTCTCTCTCTCTCTCTCTCTCTCTCTTTCTGACTCTCACTCAATCACTCTCTCTCCTCACTTCCTGTGGTGCTCTCGCAGCCTTCTTCTCTGCAGTGGTGCGCGGCAGGAAGAGCGGCGAAGGCTTGAGGATGACAAACAGCCATTACCTCCATTAAAGTGAGCTGACTGAGCCAGTCTGCGCCCATCAAGTGGAACCTCCCAGTCCACTGGGGCTTTCAGCTATCGCCTTTGGCTACGGGGAATGGGGTTGAGGAGGAGGGGTGAGTTGATGTAGCGTGAGACAGCTCTGTAGCCTTCATTAAATTACTTGCGTCCCGCTGAAACAGATGACTCTAGTCGTATCGCCAGTGTTAAGTTTTTTTTTTACACGCTGCATGCTGAGGCACAAAAGTGAAGTGCTTGCCGGTGTGTGTGATGTGCTACATTCCGTCGGGGTCAAAGCCGGGCAGGGCCTCGCACAAGTGGGTTTGATGGCGCGTTACTCGTGGGTGAGAATCTGTAACAATTTCTTCCAAATCTATTTTCGTGTTGCAACCTGACGTCAAGAATTGGCAGCAGTTCAGAGAGGATGAATCACTGCTTGAGAGTAGGTTTTTAAAGCTCACCCCTGTAGGCGGAGTGCTCACATGAACCTAAACATTTTCTTAGCATTGGTCAAAGCAACTGCAGAAGCACTATTCTCAGGACACATGAGTTCACTGGATGATATTGTATAATTCCAAATTTACACTGCAAAGGTGGCACAAAAGTGCTTCTGATGTGTTTTTACACGGATAGTTTAATGCTGCTCAGAGGTGGCATGAATGCATTTACACAGCAATTACAACTGTTTTAGCTACATTTAAATAAACTAATTTAGTTGACTAACTTTCAACAAAATTTATTTAAATGTAGCAAATATAAATTGATTGCAACCACTTACCTTAATTTTTTTTTTTAGTAAATTCAATTAATCATTTTTTTCAGTGTACTTTGATAGTAGGTTTGAGGTGGGTCAGAACAGGCATAATCTAGTCTGGCTTTTATGGAGCATTATGCCTTTAATTTTTGTTTAAAGGGACAGTTCACCCAAAAATTTAAATTACCCCATGATTTACTCACCCTCAAGCCATCCTAAGTGTATATGACTTTCAGACAAATACAATCGGAGTTATATTAGAAAATGTCCTGGCTCTTCCAAGCTTTATAAAGGCAGAGGTTGTCGAGATTTTAAAGCCCAAAAAAGTGCATCTATCCATCATAAAAATTATTCCACATGGCTCCAGGAGGTGAATAAAGGCCTTCTGAGACGAAGAGATGCATTAGTGTAAGAAAAATATCCATATTTAAAACTTTATAACCGTAATCTCTAGCTTTTGCTAACTCTCGTACTTGCGTTCACATTCCAGCAGCATAAGCTCCGGTGAGAATATGCTAGTCTCGTGAGAACCAAGTTTTGTTTACAGCAAAGGAAAACCAGTCTCGTCTTGGCTTATATCGAAATCCTCTGACATTTTTCTTTACAAATCCTCATTTTATACTTCTAAATCATGACCAGTGTCTTGTTTTGCTCTCTCCTCTGCACTTCCGCATTCGTCACTTCCTACTGTACATCCTACATCATACGCTGGAATGCCTCTCTCTAGTAAACGTGTGTATTAGTTAGCAGAAGCTAGAGAATACAGTTTATAAAGTTTTAAATACGGATATTTTTCTTGCACAAACGCATCATATCGTTTCAGAAGGCCTTCATTAACCCCCCTGGAAGAAACAAAGCAGTATTAACTTGGCTGTGTAAAGACACCTTAAGTGAACACTGAGATGTTGTCAAATTTACACTGCAAAGGTGGCACAAAAGCATTAGGTGTTACATAGTTTCATACTGCTCAGAGATGGCATAAATGCATTTACAGGTGTATAGTTTGATTCTAGGGGCGTAGGTGGATCAGAGCAGCATATTGTAGTGTGTATTTTATACAGCATTGTCTTTCATTTTGAGCAGGCAAAGAGCAGCCTTAACTCGGCTGTGTACAACGCCTATAGAGGTATTCTACTGCTATCTTTCCACTTTTTTGCAGTTAAAAACATAGTAAGAATTCCAAATGGATTAGCTTAACAGAATGTTCTGGGCTGCATTGAAACCAACGGAGCTACAATCAACTTAGGCTTACGATGCTTTTGGGAAACGCAGCCCTGGATTCTATTCAAGTTTAAGATGATGCATGCAATTTTTTTTTAGATAAAGTTTTCTTTTATCCCAGTATAGCAAAGACAACTATATGCAAGAAATTTGTGGCTAGATTCCCCCGAAAAGCTGTTGGAACACTGCTCTGTTTGTGAGCATTCTGACTAGTATATAATTGAGCTTTTTATAAATCCATTTGCTGACAGTAATTATTTCACCTTCTATTAAGATCTATTCAACAGCAACTGTGACATGCTGTCATTTACCTAGAAAATCTGTCAGTACAGACTGCCTTTACAGTAATGCACTTTCAGCAGGCTTTGTGGTATTGTAAGCATCATGCAAAAGTTACCGGCAAAAGGGTTTACTGGTGCATAAAATTTTGCACAGTAAGGTTATTAAGTGATTTTATCTCACTAGTCTCATGTTAACACATACAATGTTTAGGTCTAGTAATGTAGCACAGGAATTTGCAGGAACTTGATTCTATCCATCCGTTGTTGATTGGATTTTGAGATGAATGTGAGCTTGTAGTGGATTGTGGAGGGGCAGGGTTGAAGTAGATTAAATGATTGGAGAAGTCCTGCATACGTCACCAGAGAGAAGTATGTCATTTTCACCATACATAACATATAGATAATTCACAATACAATCTATAACATCAATACTCATTTTATACCAGTTTTAAAAAAAAAAAAGAGTATTATAATGGTTGTCATATTTCTCTTACATTTACAATCAGTCAAGCCTACTTGAACCATAAAAAAGAAAACAGAACCATGAAAACAAATATCTACTTTTTAATAACAAACACAAACATTTGAATCACAGGAACCTTATCCTAAAACTGAATGTTTGGTCCATAGTTTAGACGTCTTAAGTAGCAGTTAATGCTAGTAATCTCAGCTAAGCATAACGCACATCAATAGGGATATTTGTTAAAAAAAAAAAGTGGTGTCAAAGTCCAATCAGCACTTCCGAGAGCAATTAATGAATGCTCCCTGTGTTGTTGAAACAGCACTAATGCTGTTACAAGATCATAGCAACACACAGAGATAGTCTTGTGTGCTTTTGGGATGTTGTGAAACTAGACTGTGATATTTTAACCCAGTCAGGTTACCTTTTGCCATTTAAGTTAACCAGTGCTGAGAGAAAAGCACATGGTGTGATGGAAACATCCAAGTCTTTTAAGTAACAGCGCCGTCACTGATTTGCACTGTATAAAAGCAGCAAATAACGAACGTCAGGCACATTAACACGCAACCAATACCTTGCATAATTGCTTTTTTAACCGTAACCATACCGTGACTAACCATACCGAGATATTGTCCTACTGGTTGACTCATGGATAATGTGGTATGTCTCAAAACGCTAATAAATCGGTAAATAAACACCCTTTTGATAAAATGTTGAATAAATGCAGATGCCATCCTCTCAGCTCTAAAAATACAACGGAGCATAGCAATTACAGATAAAAGGCATGATGGCAAATCTTTACATGTGCTCTTTGTGTGTCTGCCGAGAACGCCCACACTGTCTGACGCAAAGAGCTGCTTCACGATCCTACCAAAGAGCAAGCTGAACATGAAGAAGAAGAAAAGGAGGATGGGAGAACGAGAGAAGGAGACAATCAGACCAGTGGACATAAAGGGCTCTTGTCAGGAGCCACTGATATGTTAGGAATAGCTGCCTGGCAAGAGCATTCACGCCCCTATGAGAAAGAACTACATATACCTAAACAGTGATCTACTCTACAAAGCCTTGTATGCACATCATTGTCTAAATTCTGGTTAAGCCTTTATTTAAAGATGTTTACTTGCTCTATAGCTATTAGAATATGATATATTGTATACATGATAATCAGCATATTCCAAATAATCTAAAACAAGCACATTCTTCTCATAATTTCTTGTTAAAAATGCTGGCATTGGCAATTTATTAAGTCGTCTTTAGCTATTTATTATTTTAAATAGCATAATGAATATGCTATTTATTTACATGTATGTTAATATTATTTAGAATTTTCTTTTTAAATATATATAAAAAAAATAAAAATACTATTTAAAAGAGCAAAGAACATGCACTACTATTTTTGAAAGAAGTCTCTTATGCTCACCAAGGCTGTATTTATTTGATCAAAATACAATAAATATTTATCCAAAATATTAATATGTATTTTATTAAAATGTAATTTATTCTGTGATAACAAAGCTATTACTCCAGTCTTCAGTGTCACATAATCCCTTCAGAAATCATTGTAATATGGTGATTTGCTGCTCAAGAAACATTTCTTATTATTATCACTGTTGAAAACAGTTGTGCTGCTGCTGTTTTTGTGGAAACAGTGATTTTTCAGGATTATTTGATAAATAGGAAGTTCAAAAGAACAGCATTTTTTAAATTGAATTTTTTTGTAACATTCTAAATGTATTTGCGGTCACTTTTGATCAATTTAAAGCATCCTTGCTGAATAAAAGTATTCACTTCTTTAAAAAAAATCTTGCTGGCCCCTTACTGATTTAAATGGCATCATAAGTCATTAAAAGCATTGATTTACACTCATTTGCATCTACTTCAATCAAAAACAAAGTTCTCTCTATGTTCTTTAGCTTCTGTTTAAATCTGCTTACCTTTAGTAGGTGGGTTGTACCTAACTAAACCATTTACAAGTTATATATGTAATTTTTCCATTTCTTTATTTCTACACTCCTATAAGAAGAACTCAAATAAAAGTTGATCAAATAAAAAATCATACATATGTAAAAACGGTTTGTTTCCATAAAAGCAACTGTCATAAAAGTTTCTATATCATCTATATCACAGGCAGAATGAACTCAATATGCCAAGTCTCTACTGACACTCTATCTACCATGAAACTCTATTCATAGACTGTTTAAAATTCATCCAGAGGTGAGAGGAACAAGCTTTTAAGAGGGTAAAGAACAGAAAAGGTTCTGTCTCCAGCGCATTGTTAGAAAAGGGCAGCCTCTCTCTACATCTCCGCTCCGCCGGCCTCCATCTCTGTGTCATTAAGTGACTAATTGTGTGCAGAGGGATGACACACATCCTCACACCAGCATCAAAGCAAAACCTACAAATTAATCCAAACAAACAGAGAGCGAGGAGGCTTTCTCTCAGTCCCTTTCTACCATGTCGCACAGTGTGAAGGATAAAGTGCGGGTCTGAATGCAAACTACCATTGGATGTATATTTAAATGTGTCCATTTCTCGAAACACAATGACGGGATCTTTGCAAAGACTGCATATAGATCATGAAGTGATGCTGGCAGAGAGGAAATAGATGTACACTAAGTAGCATTAAGTGGTTGCAGGAACACAAACAAGACATTATGAATTATTGATGTGAGGCTTTGTGAAAAACAGTCATGGGGTTAGACTTAAAACATTGCAGCACAGAATCATTCTTAGACATCAGACAGGATTCAGAGCAATACTGACAAGAACTGATGCATTGCATTGGAAAAATCTGAAAGAAAACACCCCCTGGTGGACATGCAGCAAAGCTGCAGTGCAAAAATGCACTGAAATCTACAGTAGTATTATTCCAGTCACGCAGCACAAAAAAACAAGTCAACTGCTGACAATGTGGTATATTTAAAAACATTTTCTAGGTTCAAAATAAGTGTTTTATCGACAGCATGTCACAAGCATACACTCTTAAAAATAAAGGTGCTTCAAAAGGTTCTTCACAGCGATGCCATAAAAGAACCATTTTTGGTTCCACAAAGAACCATTCAATCAAAGGTTCTTTAAAGAACCATCTCTTTCTTACCTTTTTGTAATCTGAAGAACCTTTTTTCACCACAAGAACCTTTTGTGAAACAGAAAGGTTCTTCAGATGTTAAAGGTTCTTTATGGAACCATTTAGACAAAAAGGTCCTTCTATGGCATCGTGAAGCACCTTTATTTTTAAGAGTGTAAGGTTGATGATGATGATGATGATGATGATGATAATACTTTGGTTGATTACAACATTTAATTTTTTTTTATAAAAAATGCAGTATTACAGTATTATTCTGCAAAATATTACATGGTTACAGTATTTCAATGGAAGTAAACAAAAGAAATCTAATGCTTATGTTTTTCAAGAAGCACTTACATTAAATATTCAGTAATGCTGCTTATAATTAAGGTTTAATCAATAATTTTTCTAAACTGTTCATTACCGTTGGGAACACTTCTCTAGCATGAAACTCTTGTTATGTGTTAGTGAAGTGGATGGAGTTTGCTAATGTAAACAGTGATTTACAGAACGACACACCTATTTGGTACCACTGCATATTTTTTGAGAATGTTACTAATCATTATAACTAGTCACACTAGTTCCAAGTCATCATGAGTCCAGGGTTATTATAGTCAACTAAAACTAAATCTGAAACTAAAATAAAACAAAACAAAAATAATTATAATAATAATAATTAACTGATTTTTTTTTTTTTTCAGCTAGTTGCCAAGGCAACATTTCAAATTTTAATACAGTTTAATTAAAGTTTAACTAGATTTACTAAAATAAATAAAACTGAAAATACTAATAACAAAAATTATATAAATATGTATTTAAAAATAAAACGACTAGAAATGACAAAAACACAGCTAAATTACTAAAACTTTAACTAAAATAAAAAAATGAAAACGGATATGGAAAATATAAAAAGTAATTAAAAATAATAATAAAAACTGAATTTAATAAAAATGCAAAATAGCATTTCAATTACTGTAAAATAACAATGCATCAGTCTTCTTCCTGTAATTTTAAAACAATGAATTTTAAATCTTAATGATCAAAATGTACTTTTCCTTATTTAAAACTGAAGGATGAGTCACAATAAATTTCTGTACTTGAAATCATGCCACAATGCTGTCAAGTTTAAATTGTATTGAACCGTGAACATGAAGGCCAATGTCTGAAACAAAACTATGAAATCTTTAACTGTTCACAGACACATGATGCACTTTAACTGAATTCATACAGCATTAACTGTATTTCTGTGAATATGCAGCTCACTACACTCGCTACAAAAATAATAAACGACTAAATTTAAATCTAGACCATCGACAAAACACAAAAGCTTGAGCGTGGTTAACTGAAAGGTGAGCTATCAGGAAGTGGTTTTAAACTGTCATTTCCAAAGATATCTCACTCAGCTCAACACTACCAAAGATGTGCATCAAGCAATACAAGACATGATGTTTTATATCATTAACAAGACAATTGGCTGCAAGATGAGGATTGTGCATAGAGGCCATTTGCAAGACATGCATATAACCATCTATTTGCCCTGGACATCTGACCTATAAAATGGTTGTATGAAACCGAACTAGCTCAACAATATTATAAGCTTTTCCACTGTCAGTTCATCTAAAAACTTTCCACATGAGATCACCTCTCATTTTAATATATATCTACAGAGATTGTGGTTTAAAAAAATGTGTCAGACAACTAGGCAGCTGGGTTTAGCATGGTTTAAAGGTTACAGAACAATGTGGGTGATGACATTTAAACCAGACTTTCTCTGAAAGTGTTTACTAATTACAGTTGGTTAAGAAATTATTTCTCTCCTGCGTGGTAGGGCAAGAAACTACAGAGCAAAACCTTTAACACAAGCATGTACAAAACTGTATAAGAATTACAGTGTTTAGCAGCCATAAAATATGGATGAACGCACTTCAGTCATGTCGTGTGGATCAAGCAAAACAAACAAAAGAAACAAATGATATTAAGATTGCAATTCATGCTATTTATTGGTTTATTTATTATGCCCCTGTTATTTGATTAAACTAGCTAATCTTAACCATGAATTCAAGAGACATCATAAAGTTAGCCTATTTCTAGCAGTTATACAAAAAGTGTGTTTATTTTTTTAAGAGCACTAATGGCAGCACATGCCAACAAAGTGTTTTATCATTTTATCTTTTACAAGCGGAAAACCAACAGCCCGCATGTATTTGTCAGTATCCTGTTTGGGTTTAAGTGCAAGGTCTTGAATTGAAACCAATGCTTGGACAATATGTTGCATTTAGGCCCACCAGACATAGTTTTCACACCAAGTCTTACATTACACATAAATATCAACATATTGTCATCAGATTCAGTCAATGGAACAATATTTGTCATTTGGGGTCACACCTAATGCACATCATGAACCTTTTAGACATTCGAAAAATAAAGAAACAAATAAACAATGTGAATTAATAGAACAATGTAAATAAGAAGAACATTAATGTAAAAGCAGCATTTATCATGTCGTAAAATATACTTTCTGAAAACAGGTCAGTCATTGGAGTTAACCAGACATTACGGAGAAGGGCATCACTGCACTGAACTTGATTTAAAAAATAAATGCAAAATAAATAATAAACATCATCCTACCTGAGCAGGCTGAACGGAGTCTGGTCAATATTCTAGATTTAAAAGCCGTAGTGTCACTTAAAGATCGAACTCGAAATACAGGAAACACCTGGGGAAATGTCTTCAGGTATGAAAAACTGTCTTCCTCCGCCATTCCGCTTGTATTTTTATTTCTAGAAAAAAATATAGATTCGTTTCAGTGTCCTGTAATCTTGTTGTCAACGTAACGCTGATAAAATCTGATGCTAAATTCTGTCTGCAGAGCTTTACCCGTCAGTTTATCGGTTGTAATGAGGAACTCTGTTCACCTGTTTAGGAGAACTCAACTTTCAAAAACACGAAGTCGACTGGCTACTTCTCCCCGAGTCTCATCAGAAGTTGTGCATGTCTTTCTTCTGCAAATAATCCTCTGCATTACATCAACAAATGAGACAGAAACGGAAACACCTCCATCAAAATGATAATCATCTACAAAGACTTTTACCCGGAGGAAGACTGAGGTCACGCTCTTTACAGCTGCAGGCAGTACCAAATCATCCCTGTGGGGGGCGATACCATACGGACTTGTAATACGGAGATTATATATATATATATATATATATATATATTCTTAACTTCTAATATTCTTAATATTAAATACTTTGCCAAAATCATAATATTAAAAATATATTTTAACATATACTACTAGGGTAAGATGACCCCGTTCTATACTTGGGGCAATAATGTTTGGTTTGGGATTTTACTGAAGTAACAATTAGAAAACAGTATTGCAGATGTAACTAACCTGTATGATTTCCTAAAAATACCAAAACACTGAATAGGCCTTCTTAAGCCTTTTGAAATAGGATACTTTTCATTTAGGGTGGAAACTGAAGAAGGTCTTTAGGCCATTTCGTAAGGGGTTAAATGACTCACTCAGTTTCCTGTTTTTCACCTTATGAAAGTCCCGTCCATATCTTAGTGCTCTCTCCCCACCGACCAGTCTGACATCATGTTTAAGGTAAATATGGTAGTGTGTGGTTTCCTCTTACGAAGTTGTTTATCAACACACAGAAGCCGGTTTGAAGCTGAACATTGGGGAAATCTGAGTGTCTCAATACTGTGTTAATGTGTAACTAAGTGGACTGGTCATCATGCAATATGTTATTTAAATGCTGGGTAGACCCTCAGTCCACCATAGAATCACCAGCTCTAGAATCAGCAAAGCATCTGCAGGTAAACAGGAGATCTGCCTTTTTATCTTTTTTCACACCTTTATGACTGATTATCTATGCCTGTGATTAAAGAGTTATCATTAAATGATCCTGATAAAATGTTTGGCTTAGTTGAATTAGGCTACACTTAACAGTGATAACTGATCCAGACATATTACTGTATCTCAGTTTTGCTCTGGGACTTTGGATTGTAATTTTTGGCACTATTACATAAACAACTATATATATATATATATATATATATGTATATGTATTTTTATTGTATTTTTTAAAGTCACAGAATCCTTTAAAAATCATTGGAATCTGTTAATTTGGTGCTCGAAATATTTTTTTTTATCATCAATGCTGAAAACACTTGTCCTGTTTAATATTTTTGTGGAGACTATAATACATTTTGAATTTGAATCTGGTAATAAGTGTAACAACAAAAATGGGCAAAAGAAGTCTCAGTGACTTTGCTAATTTTATGAAAATTTTCTGATATTTTTTTATAGTGAAAACAATTGCTGAAATTCCCCAAATAGACAAAACCGACACTACATGCTATTTTTTCATAAGGAAAATAAATAAAATACAATAATTGCCCATAATATTGTTACACACAACAGAAAAATAATGTAGGAAAGCTCTTGTCCTGCTTAATATTTTTGGAGATCTTACATTTTTCTAAGGATTTTTTTTTATGAAAATGAAGTTTAAAACAGCATTTATTTGACAGAAATCTTTTGTAAAATTTTAAATGTCTTTAGTGTCACAAAAGCATTAATTTCTTTTAAAAAATCTTGTATTTTTTATATTATACTCTGCATCATATTATCTAAGAGCGTTTTGAACTACGATGAATCTGAACTGGAATGTACTCATTTGACTCTTTGCTCCTTTATCTGAGTCATGTGTTCTCGGCTCTTTGGTTCAGGGTTATTGCCCTCAAATGCAGCTCAGTACAGAGACCTCAGCTGCTGTTAAGCAGAAACTGGTCAATTTATTCTGTGAAAAACGGGGGTGGAAGAGTAGAGATCAATCATAGCAAAGGCCCCCTGTTGGTTCTGAAATGCAAAAAAGTGTTGATATGTCCATATTAATTCCATGTAATATGTGGTAAGCTTTGCTAGTATTCTCATGTAATAGCAAGTCCATGTCATACTCAAATCAGTTTAATATCCAATAGGCACACCAGAAGGGTTTCCCATAAAGATGAACAAGATGTTCCTCGCTCTCTTAATGGTTTCCTGCTTTGCAATGGGAACAGCCAATCGAGTGTATGTCCACCCCTTCAACCTCTTTAGCTCTGAAAACATCAGCTGTGAGGTTATCCAGAATGAGGAACACAAGCCCGTCGAGACTGTCCATCCACTGACTCCTCTTCAGGACAGCACTGAGCCAGACCCACGATCCAGCAGCACCACAGAGAACCTGAAAAACCTCACCCAACGAACTGCTGTGTTAGCAGAACTGCAGAATTCACTCGGGTTACGCATGTACCAGGCACTTAGTCGTACACAGAAGCATGCCAACACGCTGCTGTCACCTCTAAATGCCTTTGGGTCTTTGGTGACCCTCTACCTGGGAGCATCCAAAAAGACTGCTATTTCCTACCAACAGCTGTTAGGACTCAACCTGGAGTCTGAAAAGGCCGACTGTGCATACTTCATTGATGGACACACAGTGTTGCGTACGCTCCAGGCCATCAGTGCGCAGGTAGACCAATCACGAAATGAGCTCAGGACCCTCGTGTGGACGTTCATTACCAGCGACGCTGACCTTTCCAAAGACTTTTTACGTGGAACACAAGACTTCTCAGATGACTCTTTTGTCCGAGCAGTGGACTTCTCAAAAGCAAAGGAAGCTGAGGTGCAGGTGAACAACTTTATTCAGAAAACATCAGACAGCAAGGTTAAGGACCTGTTTAAGGGTGTTACTCCAAAAACAGACCTCCTGTTTGCTAGTTCAGTGCATTTTAAAGGTGAGTGATTTAAAAATGTAATCCTTAGCCTCATTTAATTAAATCTTAAGTACATTCTAAATATATAAACTTCATGAAGAATCTTGAAAGACTTCAGCCGGGCTCGCACTACAGGATTTTTAGCCCGATTTTGCCCCGATTTCCCCCTCCCGAGAATCAGAGCAAAAATCTTGTCGAACGATGTTCGGCGTGGATTACCTGGTAATATGAGACATTCACTGATCGAATCTTGCATCTCCCGATGTGCTCGCACACAAATCGAGGCCGCCCCGATCATATCAAACATGCAAGGGAAGATAATCTGCAAAGATTCTCCTTATGTGTGTGCTGCAACCAGATTTCATAATAGGTTAGAATTTTAAAACTCCTGTAGTGTGAGCCAGGCTTTAGTGGCATTACTAAGTATAATAGGCCTAAAAGTAATATTTAGTAATTTTTTTATTATTTATTATTATTATTTAATTTTTATTTATTTATTTTTTTGCAAATATAGTGCTTCAGTGGCTAAAATACCCCATCGAGTATTTAGAGGGAGAAAAAAATAGTAGCCTATTTTATTATGCTCAACAGAAGATAATCTGCAAAGATTCTCCTTATGTGTGTGCTGCAACCAGATTTCATAATAGGTTAGAATTTTAAAACTCCTGTAGTGTGAGCCAGGCTTTAGTGGCATTACTAAGTATAATAGGCCTAAAAGTAATATTTAGTAATTTTTTTATTATTTATTATTATTATTTAATTTTTATTTATTTATTTTTTTGCAAATATAGTGCTTCAGTGGCTAAAATACCCCATCGAGTATTTAGAGGGAGAAAAAAATAGTAGCCTATTTTATTGTTATGCTCAACAGAAGAAAATGTAGAAAATAGGCTCATGGAGGCACTTCAAAAAATAAAATAAAATAATAAAATAAAATTATTGCCCATTTTTGTTGTTACACACAACAGAAAACATAATGTAGGAAATAGACTCACTGTTACACCAAATACACAAAATAATGTTCTTTTTAGCAGCATCATATGACCCCTTTAAAAAAATGAAATTAAATTTAAAAAAATAACTCACCTGCTGTAGGTTGGTATTTTGAAAAACACAACAGAAAACAATGTAGGAAATAGAGAGGCACTTCAAAAATGAAATGAAATGAAATGAAATCAAATTAAATAAACTTTTTAAAATATGTAACTTTTTCCAGGTAACTGGAAAACTGCTTTCCAACCTGAAGCAACCAGTGATCAGAAGTTCTGGACTCATGAGAACTCAAGTGTCGAAGTCCCCTTCATGATGCATACTGGAAACTACATGTACTTCAATGATGTTGGCAGGAAATGTTCTATAGTCAAGCTTGGTCTCAGTAAGAGGACCTATATGCTGCTAGTGCTGCCTAATGAGGGAGCTAGCCTGCAGGACACTGAGAAGCAGCTCTTAACAGTCATACCTGCATGGCATCGAAATCTAAAAGAAACGTGAGTACATGTTTGTCCTGAGAAAGTGCACACTGAAAATGGTAAATAAAATGACCTCAAAGACCAATCACAGATTTACTTGTTTGTGTTGGCAGAAATCTGGAACTATCGTTGCCCAAATTCTCCTTGACTGCTGTGACAGACCTGAGATCAGTTCTATCAGAAATGGCAGTGGAAAAATACCTCATGGGCTCCGATGCCAACTTCAGAAGACTGAGCAGCAAGGAGAACTTCACCATTGATAAGGTAAAATTCTGTTTAGAGCAAGCTAAAATCAATTAGGACCAGTAAAATCTGACTCTAACCAGTTCTGTAACAATTATAAATAACTACCTTTATAACCAACATGGTCCACACAGTTATTTTCATTACTGTAAACCAAATGACAACAGTAACCTCCATATATTTATCTCACAGGTCCTCAACAAGGTTGTGCTTGAGATGACAGAAGGAGGATCTGAGGTTCAGAACAGAACTGAAGATGAAACGGTTCCCCATAAAATCACGGTCAACCGGCCGTTCTTCTTTGCTATTGTAGAGGGCAACTCTAATGCCATACTCATGCTCGGCAAAATCGTCAATCCAACAACCTAAAAATCTCTGTTTTGGTGGTGACTTTACATTATATTACAATATAAACAGTGTTTTCATGTTTCCATTCAACTAATAACCATATGTTAAAACAATGGATAACATCAAGTCAACCTGTTATATCTTTGCTCAGGCAATCTTTTTAGGGATTTTCAAGACTTGGATGTTTTATATTTTAGTATCTGCTAATTACAAATGTTTAATATAGAATTTGTTCTATGCATAACATGGTTACTTGAATTAACTGCAATTATTTTAATGATGTATTCATAATAAGAAATATGTATAAACCTCATTTATGTACTGTTAAAACAAATAAAATTTGAATATTTATGAATAAATATGACTCGGAGGGATGCTCATTTTTAACTAAAATGGCAAAAGGATTCTACAAAAATGTAAGAAACCAAAAATCCTGTAAATAAAAGCAACCATACAGTATGAAATATCATAATCATTAAACAACCCACATTTACTTTATCCAGTACATGGTGCATCTTTAAGGCAAATGAACAATAAACAATTACTGAGGAAACTGCTACGAAGAGACCCCTAAAATCGAAAACACACACTCTATCCTCATTTTTTTATTGTTAAATCTTATTAGTCCCATTCTTACCCAGTGAAACACAAACTCCAACACCCATTTTGATATATTAAAAAAAAGAGGTAATTTGAGCATTAAACCTCTTTAGCGTTTGCACTGTTGATGCTATTTGGCAGGGTTCACCGGAGGGTTAATGTCTGAGAAAAACAATTTCTGCCAGATACAACTCCAATCAAACACCTGTGTTGAGTGCATTTTTTTTTTTTGATGTAACCACATATGACAGGACACGAGAGCTTATAGCACTTTATATGTTGAGTGCTTACTGGTTCATACAAAAAACTAATTTCTCATTCATTTCTCCAATAAATTTGAACCATACATTTTTTTTTTTTGGCCATATAATCCCATATAGTTCAACAATAAATAACTTATCAGAGAGTAAATCACATTCTTTTAGTGTGCTGCTCCTCCAAACAGGTCAGGATAGCTGCTATTAGAAGAGTTGAGGGATGGCAGAACTTCATAAAACCACTCCTGGAGCAGATACTGAGCCATGTGGCAACATTCTGATCAGTAACCATTTTGGACCCTACTTTTGATCTGGCCCCTCCAGGGCCATTCTGGTTTAGGACCCCGTCTGCTCCGCTGAAGCGAGATCTCTTGCCTCCTGTACCAGTTCCAGCAGAGAAGAGAACATGGTGATGTCGCTTGGCTGAAGACCCATCCTTATAATCTTGGGTAAAAAAAAAAAAAAAGGATAAGTATAATGAAGCAAACCCGATATGCACAAATAGGAGAGAAAAGCTAATCGTTCATCAAGAACCATGTTCATACCTGTTCTCCAAGATACTCCACATCCAGCGCCAGCTGCAGACGGATCTTGCTGTCATCTGATGGCCCTGCATTGACGCCTACGGTGCTGGTGGTGGTTGTTTTCCTAGCCTGCTTCAACCTTTTTAGACTTTCCTCCATCTTCCTCACTGAGCTCAGCACATCCGATATAGTCTCAAAATATCTATTAAACACAAAGGTCATTTTTAAACAAAAAGTTCTTCAATCTAGAATTAATAAACTAGTTTACCTAGACATTTCGGAATCATAAAAGTTTGCCTCTGCTGTACCTATGGGTGCAGTCTGAGAGTGTGACCCGGAGCCACTCCTGGATGATGGAGTCTTTCACCACATTTTTGGAGTCGGTGACCAGCTGATGGAGCGGCTGAAGTGCGTTGTCCATATAGGCTGAGGCTCTGGTGGGCACTTCCTATTAATGAGAGAACAACTAAAGTTCAGATCAGAGCACTGAGCAGCTTGTTTTCATGTAGAGGAAATGTAAACTTGCAAAGCTTGCAAACTGGCACGTTCAGGTTTTTAAAGTATGTAACAGAAGTAGACTTCACATTATGACATGCATCCAAGTGAAACAGATTATCAAAAAAGAAAAAAAAAAAAGAAAAAAGTAGAACAGGGACTTGGTTCTATCCAGATGTTGATCGGTTATTCCTTCCTACTGTTTATAAATTCTGTTTAAAATGGATAAAAAATGGAGACATCAAATAGTCTAAGTAAAAATGGTATGGGAAAAATTCAACCAAATAATTTAGAAACATTTCAAAACAAATCAATCCAAATGTGTTTTTATTTTCTTCCCAGCCTGTCTCTGATTCTTTCTGCATGATATTACATGGGCATATAACTCGACCTTGTTAGTCCTTCGATAAAGTCGTGGGACTTCCGAAGCGTTTTTCAGGAAACGAACGCTCCTTTCTGTTAGATGCTGAGTCATTCTGCTGTTCAGTGTGGGGATGCAGCTGGACAGGGCAGCGCTGGAATCCTGCAAGGCTTCTGGAGCACCAAACAGGAATGAAACGTATTACTTGGGACCATTAGAAATGGCATCCGAATCTTAACAACATCAGAAATGGCTTCAAACTCCAGAACAAACCTGAAACAACAGCAACGTTTTTGAACCCAATACTCTCCAATTTGGCCTTGATCATCTCAGAGATATCTGGAATCTGGGAACAGAGTGAAAGCATTTCTCACTCAATCCAAATGAGATCAAAATTAGACTGTGTGAAATAAAAATCAGAATTACCTGTCCTTGTAACTTATCAACATCAGCTGCAATGAAGACGAGCTTCTTGGTAGACAAAACAGTGGGGCCGCCAGTTTCGCTGTCTGCATCCTGTGATGTGCGGCTGGATGTGGAGGAGGCGGAGCTTGGAAGCGGTCTTACCGAATCTTTGCTAGTCTCTGGAGGAGGTGATTTTGTTAGGACCTGTGAGACGAAAAAGAAAGACATGAATAACAATCCTATTATAATTCATATAATTTCCACCAGGAATGCCTTACCTCTGTAAGAAAGGTAGCATATCTGGAAATCAGTTGTAGCATTAGTTTCCAAAATCGATGAGCAAGTGGTGGCAGGTACACCTGGTCAGCCCAGCACCTGCACACACAGCTCCACAACACCTCCGTCACCTGCAGGTGGTAACTGCTGCCCGCTGAGTTCACAAATTCAAAAAGCAGACTGGATGTCAGTGGTGATCAGTTACTCACGCTCTTGTAAAAGTGACGGCTATTATTTATCATAAAAAGCAAACAACAACAGGTCACCAGATGCACAGAGAAGGCAATACCATATTAAACATGTTTTATGTTCATGTGCATTCATTTTTACATGAACCCAAATACACTCACTGACCTGGAGCTGCCTCTAGTCCATTGGAAATGGCATTTTCTAGACTTCCAGCAATCTCCTTGAACCTGAAAAACAAGCCCAAGCCAGAAAGTCAAGAGACAGCTGTAGATACAAAGACTTCAAAGTCATGTTCTCAATGACTTCAAACTTAGAGATTTCAATATACAGCACAGGATATGCAAAGAATTAAACACAAAGGTCATTTTTAAACAAAAAGTTCTTCAATCTAGAATGAATAAAGTTCACCTAGATGTTTGCCTCTGCTGTACCTATGGGTGCAGTCTGAGAGTGTGACCCGGAGCCACTCCTGGATGATGGAGTCTTTCACCACATTTTTGGAGTCGGTGACCAGCTGATGGAGCGGCTGAAGTGCGTTGTCCATATAGGCTGAGGCTCTGGTGGGCACTTCCTATTAATGAGAGAACAACTAAAGTTCAGATCAGAGCACTGAGCAGCTTGTTTTCATGTAGAGGAAATGTAAACTTGCAAAGCTTGCAAACTGGCACGTTCAGGTTTTTAAAGTATGTAACAGAAGTAGACTTCACATTATGACATGCATCCAAGTGAAACAGATTATCAAAAAAGAAAAAAAAAAAAGAAAAAAGTAGAACAGGGAATTGGTTCTATCCAGACGTTGATCGGTTATTCCTTCCTACTGTTTATAAATTCTGTTTAAAATGGATAAAAAATGGAGACATCAAATAGTTTAAGTAAAAATGGTATGGGAAAAATTCAACCAAATAATTTAGAAACATTTCAAAACAAATCAATCCAAATGTGTTTTTATTTTCTTCCGAGCTGCCTCTAGTCCATTGGAAATGGCATTTTCTAGACTTCCAGCAATCTCCTTGAACCTGAAAAACAAGCCCAAGCCAGAAAGTCAAGAGACAGCTGTAGATACAAAGACTTCAAAGTCATGTTCTCAATGACTTCAAACTTAGAGATTTCAATATACAGCACAGGATATGCAAAGATGTTGGACTTTTTTTTTGATAAATACTAATTCTGTATTAAGAAGAAAATTAAACAGCTGATTTGTGATCTGAAAGGTCAGATTGGTAATGGAGAATCCATTATACAGGTCCATTATTGGCTGTATGTGACTTCCATGTGGGCTGATGCACAGGAAGTAACAGAAACAGAGTGACAAATGCCAAATGCATCTTTTACCATTCTTTTTGTTGATTAAAATCAGAGAACTTTTACACTTGGTATTTTAGTTGGAACAATTAACAAAATTATTAAGATGTCTTAAAGTGTTCAATAACTACAGTAAATTGCAAACATAGTTTCAAATCCAGTATGTTAAACCATTTAACAAATACAACACAAGAACTACAGAAGTTCACCACAAGACCTTAATTCCAAGAAAAAGCAAACACATTTTACAGGCTTAACTGGCTTAAACAAACTAAGATAGCAGTGGACTTTATAACCAGCGAATAGTCATCAAACATCACAGAGCAAAGTCTATCCAGACTAAAACACAGATCGATTCATATCCAGGGCGATTATCTCTCTTTAAATATATTGCAAAAAGAACAGAATCCAAGCTGCACATGAGATTCCAAAAAATGATGGGAAAAAAACTATTTGAGTCACTTCCAACAACAGACACAGGGAGTGTTTACAGGAAGCAGGTTACAAACAACCCTTTAAAGG
This sequence comes from Sinocyclocheilus rhinocerous, assembly GCF_001515625.1. NCBI lineage: Eukaryota > Metazoa > Chordata > Actinopteri > Cypriniformes > Cyprinidae > Sinocyclocheilus > Sinocyclocheilus rhinocerous. Next base: position 565,211 of record NW_015660877.1, on the reverse strand, counting down.
AATCTTTCTCTGCACTTTTTGGTGGGGGATTGACTGTTTAATGTCAATATACTATATCACAGTGTAGGAAACAAATGGGTCACACAGAATTTCCAGGTTGTATTGACCTAAAAAATAGTTCATGAACAGATAAAGCACTGGAAAGGTACAGCTGTGACTGGATTTCTAAGTCCTCATACTCACCGCAGCTGAAAGTACACTGGCAGGTTCCATTTGTTGTGGAAACTCTGGTAGCACGGATGTGCTCGCAGCCTCTTCACGCTGGCCTGGGAACCACACTGCCTCTCAAACTTACGCACAAAATCCATGCTGACAGTGTATCTCTACATAACAGAACACAGAAACAAGGAAAACCACTTAATGAGATGTACATTCCCATTATAAAAAGTGATTTCGTTTAAAGGTTACAACAAAAAGTAAAAAAATGCTACTGCGTGTTTTCACTTTGCTTACCTCATAAAATGCATCTGGGTTTCCAGGATTGAAAAGGGAAGGGACTCTTTCCTCAACACCTCTAATGATCTCAGGCCAAACGGAGTTCACCAGGAAGTCATATCCTGGAACAATGTCGGCTTTATCGCTGGGCATACAAAAGGGTAAACTCGTTAAAATGTATTGTGTGTAATATGACAGCAATGGCGGTGCAATGTAGTAAACATTCACTTTTAGTGGCAGACATACCTAGAGATTGCTCCACCAGTCACCTCTCGCAGCAGTCGACAATGGTGAGGCACAAACTCCAACAGCTTTGAGTACATCATCTTAAGACCATTAGGGTTGGACTTGACAAACTGTTCAACTATAACCTGACAAAAAAAGGAGAAATCTACATTCAGATGGAGAAGACGGATAACATGTCCATGAATTTTGTATCTTTACAATTGAATCTCATTTGCAAAACTCACAACATTGTCAATAATGACAGATATGCAAATTACAATTGACTGTATTGCTGTATCCGGGTGATATGCAAAATGTACCTCATCCATGTATGGTTTGACTAAGACCTGTCCGACCAGTGCCTCTGCATCCCTGGTCTTATCAATGGTAGCATATGTCCTGAGGCAATGCCGCACGATATCTATATTTGATGTCTGTAGGCCTTGGATCAATAAGCCTTCCAGGGACTGCTGAAGCATAGCTGTGATACCTGCTATTCTCTGGAACACAGAAAAATGCCCACACAAAATCAGTAAGTAGATATACGCTATATGGACAAAAGTATTGGGACACCTGACCATCACACCGACAGTGACAGTAATAAATGTCTGCATTCTAAATACATAAACATTAATATGGAGTTGGCCCTCCTTTGCAGCTATAACAGCTCTTCTTGGAAGGCTTTCAACAAGATTTTGTTTTTGTGGGATTATTTGCCCATTCATCCAGTAGAGCACTTGTGAGCTCAGGCACTGATGCTGGATGAGAAGGCCTGGCTTGCAATCTCCATTCATCCCAAAGGTGTTCAATGGGGTTGAGGACAGAGATCTGTGTGGGTCAGTCACGTTCTTCCACACCAAACTCAGTGGCGGCGTTTACACCACTCTATCCAACATTTGCTATTGTACTTGGTGATGTGTGGCTTGCATGCAGCTGCTCAGTCACAGAAAATGCAGACTGCATGGCTTGGTGCTTTATTTTTATGCTGCGTTCCAAACAACTCGAAACTCTGATTTTTCCCACCTCCGACTTGGAAATAACGTCTAGAACGCTGCTTGAAGTCGAACATCCGACCTGGGAACTCGGGGCAAATCGACCAACCCCAACTTCAGCGAGACACGTCATTTGATGTCACTGCATCTAACGAGCATACCTCGTGTCAAACTTTAAAACATTACACATTAAGTTTATAAAATGATACCTTAATTTTTACTTTTCGTCTGCTGGCAGCAAGAATGGCAGCATTTTTGTTCATTTTTTTCTGTTTTTGCCATAATTGACACTAAAAGACGAAATGCTCTCGTTGTGTCATGGTGACATCAAGAGGTCAATATGTTAACGTGACGTGTGATTGACTCAAAGTGGGACATTTCAACTCGGATGTTCCCACTTCCGACCTCGTCTGGAACGCGGCATTACACACCTGTGGCAACGGGTCTCATCAAAACACCTAAATTCCATAATTAAGAGCTGTGTCCCACTACTTTTGTCCATGTAGTGTAAATACATTCTCCTGCCGGAGCTAAAGTTGACAAGAAACAGAATGGGTTATTTTAAGACTGGGAGCTCACCGGTCGGACTTTATCAAGCAATGGCATTCCTTTGCTCTGGACTGCATGAAACTGTAACTGGTTGAACTCGGTGGCAATCCGCTCTAGAATCTGACCTGCCAGAAGAGGACTTAAAAACAAAGAACAAGCTGTTCATTTGCTGTTCATTCATGTGCAAAGTAAAATGCAAATAGTACATAATCAAAAATCCTTTCCGTAAGCCATGAGTCATATTTCAAAAGAAGTTGTTTAGCTGCAATATACGCTACTTTACCATTTGGGGTCAGTAAGATTTATTTTTTTTTAACAGTGATTAAAAGTGATTAATACTTTTATTGAGAAAGGAGTTATGTGACACTGAATATTGGAGTAATGACAGCTAAAAATTCAGCTTTGCCATCACAGGAATAAATTACATTTTAAAATATTTAAACAGAAAACTATTATTTTAAATTGTAATAATATTTCACAATAGTACTGCTTTTACTGTAAAATAAATGTAGCCTTGGTGAGCATAAGAGACTTATTTATAAAAAAAATTATCGACTTTTGAACAAACAAACTTTTGAACAGTAGTGTATTTGTCTAATTTACTTATTGTCTCTTTCACTACTCCACATACCTGCTGGTCTCAAGTGATGTTGTATCTTTGGTGTTTTGGTGAAGAATTTTCTCAATCTTCTCCACTGATCTCACAACTTGGATAAGTCTTAACACACAGAGCTACAAAAGACACAATGTTGGACAATATGTGCACAGTTGTAAGTAGGGCTGCCCCTTAATAGTCAACTAACCATTCGTCGACCAGAAGAGGCTTGGTCGACCAAAATTGTATTAGTTGCTTAGTCGCAGAAAAAAAAATAATAATAAAAATCCACATTGGCAAAGTCACGCAGATTGTTAAGGGCTGTATGTGGTGGTAGTACATCGGGCAGGACATCCAAACGCTCGCCTATCATTCATCGACCTCAAATATGGCTTATCATCTGAAATATGCAAGTATTAGCAACTTAACATGGCCGGTCAATCTAATGTTAATCTAGAGAAATGTGCGCTGTTCAAGTGTCTGTGCGGAGTGTGGAAGCTGAACAGTAGCGCTCACTGCAGGATAGATGGAGGCACCGGTGCGCTCATTTGCTCTTAAAATACTCCATCATTTTTGGTCATACAGATAAGAGTTATACATCTCTCGAATCTGTAAAGACTCTACGTTTATTTGTATGCACTCACAATAACAACATTGCGCTTTTGTAAAATAATGAAAGTAAACAGGATGTGCTTTCTGCCGTCTCATCTGTGAACTTGAGTGCGAAACTCCGTGTAAACTTACATTACAGACATGAAAAATATAGCCTATCTATAGAGAGCGAAATGTCTACTTTCAAATGAACCAATTCAAATGGGAAACAAATATTCTCCGATTATGTAATCCGTATGAAACATGCATACAGGTGCATCCACTACTGCGGAGATGACGAGTCAGTGTTGCAGAGTTCATCTCTTAATCCAAGAACAAAGAAAGCACTATATCAATTATTAAAATGTTAATGCAGCCTCCTTACTGTTTTTCCCTGACACATTAATAATCATTACTTCTGCTG
>NW_015660877.1:558892-561390 GCF_001515625.1 Sinocyclocheilus rhinocerous | reverse complement strand
TATATATATATATATATATAAAATCAGTTATAATTTAAATTGTTTATTAATAAACGTGCGATTAGTCGCCTAATGCTTCAAATGAACGACTACTAGTCGACCAGAAAAATCTTTAGTTGAGTCAGCCATACTTGTAACATAGCATTTTAAGTTTTAACACCATAATTTACCTTCTTTTTTTTTATATCATCTTGCTTGGATAGCTGGGTTTCTATAGCTTCAATAACTGCATTCACGGAGGATCTCAAACTCTGTACATGAGAGGAAGATACTTAGATAATGACTAAAATATAGCCAAATATGGTATTCACTGATGTGTTAAGCACTTACCAGCACCTCTTCGCGTAACTGGCCAAGAGGGACAGAGAGCTGATTAAGGGCTTTATCCATTCCAACCTAAAACACAGATACAAACAATAAGCCTACAAAGCATATGACAAAAATCAGGATGCTCTAGAATAAAACAAAGCACACGGTCTTCGGTGACACACCAGCTCTACTGAAAATGTTGTATGATGTTCTAAAAATGCAAAGACTCACAAGATTTGTGGACAGGTTAACGAAATCTGCATAGTCTTTATTGATGAGCTCGACCATGGCTGTTTTGAGAAGTCTGTAATATTGCTCCAGATCTTCACGCATCTCCTCCAGCTGGACACGTTTTCTGCAATCGGCCACAAATTTGTCCACGTCGAAGTCATCCTGCATGGAAATGTACAAATATTACAAATCAAAATGCCCCGAGACAGAAAGGTGTGAAATAATGACAAGCACACTAAGAAACTGGAAAACAGTCAAGGGACGCTTTTAAAGAGAATATTAAAAACATCCTTACAAACAGTCTGAACTTCCATTAACACTCTGTCCTGTTTTGGGGCTGAGAGACCCTGCGGCCATTTAAAATAAATTTCAAAGCTAAGTATCAAGCTGACATTTCATAATCACATGATAACTGATTATGAACATAATTTCAAATTGATTACATTCTCCAATTGTCTTCCATGTAAAATGTCATATTGTGTATGTCTGATGGTCTTTGAGACCCCAAATGATAAGGTTTACTGGTTGAGAAAGTTCACTCCTTTTTTTCAATTGCGGTTTTTTTTTTTTTATCTAACGTTACAGTATGATTTGATCCGTTCAAAAACTACATTAAAGTAACAGTCACATTTTTAGAACATGGATTTGTGACGGTTAAAACTTTAATAGTTAATGTCCAATAGGTTTTGTCTTAATCAAATGAACATATTAAAAGCACATGAAAGGAACCATAGATTGATTTTCTAATTACTATTATCATTTGTAACTGTACATCATTGGGGTCTCTAGGGTCCCAAACATAACGTCAGTAAAGTTAATCTAAACACCGTTAAAAACACTTGCTCAGACAGTAACGTTACTTAAAATATAAATAAAACACACAAACTAGATATAAACAACTGTTTAATCAAGATAGTTACTGCACAGCTGAATACAGCTCTTTTCAGTTGTTACTTCAGTTCAGATATTACTAACAGCTCACTCACCTTCATAAATTCGTCTTTGTCGAAACACAAAGAATCGGGTCCCTTTGGTAAGGTCATCATTCTTTTAGGACGGGCCACAAACAAAATAATCTGCAAATGTATTTGTTTAAACGTGAAGATTATTTGCTACATTTCGTTCAAATGACAGAGTAATCGATTCAACTTCCGCAAACATGGCACACGCTAACGAGTGGGAGGAAAATACAAAACCCTACAGTATGCGAAAGAGAGAATATCTGGGTATAGCGCCCCGATTGGCTGCTAGCGGTACTGCAGCACGATTATAATGCACAACCAGTGATGATAACTAATTTACTAACAAATTATTGCAAGCTAAGTGAACAAGTATTTTATGCTGCGAATAACACATAGTGTTGTATTCCTCTGTAACCGGTGTTATGATACAATAAAAACCAGTGGGAAACTGCAGAGTGAAAAACTGGTGTATAAAGTACCTGAAAACCATACTCAAGTAAAAGTACAGATATCTTACCAGAAAATGACTTTGGTAGAAGTTGAAGTCACCGTTTAGAATATTATTTGAGTAAAAGTTTTAAAGTATGTGATATTTAAGAGTGAATAAGAATGAATAAGAAACACTTCATCCGGTACTTATATTGTCTTTCATTCCAACATAAGAAATCATTTCTGGAATCTGCATCTGAAATAGCATTTAGATGTATTTACACAGTTTAATGTATCTCAGAGGGGACATGGATGCATTTAACCTGCAGTTACAGATGCATAAATAATGTTTTGTTTTGAACATAAAACGTTGAATACTGATATTTGAAATAATTTAAAACATGAAAAAATAGTCGAAATGTGAAATTAAAACCGCCAGTAGGCGACAGCAAGTGACTGTTAATGAGTGAGTCATTGAGATTCAACCGATTCATTCAAACGACTGATTCATTCAGAAACAAAGCATTTGATTGTTTGTGTTAATGAGTGAATCACTGAATCATTTAT
>NW_015660877.1:493589-558656 GCF_001515625.1 Sinocyclocheilus rhinocerous | reverse complement strand
AAGTAACGAATATGCTTCGGGGAAATGTATCGAAGTAAAAATATACATTTTAATTATGAAATGTAGTGGAGTAAAAGTAAAAGTTGGCTGAAATATAAAAACTCAAGTAAAGTAGCCTACAGATACTCTCAAAAAAATACTTAAGTACTGTAACGAAGTATTATTACTTCGTTACATTACACCACTGGTGAAAAATTATTAGTGGCTCAAAAAGACTAGAAAGCTGCAAGCACTAAAGTAACATAATTTAATGTTTTTACTGTCAATCTTTCAATCTTATATTATCTTTGCTTCGTTCTTCTAAAAAAAATTTGACATTTAAAATTTTATGATACAAATGTGAATATGAAAAACGTCTAACTGGATCGCATTTGATGCTATTGTATATTTAAACTGGAAAATATGAATAGGCCTACACCCACAAACAGTGTTGGGAAGGTCACTTTGGAAAGGTAATAGGTTACAGATTACAAGTTACCCTATTTAAAATGTAATAAGTAGTGTAACTATTTCAATTACTTAAAGTAATGTAACTGATTACATTTGATTACTTTTTGATTACTTTTCTAAATTTGCAACAAATGTTTTCAACTGTTTATCATTTTGAAACATTTAAAGCAGGCAGGAAGAGTTAACCTTACAGTAGCACTCGACACTGATTACTGTCAGACTTTCAAAATTCTTCATCACTTGAATTAAGATTATAAACATTTTATTTTAAACAACAGACTTTTTACTTTGAGATCGATCTGAGGTTAAATACAGATTTAAAATCATAGCAAGAAATAGTTTAATAGCTATGATACTCTTTTTGAAATCAAATCTTTGCAAAGTAATGACAGGAAACACATGCTAACAATGCTTTAGAAAAAACAGTTAATCTTAAAAAAACATAAACCCAAATAGGAAATAAAACTTTTTTAAAAAAGTTATTGAAGAAGAACGTGTTCTATTCTGTGTCCTAAACTCCTGAAACATTGGTGTCTCATATTTTAGAGCAGTCAGTGCAATTTGGGAAATAAATCAATCTAATCTGTATGTGTATGATAATATTCAGATGTAACCCCTTTTGTAACCGTTAACATTTTCATAAGTAACTATTTAATTAGGCTACACGTTTTTTTCTCAATTACCGTAACAAATTACAGTTACATTTATTTTGTAATTAAATTACGTAATTCCGTTATATGTAACTAGTTACTCCCCAACACCGCCCACAAGGCATTCTAACACTGTGGCAGAGCAAATATAATTCGTGTCTCTACATCCATGATTCATTCAGAGGTTAATCCCATTGGACAGTGCAGGGAGACCGAGTCAGGTGATTTCCAAGGAAGCGATTCATTCAGTCATCCTCCACAGAGAGGGGAATCCGCCCAATCCGGATGCACAGAGCGTCTGTGGGGCGGTCAGTTGTGGGGTTCAGCCGGTTTTAGCTCGCAGGATTTGGGGTATTTCAGCACCAGAAAGGACGGACAGCTCCCGCGGCGTTCAGCTTTGTTTCCACGCCGCTTCTGAGACCCGTGCCCACTGCATCTCGCTCTGAGGACCGCGACGCAGAGGGGCTCGGTGGAGCAGACTGCATGCCGGATTCGACGCTTTTAAGGAGGTCATTTGCATGCGGAATCTCGCCGGGTGCAGCAGCTCTACGTCGGGACTGAGAAACGATGGCGGAGTGTGGAAGGAGGGGACTGTCGCTCCTCGAGGAAGCGCGATCTCGCTACGAGAGCCTGCAGATTTCCGACGATGTATTCGGGGAGTCGGGAGACGACAGCAGCGAAAACCCCTTTTACAGTACGACGGGAGACTCCAATTCGGATAACTACACGGAGACGAATCCGGACGATGCCAGAGCAGGTAAAGCGAGGAGTCAGAGCTGCGGTCCCCCCGGATCCGTCTCCAACGGCCAGGCGCAGGAGGAGGGCTGGAGCGACTCGCTACAGGACCTCAGCGTGCCCCACTATCAGGACACGCATGGTAAGTTGGTCTAATGAAGAGCGATCCTCGTGTAAATGCAATGCAGCTTCATCATCCTTGAGAGGCCTGCATGCTCGACGAGTAATTAAGCTCACAGATGGGACTCTTTGATGACTACATTGGTTTACTTTGATCTCTCTCATCAGATGGCTCCAACAGATGACACAATTCCTTCAAGTATGGATCAGGGGTGGTTATTATTAACTGGCTTTTTGAAATCCTGCACATAGCCAGGGGAAGAGAAAATGGGAAATTAGATTGCAGGCCAAATTTTAGGGTTTCAGTCCAGTTGAGGATGCTTCCAGTGTCTAATCACTGCCAGACTCAGAGCAGCTGTGATTATGATTATGATTAGCTCTGTATCAGGGCAGGAGGGTCATTTGCATAGGGGGATGAGACGAGGCTCTCATTTCTGAGAAATTCACATTTTAAAATGGTAAGATGGCAGCATTTAGAGGAGATTTAGACTTGGTGTAAATGCTTTCTTATCAAGTGATGTACTATGCACATATTCAGCAAGTGGCCATTAGAGGGAACAAATAAGTAAAGACTTATGAGAATAAGGACAAAGAAAGTAAACTAAACCATGCACAAGTCAGACCCAGTAGTTTATTGTAGGATAAAACCCTTAACATTCATGTCATGCAGTCACCGGTTTGAATTAGTATTCAATTCACTGTCAGTGTAGGTGGCTTAATCAAATTTTTTAAAGGATTTTAATAATGCCTTTCATGCAAAGTGTCACCACATTTTATCCAAGCTCACCACTGACTGACTGTCTAGACTTTTATGCCATAGACTAACACTCATTTAGTCATTTTTATGAACTCAGTTTACATGGTAAATTTTGCATGACTTATCAGTATAAAGATGCTTGCCAGTCAAATGCTTGTGGATCCATTGCCTAACCAGCAATCTAAAACAAATGCAATAAAATACAAAACAAATAGGGTATGTTGCTTAATGGTTTATTCATTTAACAGTTAACATGCTGTGCATGTGTCGGAACAGATTTGTACAAATTTAGCATTATATCACTTACTCACCAATGGATCCTCTGCAGTGAATGGGTGCCGTCAGAATGAGAGTCCAAACAGCTGATAAAAGCATCACAATAATCCACAAGTAATCCACACTACTCCAGTCCATCAGTTAACATTAATACATTAAAACGTTAAAACAGTTAACTAATACATTAAATTCAAATAAATATATTAAAGTGCCAAATGTAAAAGATTTTGTGATGCCATCGTTGTTTAGCTGTTTTCCGTGTCTCACAAAGTATTAAGTGAATGGTTTTCTAGATTCTCTCACTATGAAATGAAATAATTTCAAATGAAATGATTTATGACTGGAGTTTGACTGTTCAGTTGTACAAAATATATATAAAAAAGATATATTGTGAAATATCCTGAATATAGACTGAACTGGAGAGAGAAAGAGAAGGGCTCATATTGAAGGTCTATATTTCTCTCTGAATATATTTCTCTGAATATATTCTCTCTATATTTCACTCAAGTCAAAGTGACCCAAGAGCATCTTTAAATGACGCATGTTTGAGTCTGTTTTTAAATGTCATATAAAGAGCTTTTAGTGCACAAATATGGGAAATTAAAGAATGATGTTTAATGAACCAAAACATACTGAGAAATACCATGATAATGTTTTAGAAGAAAGTATCCTAATCTGCACGTAATATTTTCTTGTTTTGGTTTGAACGTTTTCCAAATTGAGTAGATGCCGTGCTGTTGATAAATGACAGATCTTTCCGTCGTGGTTGCTCAGAAAGTTCTGTCTGTCACCATGGGGGGAAAATGGGCCATCTGGTTGCTGCCTTTGCTTTGGCACAAGCTGCAAAATGATGCATGAAAGATGCACAAAGTCACACAACAGACATTTTGCATTTCATGTCATGGGTCATTTAATAAGATGCGACACTTGTGGACACTGACAAACAATGCTTCATCAGAGCGTGCTGTCAGTACTGTTTGTATAAGGCAAATGTCTGGCACAACACTCTAGCCTGACTGTGATTCTTATATAAGGTCTATATTATTTAGGTCAACATAATGCACTTTGGGCTCTTGCTTACATCCTTCAGACTTTGTGTTAAAGCATGTCTTCTAACATATCTCAAGTAATATGTAGAATTATAGAAATATAAACCAAGGCACAATAAAGAGCTATAAGCTATCCTTCATTTTGCCTGCAACAGATCTTTGTCAAACCCAACAGTTTTGTGACATGATAGTTAAACTGAGACACAAAGCTTGGACTGTTTGAGGGCCATATGGTGTGATTCTGCACCTGCTGTGAGATCTAAAAGAATAAGATCGATTTATATCAGCTTGCTTATTTGTTTAAAGGAGGTGTAGAGAAGGTACAGGGACTGCTGGTTCTTCTCAATAATTAATCTAGGAAACTATGTGGCACACCAGCAGCTGTTCTCCTGGAAGACTGACTGTAGACACAGAGATAAATAAATACATTTTGATGTTCTACAGAACTACTGGGTGTGGAAAGAAAACCTTTTTGAACACAGCTATTATATAAAATACCACTGGAGCACTTTAAACATTAAACTTAAAAGAGGACAAGTCTTTTAAACCATGTTTATTTTATACTTTAATTTAAGCATAGTTTTCTTTCAAATAAAATACAGCAGTACTGTACATTGGTATGTTGACTTCATGCATTTTAGAAGTGATATGGCCATTATCTGGATTAAGCTACAGAGTCATACTCTATTACATAACACTTTGATTTAATATCATAACAGATTTTAAGCCAGATACGAACATATAACTGTTTGCTCTATCAAGTTAATGATATACTATTTTGTTTAACTAGTAAGACCAGCATGAAATTAATTTATCTAACCGTTTAAAAAATATTTACAATATTAAAATACATATAGGCCTATATATTTTGTGTATAGAGTAGACCTTGACATAAAATAATTTTGGGAACTTAAAATGTCTGACTTTTTTTTATCAAATTCAAGGCAAAAGGATAATAATGACCAGTTACAAGATACACAGTTTAGCTTATACACTCATATAAATTATAAGTCCATGAATGCATTGTGTGTCAACTACCTATTTTTAGCATACTGGGCAAAATGTTAATATAATCAGCAACTTTGTGAGATTTTTCTTGAGATGTTTTCTCTCTCTCTTACTGATCTTCTTTTGTGTTTGGTAAGTAGTTTATACAAAAAGGCACAGATGAATGAACATAATACACTGTACAATGGACTTTATCCTGGGGGAATGTTTGCATTTGCTTTACAAGCTTCTTCAGAGCCATAATGGGAGATGAGCTACTGGTTGAATAGCAGCTGTTATGGTTAGGTTAAGATGTATATGTATATGTATATATATATATATATATATATGACTGAATGAACACACGAGGCTTTGGAAAGCATGACAGAACCATTTGTTCATGAAAATAACAAAAACAAAAATATGAAAGATGTGTGTTTTTGTTCTATTTTCCTCTCAAGACAATTTTTACAACAGATTTCCTTAAATCAGAATCCTTACAGTTGTTTACTCACAGTTGTATATTGCGCTCAAATCAATTACACACTCTCTTGCTTTGGGGTCATTAGGCCACTGTGGCACTGAGTAAATGTGGCAAGTGCTTGCCACAGGCTTGATCACTATCAGCACCTCTGTGTCTTCAGGAATGCCAAATGGCCCTTTTGTTACTGAAGATAGGTTTGGGACAGGAAGGCAGAAGTCTTTGATAATTTTTGACCCTACACCAGTGCTGTGCTTTGGGGTTTCTGTCACTACAAAAAAAAAAAAAACACATACTGTAAGGGCAGCATACTTTTATTTTCGTCTGTTATTTATGAGTTTAGTCATTTAAGATCAATACACTTTCACACTAAGCAACACTGTAAATGTACTTATTTCACAGTGTAAGTTAATGTACCATGGAACCCATCTGCTATAAAGAGCTTAAGTTAGACTGAGACACATTTTCATTCTTAGCTGTTTTCTCCGTTTATGTGTGGGCTGCTTGGATTGACGAGATGTCCATTAGTGGAAGTGGAGTAAAAGATAATAAGGGAACAAATTAAGCTTTTTGTGAGCCACTTTCTACAACTTTTTGTCATGAGCTGATAAGCTCAATCTCCGCAGCTCAGTGTTGATGTACCATACGCTCATTAGTTGTTACTGAATGCTCCCTATTAGGTAGATGGTGATAAGGGTCCTGATAAAAGTCATTCGATGTTCAACTGTGCATCTAGCACCCAGCCTATAAAGTTAAAGGGATAGTTCACTCAAAAATGAACATTATGTAATCGTTTTCATGTTGTTCCAACCCTGTATGACTTACTTTCTTCTGTTGAACACAAAAGTTTTTCATTCTATGGACAAAAATAACTAAAATCTCTTCAGTCAAGATAAGTTATTGTACATTTTCTGACTTTTTTTTAGCTGTTATTTGTGGAAACCCATTTCTTCCATAGGATAAATGTTTTTTTTTTTTTTAAGTAATTACAACTTTTTTTCTCATAAATATATAAACTCTCAATTCTGAGAAATTACTGAAAAAGTTCTGACCATACTGAATATCTCGAAATGTTTACTTTTTTTTTTAGAATTGTGAGATATAATCTCAGAATTGCCAGAAAAAGTCTGAATTGTGAGATAAATATTCGCATTACTATTTTAATTTTTTTTAATCCAAAAACAAGCTTTCGTAAACATCCATAATTATAAGCAATGAAATGTAACATTATTATTTGGAAGAAAGACTGACCTAAAATAGTTTTTATTGAAAGATTCATAGCTCTTCTGTAAATCAGCTGCTCGTTGTTTTACATATTTAAACATGTATAATTAAAATCACATATGCATTTCTATTTGATTTTTTTTTAGAGATTTTCAGCCTCTTTTTTTTATTCAAAATAACCAGCTTTGTGGATCATAAAATGATGCGATAGCTCTTGCATTATTCTCTGCAATCATCAGAGCAACAGCCTGGTAAAATAATCCCTGGCTAGATAAGAAATTAACAAATTAAAATACTATTCTGTTAAACTTACCTTTTATTTTGCAGGTCCGACACAGAAAATGCCGGCCACTGCCACGGCCATGGACTTCTTCCAGCTGTTTGTCCCTGACAACGTCATTCAGAACATGGTGACCCAGACCAACATGTATGCCAAGAAGTACCAGGAGCGCTTTGGCAGCGATGACGGATGGACCAATGTGACGCTGGCTGAGATGAAGGCCTTTCTGGGCTACGTTACTTCTACTGGCGTGAACCGTTGCGAGTCAGTGCTGAGCATCTGGAGCAGCGGATTCTTCAGTAACCGCAGCATCGCGCTCAAGATGAGCCAGGCACGGTTCGAGAAGATCCTCAAGTACTTCCACGTCGTAGCCTTCCGCTCCAGCCAATGTGGCAGTCAGGGCCTCTATAAGATCCAACCCTTCCTGGACTCTCTCCAGCAGAGCTTCGCCTCGTCCTTCAGGCCCTCACAGACACAGGTAAAGATCGGACTTCAGTTCAGTGTAGAAATCACTCAATAGGCAATCAGCAAGAACCAATATGTTTAAGGTACAAAAAGAAACTGCACAAACTAAATCTTCAGATCAACTTTTTGGAAACTAGGACTAGCAAACATATTCTTATTCAATTTCTGTGCCAGTAGAAAGTGGGTTTGGGACTGAAATCAGAGCACGTTCTGCTGTAATTGGGAAAGCCTGGAGTCCCGTCACATGTCCCCAGGCTGTGAGCTTTATGGTGCCATTGAGAGGGTTGAAGGATTTTTTATGTCTGCAACTTTTCAGATCTGCTGAATGCAATACTCAGTTGTATTTTGAATCCTAATTAGTAACATACATAGACTGAAAACTAACTAGTAACATCTGTTCTGAAACACTACTGTTAAAGGCATGAATGCCTCAGGCCCTTAAAGACATTTTGAGTTATTCATAAGCTCAGAAGTCAACATTTTGACATTTATTCTGTGTACTCTTCTGTAAATCCCCCAGGTTTCAGTTCTTCATGTATCCAGCTTAGTTTTATTACGTATCTGGATTGGAACTTAGGATTTCATGAAACCTTTGCGTGAACATTTGGGCGGTGTTATGCAAATCTTCCCACATTGCGACTTAGATATGTGGGGGCGTGTTAGAACGAGCAGTTTTAGGTAGGCGTGGCTGACTCTTAACTTTTATAAAGAATATCTCTTTGGATTTGCAACTTTACAGATCTTCTTTATGCACCAAGAGCTTGTAACACTCCAAAGAGAAAGGAAAAATTGAAATCGCATCATATGATTCCTTTAAATTATTAATCAATATTTAATTAAATTCTTGATCTTTATTATTAAATAAGGGACATGAATTAAAATTAATTACACTTCTGTTCAAAAGTTTGGGTTGAGTAATATTTTTTGAAAGAAATTAATGCTTTTACTCATCAAGGATGCATTAAATTGATAAGTGACAGTAAAGACATTTATAATGTTACAAAAGATTTCTGTTTCAAATAAATGCTTTAGAATCATGAATTTATTTATATATATATTTTTAATCATGGTTTCAACAAAAATATTAAGCAGCACAACTGTTTTCAGCACTGGTAATAATGAGAAATGTTTCTTGAACAGCAACTCAGTATATTAGAATGATTTCTGAAGGACCATGTGACACTTAAGACTGGAGCAAAGGCTGCTAAAAAAAATTTAAACTGTAATATTTTTTCACATATTACTGTTTTTGCTGTATTGTTGATCACATAAATTCAGCCTTGGTTGGCATAACAGACTTATTTCAAAAACATTTAAAAATCTGACTGATCCCAAACTTTTAAACAGTATACATATACTGATTACTTAATCAAACTAATTGCAATTAATTTAGAGAAAAGCTTCTAAATAAAGACAAACTGACATTACATTCTTATGACACATTAAATGCATACATTTTTTAATTAATTGTACTACGTTAACATATCAAATGAACAGCCCTATTTTAAATCAAAATTGCTGTAAATAAATATGATAAACAATGAAGTCAGATATCTGATTCAAAGTGCTATAAGCTTATAGACCGTAATTGCCAATTCTGTTAATCCAGTACCCCCGAATCTCACTTTAAATGTAGTCTTCTGTTAGATAAAATAACAATAATCATGCGCTCATTGTGTCAGACATTCAAATGTCAGGCTAACATCGGGGAGTTTACTGTTAAATGACAAGACGACTTCTAAATGAGCACAGCTCTGCCAAGTAAGCCATTTCAACACCCTCCTACATTTGTTCTGTTTTTCTTTCTCTCTCTCTCTTCATTTGGAAAATTAGTTGGATTCACTGATCTGGGCTTCTGCTTTCAGATAGGGGACATAAAATTGGAACTGAGCTGTCAGAAGTAATCTTGAAATATGGGCTAGAATCTGAGCAGTCCATTATTCAGCAAAAGTGAAACACATTTATTACATTCGGTCAAATTAAAGGCCCGATATACAATTAGAATAAATGATTTGCGCTTCCTGACTCAAGACATTGTTTCTCAAACAGTATGAATAATTCACAGGGTATAATGCATCTCAGCACATTCATCTTTTAAACAGCCATCGGGGATTTCTTTTAGTAACTAGCTTTTGGTGTATTTCCCCCTCTTAGAATGTGAGAATACACTAGAACATAGGCTACATATATTGCTTGATTGATTGCTTGATTGATTGATTGAGTATAAGGGAAAGTGTGACATACAGTATACAGTTAGCTAGGCAAATTAAATAAAATTGAAATTTCCTTTGAGAAAAGTAATTCTCCTTTTGTGCTGACGGTTTGGTGCTAATTAAGGTCCTTTGAACTCCTGCCCTTTGAAATCCCCATTAATTACTGTTCCTACTGAAGTGCTTTTGAGATATTTTAAGGTCCTTTTAGTACTTCAAGTAAAATTAATAATCTGCCATGGTGGAAATTGTAGGTTGTCAACTTCTACATTTACAACTTATTCATATTAAAGGGATAGGTTACTCAAAAAAATGAACATTTAGTATCCTCATTTAAGTAACCAGCATCATGTGGGTTAGCAAACCCTTTTGGTGAACTATCCTTTTATGCTGGTCATTAACCTGCATTTTAGCTTGGAATTTCTACCAATAGAATCAACTTCAGCTCCTAAATCAAAGATTTGCATTTAATGAGGCCTTGTGTGACCCATCTCAGAGACACCCCTCAATTACTCGCCTGCCATGAGTAAACTAAACACCATCTGCGTCTCTCAGCTCTCCCAGTGCCATGGTTATATCACCTTGACCCACTTTGACTGCCACAGTGTGGGTTTGGTTCTTATCCCCTATTGGCAAACAATAAGGCATTCAGCACAGCCACACATGCCCCGTTTAACTACTTCAGCTCTGTCAGAGGGTTTACTGAGTCAAACACTGCTTATTATGATATCTATAGGGAATGTAGCAGGTTAGTTTGAACAGATCTATCATACCTGACTGGACAAGCCAACATCTTTTCTCAGGATCTTCATCAGGATTTCAGCGTGCATCTCCTGCAGGGAACATAAAAAGCTTGAAAAGCAACTTTGCATTGACAAATGATGCGTTTGAAGTGTTATCATGGTGGAGTTTTCAAATGAGACATGCTGCTTTCCCTCAGGTCCTCCATGAGCCCTTGATTGATGAGGACCCCGTGTTCATTACCACATGTACAGAGAGGGAGCTGCGCAAGAGGAAGAAGAGAAAGTTCAGCCTGTGGGTGCGACAGTGCAGCTCCACTGGTTTCATCTGTCAGGTGAGTGCACATGGGGAGGATATCACCCAAACATTTATCAACTGCCCCAAGATGTTATATCACATTGTTTCTAATGAGAAAGACGCCCAAAATATTCATTTATCGAAAATATTTTGTTACTCTGTTGCCACAAACAAAGCAATTTTACACAATTCTCTGATATTTGTTAACGCAAATAAATTAGACTACAGAGAAGCACATTACCAGATGGAATCAATAAAATATCATTTATAGAGTCAACAAAGAAAAAGAAAGTCCAGACCACTTAACATAATTGCACTCTTCTCTTGGTCTGTGCCTATTAGAGAAAATAACTGCTTTGCGCCTAGGGAGTGAGCCAAACAGACAACAGAATTTATTGTCCTTACTTCAGTATTTCTGATGTACAATACCATTCAATGTTTATGTTTTTGAAATACATCTCTTATGCTCACCAAGGCTATGTGATCAAAATACAGTAAAACGGTAATATTGTGAATTAATATTACAATTTAAAGACATTACTCCAGTCTTCAGTGTCACACGATCCTTCAGAAATGATTCTAATATGCTGATTTTCTGCTCAAGAAACATTTCTTTATTATTATCAATTTTGAAAACATTTTTGTGCAAACTGATACATTTTTTCAGGATACTGTGATGAATTAAAAAATATCGAAAGAACAGCATTTATTCGAAATAGAAATCTTTTGTAAAATTATAAATGTTTTTACTGTCACTTTTGATTAATTTAATGCATCTTTGCCTGATGTGAATAAAAACATACATTTCTTTAAAAAATAAAAAAAAAACATGCTCACCTCAAACATTCAAATCAGAGTCAATTTTGAAGTGTATTTAAGAAAAAGATTAGACTGATTTGATCGTGAAAAGAAGGCATCACATATCAGAATGCCAAATCATTCACCATAATATCCAGAATGTGAAATGTAAATAATTTATTTCTGGCACAGTGACACTGTGTTTCTTCCTCACCAGATCTATGTCCATCTAAAGGAGGGTCCAGGTCCAGATGGTTTGGACACGCTGAAAAATAAACCCCAGCTTCACAGTCTGGTGGCCAAGCAGCTCTGTCAGAATCTGGCTGGCCGTAATGCAATCATCTTCACTGGCCCAAGCATCACAAGTCTAAACTTGTTTCAGGAATTTGAGAAACAGGGTAGGTGCTGTAACTCATGTGCAACAGTACTGCATCTGTCAGTTCCTTGCATCCTTATCTGCTCTACTTCTCTCAGTGAATTCTGCCTTGGCTTTGCTTTGCTTCTTTTTTTCCCTTCTCTTTAATCTTCTCTCCATCTGATGTCCCTCATCCCCTGCAGTTTTTAATTACACGGTGACAGCATCCTGTGGCAAGGAATAAATGGAGAGAGTGAGAGGAAGTTGACCTTGAGTTCTCACAGCAAACTCGTGTTTCATACTCAAAGATTATTTGAAAGGCTCCAGCTGGGCAGCAAGGAATGAATGTTAACACAGCTAGTGTGGATTAGGCTGGTGGCCAGCTTCTTTTTTCTCTCTACATTTGAATCAAAACCTTTTACATTATTAGAGAACTAAGTCTTGAATGTCATGTAGAATTTATATATCAGCTTCATACATAGTCTTATTCAGCCTCATACACTACTGTTCTGTAGTATTTAGGGAGTAATTAACTAAAAGTGGTGACTTTTCAATAGCGTGACGGTAGCTCAGCTGTTTTAAAAGCAGTGTAGCTTTCAAACTTAACATTATAAAACACTATGAAAATGTAAAACGCTTTTTTTTTATATCACGATTAAGTGCCACAGAGAAGTAAATCATTTATTTTTGCATTCTTATAAGGGAAAAAATGTCTTTCTGTAGAATTGTCATAGTAGGCTGCAAGCAAAAACGTCATACAACATGTCTGATTAATAAACAAATTACTATAATGAGGGAAGAAATACTATTATGAGTCAGTTCGTTTGATGAATGCTATAAGATACAAGTTGTTTGATTTGAATCAAAGTCCAAGGAATCCTTCTCTGAGCTGAATCCAGCCGAGCAGTTCACCATTACAAACACAAATGCTGAAAAACAAACAAGCTCGAATGCTTGAGCATAACAGCACAACAAATTGCTGACAAATGGTCTGTTATTCATACCAAGAGCAAACAGGAAATATCACTCGGCTGAACAACATATGTCCAGTTCAGTGAATTGGTTTGTTCAGACTCAGAGAGTTCATGTAAAGCAGTGACTTTTGATGGTTTTTACATAGTTTTTCTTTGTAGCCAAGTGGGTACTTAGACCTTATCACTGTTTATAGCAGGTTTTCAAATTTTATCATTGTTATTTAGCATAATTATTTCATCTATTTTAATGCTATCATCATATAATTCTTCTCTGTACAAATACATTTTATTTCATACAAATATATACAGTATTTAAAAAAGATATTGCCCTTCTAAATAGCTTCAGTGTACTTAGCTACTTTTCACTAGTAGTTGTGGTGAAGGAAATTAATTTAAAAGAGTATTTAACTAGGCCTACTTTAACTGCTTTGAATTAAGAGGATCTTGTATCATGACAGTTTTAGAGCAGCTTCCCCAAAACTGCTGTTCAGGCATTTTTGCCCCAGCTGTTACATTCATTTCACACAGCATCAGGTTCATGTTGTGTAATGCAATTTTATTGATGAGGAATGTCCTGCAGCGTTATTTTAGTATTACTGAAATACTAATGTAGGATTATATATATATTTTAAATTAGTTTTTTCTTTTTTTTAAGGGGTCATATGATGTTGCTAAAAAGAACAATATGCTGATTTATTATTAGAATTATCAACAGTTGTGCAGCCAAATATTTTTAAGTTACGCCTTCTTTCTTTGCGTGAACGTTTGGGCGGCGTTATGCAAATCTTCTCACATCGTGACGTAGACATGTGGGGTGTGTTAGAACGAGCCGTTTTAGGTAGGCGTGGTTGACTCTTAACTTTTATAAAGAATATCTCTTTGGATTTGAGACTTTAGTCTTTGCAACTTTACAGATCTTCTTTATGCACCAAGAGCTTGTAACACTCCAAAGAGAAAGGAAAAATTGAAATCGCATCATATGACCCCTTTAAGTTTTCGTCATTTTATTAGTTTTTTATGTCTATATAGTTTTTATTCATTTTTATTTTATTTTTATTTATTTCAAGTTTTAAGGACATTTGACAGCACGTTGTTCATTGCATAAGTATATAGGATGGAGATGAAAATCTTCAAGAAAAGATTAGTCACGCCCTTTTCCCATGTGGGGAGGATGAATAATCATCACATCTCCGATCTCATATCAGATTTCTAGGCCACGTTCAGATAGGCTGCAGCATCTGGCAGTGCTGCTGTGGACAAGACATCTATCTGCTCACAGCTTTATAGATCACACAAACAGGGGTCTATTCATGTGACCTTTATTCATCCTATCAGCATTCAAATGTGAACACTTGTTTTGCCATACACTGAATGTTCAGGCTAAATATTAATTCTCAGCCAGCTCCAGAGATGGATTATTATTTTTTTTTCTGTAATATGTTCCTTCTCTTGTAGGCATCTACTGCTGTGGGTTGCTGAGCACTAGGAAGAGTGATTGTACAGGTCTTCCTCAGTCTATGCTGATCAATACCGAGGCTCCACAGCAACGTGGCCAGTCTCACATTAAGATGAGAGGCAATATGTCCATAATCAATTGGTACAACAAAGGCACCTTCAGGTTCCTCACTAACGCCTACTCTCCCACTAAAGAAGGTAAGAAATAAAATAAAAGGAAGCATGCACATGCTACAAATGACACTCGCAAGCTGCATCAAAGCACCTCCCAGAGAACGTTTTCACTATAGCAGTGCAAGCTTAGATTGGTTTTACACCGATGATTGTGGATTAAGTGGATATTGTGCACATCATAGGATTATAAAAGGCAAAGTCTCGTCGTATTGCATCGGTCTTCACTTTTCTTTGATAAGCTTTGATCCATTCTGACAGCAGCTTCACATGAGAAATGTCAGCGCTGATACTAGGCATTTTCATTAGAGAGAGATATAAAGCATTGAGCTGTGTCAATTTTATCATTATAAAAACTTATTCCCTTTTTCTTTCTATTACAATCCAATCAAAAAGCAAATATATGCATGAAGTGTTCAAAGCACTTCACATTGTCAAAAGGTATATCTAGCTATATCTATATGGTAAACAAATAGCATTGCTCCTGGTTTATGAGGTCAGGCAAAAGGGAGATTAAATTACGATTTATATTTCATTCTCTGGAATCTGAAATAATCTGTTTATATAGTAAAAGCTTTTTCTGCTCCTCTTTGAGAGCAGGTGTTGCTTTTGATTAAAGGGGCTAGACAGTTTCAATGAAAACTAAAGCTCTGCCAAGTTTTTTTTATACATAACCTGAACTAAAACTCAGTTTTAGTTCCCACCGGTATACAGCGTAAATTTTTAGACATTTTGTAAGTCCACAGTCTATAAAATACTTTCAGTGCTTTTCCCCATAGTCTTTAGGACTCAAAATAACCCATTTTAATTTTCAAAAAGTGCCAGCACTGTAATTTGCATGCCACATGAACTCCTGAGGAAGGCAGTAGATTGAGCTCTAATGAGCAGTAGATTACTACTGAATGCAACAGATGGCAGTTAATTGTACGCTGACAATATCAGAGGGTTCATAATGGTACAGATCTAATGACTGGGACTTCTTACTCATTATGTTTCAGTGACATCATGTTTTTGATTCTAATTTAATTACATGTGACTCACATTCATGTGAATTACATTTAGACTGTAATAAAATTTAGAAGATGATGCATGGGTTATATGATGAGTGATTATACAGAAAGGACACCTACCAAGGTTGTGTGCCATTCAAAATTGAACAGAGAATGCCCTATATTTTCTAATCCAGTTCCAGAATTTGAACTGAGGTTGCACACAGAATGCAGAACTGTAATTTGAATGTGAATGTAAGAAAGTAGAAATAAAATGACTTGAAATATAAAAGAAATGAAACTGTAATTTTTAGCAAACACTTTAAATGTTGACTTGAGAAGTTAAAAACTTGAAGCTTGCAGGTTTATAAAGCCGAAATTGCACGATAAATAAAGTTATTGTTTCCCAAAAGAAATAACAGACTCTAAACAGCCTAAACGAGTCGTCAGTAATTCAAATCCCACTCATGGGGTAACACATTTGCATAATTCCCACCTATGTTGACCTGCCCTCAAACACTATAGCTTGTTCGTGGGGTAAACATCATGTCGAGAAGACTCTGTGAAAGTAAATTCGTTCGCTGCAAAGAATCAGTGTTCAAAATATAATTTTTTTCCATTACAACAGCAGTACAACCACAATCTTGTTTTGAATTCCCGTCATTTTCCCAGTCATGACGACTGCTTCTTTAATCTCAGACAGTTCAACACGGGATTCACAAAACGCTTGCTCTTGAAAGATGGCTCAGTACCCAGTTTATTTGAACTAGCTGGCTCCACTGAATCATAACCCGCAAGTATGATAAATAATAGATATTTGTATTTTCTATCGAGAGTTTAAAATACAGATCTATTGCAATAGGTGTATCGTTTCCAACACACACTGTACTCGGTAGACCAATCACAACAGACTGGGCCATCAGACCAATCAGAGCAGAGTAGGCTCATGGAAAGGAGGGGTTTAAAGAGACTGAATCTTAGAACTGCTTCGAACAAATCGTTTGAGAATGAGGTGATATTTGAGAAAACAAAAGCGTATTTTGCATGCATGTAGACCTATTGTAGGAGACTCCCAAAACAATATTATGAACCTTAAAAATAGCATAATAGGGGCACTTAAAAATCTACATTTATGCTTGTGATCAGTAAAAGCATGATTCATGTTACTAACAAACCAGAAGATCTCGTTGCTAAGGTACAGCAGAAAACTGAACAATCCTTCCTTACTGTCAGATGGTAAATCCTCTTGTCTGCTGACTGTGACTGACATTTCTGCCCGGATTGTCCTAGGGGTGATCATTAAGAGGAAGAGTGGAGAAATCCCATGTCCCCTTGCTGTGGAGGCCTTCGCTGCACACCTGAGTTACATCTGCAAATATGATGACAAGTACAGCAAGTGAGTTTGTCCAGTTAAGTCTGTTTTACAATGAACCTTTACATGCATTTTATAGTTCACTCAACTCATGCGTTTCCAACTAGGTACTTCATTTTCCACAAGCCTAATAAGACCTGGCAGCAGGTGTTTTGGCTGACCATCAGCATCGCCATCAACAATGCCTATATTCTTTACAAGATGTCAGACGCCTACCACGTCAAACGCTACAGCCGGGCGCAGTTCGGCGAGAGGCTGGTCAAGGAGCTTCTGGATATGAACGACTGCTCACCCACTCAGTGAAGAAACCGCATGCTGTCTCTAACCCACTCATACTAACATACTCAAATACACTTGCATTCTGCACTTCAGGGTCATTTTGAACAAACAAACCCTATACATAACGCTATACATAAAATGTGTGCCAAGTTTGGTTGAAAAAGGGACGTTTTCCATCTAAACTCACATTTAAGACCCCATTTGATACTACAGGACTGTTGTAAATACGTCACTGTAACACTTGCTGCATGAGAAACACGAAAACGTGCCCTTTGTAGATGTGCAATGATTTTTATCCATAGAGTTCCAGTAATAGTGTTGACGTAGTTTTGAACCCTGAGGTACATGTTTTGTGAATTCTCTGTTTGTGAGCAGCATTATCCAACATCCAGCACTGATAAATATACTGTATATACTCTGTGATTGAGGCGTTTTATCAGCAAAACCAGAATGTAATGCAATTCACATGTTAGATCACAGAACATCGTAGATGTTGTCCCAAATACCTGGGCTTTTTTCTATTTTATATCACTTAATATTTATGATCTTTATGACTCTTTTTTTTAAAAGGCAGCAACATTAGTGACGCAGATGATGTATAATGCCACACAGACACCAAAACTGGAGGTGAAATGTGGCAAAACTACTATGCTTTCCCAATCTTTTTTTTACTCGGTAGTAGCGGTCAGGATTCGCAAGTCTAATGATCCCAAATTAGATTTCAACATAACATGAACTCCTTTGTCTGCCTTTCATTAATATCCATATCATTTTGTCAATTAAATTATTATGATGAATATACAGTAGGAAAAGGCCCAATATACAGTAGTATACCAAAAATAATGTAAATATTATTTCTAATAATTTATTTATATATTTTTATTATGTGTAATTTAAATTGATTATCTAGGGGCATAGATGTATTTGCGAATGAATAAAAAAAAATGAATGAAATTATAAAAGACTTTAACTAGAATGTCTGTCTACCTGTAAGTGGGTGGATTTATGTGGTCGTTCACTGTTCCAGAATCTATCAAAAGATCAATTCTCCATGTTGCTATATTATAACCGTAGTAATGACGATACAATCGCAGCTCATGGCATAATTCGTCCATTCAAAGAACCGAAGCGGATTCATTTCGCTCAGGTAATATATTTAGTCAAACTCTCCCACTGTATCACTGTGTTATATTCATGACCACTGTAAGGGACAGATGTACTATTGTGAGTGAATTTGTCACAGATTTACCAGACATGCTTCTTATTTACTGTGGTGCCATCACCTGCTGCTTTTCTTTGTACCGAGTGAAACGCTGCGTACTAACAAACCAATTAGGATGCTTACCACTGAAAATCACTTAAAACATTCTTTTAAAGCTTCATATTCAGTCTATACAAATCTGTACAAGAAGTCTACTTTGCAATGTCAGCTGCAGTTATTCACAACAATATATATGCCATATTTTATACCTTTTAAATCAAGACAAAAGCAATGTTGTATTATATAGGTGTGCTCATAAACATGATTGTTTTTTTTTTTGATGAATGTCATGAATGTTGCAAACATTTGATTTCACTTCATTATAATATTTTTTGTACTACTAATCTTATCTGCATAGTCAATACACTAACAAATACACTTCAGGCGATAACTGCCACCTGTGCTTATCTAATATAAATGGCAACAGATAATTTTGAGATTGTATATCCGTGTTTTTCAGAGCATCCTTTGGGTTCAATCTGCACTACAGTGGGAATTATTTAATTATTTTAATCAGGCAGACAGTGAACTGTAATGGCGTTAGAGAGGTGTTTGACCTTATCTAGGGTGACCTCAGGGTTTTGTAACTACAACATCTACTGTAGTGCAATATAACGTAGGAGATCGGACCGGGTGCTATGAACATCTCTGCCAAGAACATAATCTGTAAGCCAGAAAACGGTTGGCATGACTGAGACTTTTAATTAAAGCTCTTGCTGGTGCAGAACATTAGAATAAAACCCTTCCAATAAGCAACGTTTCTGCTTTTGCACTGGCTGCTAACATTGTAGGATATACTTCAGGGCCAGCTTCATGTGGCATGATAGCAGGTGAAAATAAACTGTCCTTTTAATAACAACACAGCTATGACAACTATATAATCTCATTTACTGGACCAAATTCCTCAATATCTGGTCAATTTAACTAGAACCCAGTGTTGGAGATGTATGTATTTTCATGTATGAATGTTGTGAATGTGCCGTGTCTTGCTGTAATAAGACTTGGTGTTCCTTCAACTTGTCTTCTCACTGTGAATGTTGAAATGATTCAGCTGTACGTGAGAGTATCGGTGTTATCTGTAATGTTCACCCTCACTGTATGTCCAGTTATCAAACTGACCTGTGCTTCACCTCCCTGCCTCTATGTGAGTTTACACCAATTTGCACACTAATAAATGTTGTTTAGACATACTTTTTCCCTACAGTAATTGGTTGCAACATTCATTGCACTATTCCTAGAATCTCACAAACTTTTCCAAGTCACATTTTCCATTAAATGTAAAAATTGATAAATGGATAAATGAATTAATATTGTAATAATAATAATTTAATATCATTAACATATTTAATTAATATGATAAATAATACATAATGTAATTAAGAATTAATTACTATTAGAACCCTTAATACTTTTTTCTTTGCATTGTGACATTTTCCGAACACGTATGCACATCCTGTCCCCAAATTCTCATTACAGTAAAGCTGTGAAATTAAAATAAAGTGCTATGCAAATAAAAAATAAAAAAAGCATAAAAAAGTTATGCTATGCAAATAAAGGCAATGCTTGTTTATCAAGAAAGAGAATGAGATATTTGAGAATGAGATTTATATTTATTATGTATATATAAATACACACACATGCATGTTTATATTTCAGAATTTTTTTTATTTATTAAATATATTTATATAGTATAAATTATATGAATATAAATTTATACATGTAAATATTTTTTTTTATATATACGTGCATGTGTGTGTATTTATATATACATAATAAATATACACAGCACACATATATTATGTAAACAAAAACTTTTTTGGATGTGATTAATCGCGATTAATCGTTTGACAGCACTAATATATATATGTATGTGTGTGTAGCGTTTGTACTGCATTTAATTTTCATTTTTGAAATTTATTTTTAGTGTAATACAATAAATATAATTTACAATGTAAAAATTCTAAGGGTCCTAGTAGTAGATTATATTCTGATGCAAAAATATGTATTTAGTTTTGTTAATGCACCATATTTGAAAACACTTAGGACACTAGATATGTATATAATTTTTTTTATTTAAGTTAATTATTTTCCGTCATTCAAACCTTTGCAATATCTATAAAACCATGAACAATTACAAGCGCTGTACAGTTGACCAAATCACTATAACTGCAACTGAATGTGTAAATGTACATGCATGGACATACATACTGTATATACACACATATACACTATTACAACTGTTGACCCCATGCGGTTTCCTTTGCCATTTAATGCAACATCAAGATCTTCCTAAAACTGGCTTTCAAGGAAACCAAAGAGACAAAAAAAAAAAAAGGTGGGGGCCACATGTCCTTCATTTACTAAAAATGAAACCGTCCTAGTCTGGAGTAGAAGTGTGTTTCCATGTTTCAGTCAAAACAGCAAATGACTTTGGCACACTGTGCTAAGTAAACATTTCATCCAATTCAAAGATTAGCCATCATGTATTGCTCCGAATTTCTTCAAAAAGCCCATCTTTCAAAGCCCAAACTTTACATAATTTCATTGGCTTCTCCATTTAAACTGGAGAAAGGTGGCGTGATTCACTATGGCAAAACTACCTCTGCTTTCCTCGTCCAGCAGAATCATGTGACATACAGGAACCCGATGAAGCTACAGAACGCAGACAATAAAATACAGGTAGGTGGACTGATTTTCTTCCTAAAGGCCACACAATCTCTGCCCAGACTCAAGAGAGAGTCGTCCGCATGTTTCTGTTGCCGTCTTCATACTTGCTGATGGAGAACTGTTATTTATGGGACAATACAGAGTGGTGCAGACGAACCCAACATATACAAGTCTTAAGATTAACATAACACTTACTGCTGATACATGAGGAGAGCTGACCGAAAGCCCGTCAGGGACTCATTTAGTCTGGATTCCCTAGCCTACAATAAGTTAGTTAGAACTGCTACGGTGTTATACATGAAATGCAGGTGGGTTAACTGATTTGTTTCACATATCACAGGCTTCTTTGTCTTTTGGATTTACAGCAACACTAGTTCTGTTAAAATCAACCAAAGTACCACAATAATTCACAAGGTTTGGATGTGAAAAAGTATTTCAGGGGCATGAATAAACTGCTAATTAAAAGGACAAACACAAAAACGTGTTGCGTTTCTCTATTGTGACTTCAGATGCTTCTCAAATGCACACTTCTTTGAAAGCTGCTTAGAACCACAGTCACACACACACACACACACACACACACAAAAAACAACTCACATTTTCCTTACAGTATCATGGATAACAAAGGCAGTAACATTTAACCATGAAAAGAAGAAGGATGCTCAAGTAGTGATATAATGTGCCATGTTTGGCCACGGCTGCTGAGGATCAAGATCGATCTTGCGAATAAAAGATCCAGGACTTTAAGGAGGCAGGAAAGAAGCTTTTCCAACGGCCATGTTATGATGCCAAAGTCAGAAGAAATCATGGAAGATGAGGAGTAATGCACATCCATCTTTGCTCGAATCCCAAGAAAGCAGGAGCAAAGCTTCAGATCAGCCTCTGCTTGGAGTTAGCAGGTTATTAACATGATTTTTTAACGTAATACACTTGGCGAAGAAAAAAAGGCTACACAGAATTAAGAAATAAATGATTAGAGTGAAAAATGTGGCTGAGAAACATTTGTTTGTGTTTGAAGACATGATTTAGATACTGATTTGTTAGCAGCCAGTGCTACAGTATGTGAATCCAGCAGTCACGTTCTGTAAAATGTCTCGGTTCTCCTTCAGAACACACCAGGGGCCCTTACGGGAAACGGGATGAATCTTTACACATTGCACCTTTAACAGAAAACGACAGATTGACAATTTAATAGAAACTAGAAAACAACAAAAAAAAGTCTCTTGATTTTTTCCCCGCTCTTTTTGAGTGAGCACCGTGAGCCGAAAAACACGAGGCTGCCGTTGTCCTCCACAAAGTGTCTGTGACGGTGCGCACAACAAATGAGTCCTCCCCTCGATCCCACAAATTAAACCAAACCCAAACTAAAATCCAGTCCAATCACAGCGCAGGAAGGGAGCCTCCATGAAACGTCATTTACATTCAACAATATTGGTAACGTGACTAGAAAAATAAAAGAACAATGGATGTCCATTGTAAAAAAAAAAAAAAGGAGCTGGAATTCAAGAAAATGAGACAAAAAAAGGCAAAAATTAAGAAAGACGAAAAATGGAAAAATGGAAAAGAAAATCCCAAACATGGTTTCGATACAGTTTAGACGCTTAAGATTCACTTTCCAAAAGCTGGACAACAGATGAAACAGTGAGGTATATAGTTAGATGGAAATAGTCATCATCTTGTTTGTGTTTTCATTGCCCCGTGGCCCTCGAGGACCACCAGACCGCACCGTGGCGGCCCTGAGTCTGTATCTGGGCAGCGATTATCTCTGAGGGGCGAGTGCGTGCCCAGCACGGGCTGTCCGAGGGCGAGAATGGGAGGGCTGGGATCGGCGTGTCAAGCTACGGCTGCAGATTGAGAGTGAACTTCCACTGCTGGGTGAGCGACGGGCTGCACACTTCCACCGTCAGGCCTCCGTTCCGCGCGCTCCGGCTGTCCAGGCACAGATTGCTGCCCACATGCCGCAGTTTGGAGTTGTTGTCGATCTGCTCCCATTTCTGCAATAGAAACACAATGATGATGATGATGTTGAAAATCCTCCTCCAAACCCCTGCTTTGAGCACAGCATGCTCACCTGTCTGCTGTCGTTCTCCCTGCAGCCCTGCAGTTTGATCTGTGAGCCAGCGGTGCGATCCACCACCGTCAGGCAAAGGTCCATGTGTTTGACTGATTTGTCTTTAGTCAGGGCCCATTCCTGTTCATGGGAAACATGGTAAGCAGGGAGCATTTGCCGAAAATACACCCAAATAAATCTACACAGGAACTTAACGGAAAAAACGGCTTGGTGAGAGGTTGCTATTTTCTGAAATGTACATAAGTAAGTTTAAGAAGCTTTGAGATGTTATGTGATGTGATATGCTGCTGTAATCCACCCAAAAAAAGCATGCTGCTAATTCTTTTATAATTATGCCGTTTTTGTGAGCTCCAAGTAAAAAAGGTCTTTAAAATGGTGAAAATAACATAAAAGGTAGGTTATTAATATATCATTTATATTAATCTAAATAAAAATACAAATTACTTATAATACATACAATAAATATGAATATTAGAATGAATGATTTTTGAAGGATCATGTTACACTGAAGACTGCTGCTGAAACTTCAGCTTTGCCATCATAGCAATAAATTACATTTCAAAGTATATTACAATTATTTTAAAATGTAATAACATTGCACAATATTACTGTTGTACTGCATTTTTGATCAAATAAATGTATATATAAATTAGGTTATATATTAAAATAAACAAAATGCAAAAAAAAAAAAAAATGGAACAAAAGCATGTTGATAAATCTTTCATAATTAGTTTGCATGCACCTTAATAAATCTACACCTATATGCAATTTTTATATTGTATTAAAAAAAATATATATTTTTTTATATTACCACTAGTTTCACATTATTACCATTAGGAAACTAGTCACATTATTATTATTTTCATTATACTTTTATACTTGTAATTTTAACTAGTCACTATATTATGTTATGTTGTTTTATGTTATGTTATGTTACATGTTATGTTATATGTTATGTTATATGTCGTGTTATGTTATGGATTTATGTTTCATATTCAAATAGACAAGTATATACAGTCAAACCAAAATGTATTCAGACACCTTCAACATTTCTCACATTATCTGTTAAATTTAAGTACACAATGAGATAATACCAATTTAGGTCAACCAATTACCAAGCAATGCCTAATTTTGCTCAGTCTGTGGTGTAAAAAGGTTAATTAGCAATTAAAGAAAAACACTTAAGCAAAACATGGTCAGGTCAAAGTATTTGAATAATTTTTGGTCCCAAATTTTTATCAGTTTTACTGGTAGTCCATTATATGAAGAAATTTTGGGTATAATATCTCCGTTTATTTTGCTATCCTCACTTACATAAATGAACTATAGTGTCCTGCACCAACTAGTATAAAAATATAAAAAAAATTATATCTGGTGTCTGAATAATTTTTGGTTTGACTGTACATCTATAAGTGTGATTAACCATTTAAATCCATCAGACTTGCACACTGTGATGATAAACACAGATAAAAGTAATCCAGAAACTACCATGTGGCCCTAATTTATACGTCGCTCACCCTCCACAAGTGCATCGCTCATTTAAACGAACCCAAACTCACTGCAGAGTCCATCACCCAGTGCTCTGCTGCCACACCTGACATAAGACTGTTCAGTACCTGAGATCGGATTGGTACCTGATTGCCCCCTGCATTGTGGCACTCATACACCCCCACCACGCCGTCAGCAAAGTGTCCCAGTGTGTCCAGACAGTTCTGACCCTGCTGTAGTGCTCCAAAGGCTATGTCCTGATGATCAGGGACCCTAAACAAGATAGAAACAAGAAACGAGTTAGGTACCAATTACACAACCTTTTGAACTGCATTCACTGGTTGTCGACTCTAATAAAGTTAAATTACTTTAAATTTACATGTCTAGACTTAAATTAAAACTGCCGGCACATTTAAACATTACGTGAAAACGTTAAAGACTCTGTTTACACTTTATCAATCATTGTGCCAAATCAAAGGTTTATGCACAGAAAGCAAAAAGCTCATACATACCTATGCACAAAACTTAACAGACTAGCAGGTGTAAATACGGTCAAAGTAATCCAACAGCTATTTTACCGTAGCTCAGGATAGACGTTCTCCAGGTACCACTTAAATGGTTTGCAGCCCAACCTCTTCTTCATTTCCAGCCGGCTCTGAATGCTGGAAATAATGAGGGAAAGCCAGTCATGTGGAGTTCATTTGGAGGTCTAAATCTCTCAAAACAGAGAACTTCAACTAGCCGAGTCTGAAATGAGTGGCCTCTCGTGGCCTTGGCAGTGAGCAATCTTCACATGTTAAAGAAAACAAATGTCTTACTCTATTCCAAACTTTTCCTTAGCAATAATATTTGTAAATTAAGACAGATACACACTTACTTGCCATAGGGCACATTACGGGCTGAGGGCACAGCAGCGTAGTAGAAGTTCTTAAACTCATCCATCCAAACCTCTGCTGCTCGCCTTGTGTTCCTACAAAGACGAGCACAAGCACATGAGAGTAAATGATACATTTAATGAAGAGATACTGATGCTCTGCTAATGACCATAACATGTCTACTACATTATTCCTGAATCTAACTTCAACACTAATGGACCTTCTGCAGCAAGTTACTGGGTGCTTTATAATTAAATTTCAACTGCACTACCTCAACATCTCACTTATCACCGGCTGCAGTGCTGCATCCACCCACTGGGTGGAGTACATGAACCAGAATAATAAAGGGCTCATGTGGTTTGAGCAATCACAAAACCGAAGGTAAATAAGAATTGTGTTCTTTAGCTACTGTAACGTTGCTCACTCTGGGTACCCAGGAATATATGTAACATCTAGCAAGATTACAACAATCCTGACTACGGTTAAGTATCCTGAAATGGTGATAAAAAATTGATAGCTCAAAGTCTAACACACTCAAAATATAATATAATATAATGTACCATACTATAAATGTAATACAACACAACACAATACAATTTAGCAGCAATTATTTCAGTCTTCAGTGTCACATGATCCTTCAGAAATGATTCTAATATTCTGATTCTGCTCAAGAAATACTGTTTATTATAATCAATGTTGCAAACAGTTGTGCTACATAATATTTTTGCCAAAAATGTGAGAATAGAAAGTTCAAAAGAACAGCATTGATTTGAAATTAAAATCTTTTGCAACAGTGTAAGAGTGTTAAAAGTGTTTACTGTCAATGCGGTATTAATTTCTTAAAAAAATTACTAATCCCAAACTTTCAAATGATAACATAATATAATTTGATGTATACCTGGCAAAGACAGTGCCGCTGCCCCCTGGGAAAGTGTATGGATGCTGTTTCCTGAAGACGTGACCCACTCGACTGCAGGGAATGATCTCCAGACTGCCTCCGCACTGCCAGACCCGGAATGAGATCTCTGAAGATCACAACAGCAGCCAGAGATTAATAAGACATATCACAAAACACAAATAGCCAGTTCATAAATGTACATTTCCAAATGGGAAAATAAGGCAAAGGGTCAAAACTCATAATTGCACCTGATTTATATTCAAATAAACAAAAAAAGCTCTTCTTTGTGAAACTTCTTGGTCTTTGCAAACTTCTTCAGACACACACATGCAAAATGCAACTTTATTCCATGCTGATGGATAATTTCTGGAGCTGTTGTAGACTTTTCCACAAGCAGTCCAGCAGAGAAAAGTGCTGTGTTTGTGGAATGAGTCAGGATTTTCTTTCAGAATCCATCATGCCACAGACATTATGACAAAACCTGAAAAACTCTACCTCATCGAGTCTTACTATGCAGTTTTCTATTCAGGTCTCGTTGCTAATAATATAAAAAAGCAATAGTTCTTCAGAGGTGATCTAAATTGCCCCTTACATTTCTGGCTGAGTAAGGCATTCTCTCATATAATCTAATGATACAGAAGTACCATGATTTCATTTTCAGTATTCATATACAGAGACGCCACATAATATTAGAACACTTATGTCACATCAATGAGACACAGATTTAGGAATTACACTGCATTAAATTAAACCATGTGGCTTTTGTAAACAATTAATGCTGACCTTTTTCAAAGTCATTTTTCATGGTCCTAAAATAATTTTAGTGGATGTATAAATTCACACTGCCTTCAAGCCCTCATAAATAGAACCTACTTAAGCGTTCATAAATAGCAATTACAATGTAATATGCATTCAAATTAATTTAGTAGAAATAAAAATATATGCATTAGATAATTTCCCTTTCCCTTCTATATATTTAATGTAATATGAGTCCAGATACATTTTTGGGGCCACTTTGAAGAAGCTAATCTTCAATATAAACAATAAAGGACACACTGGTAGATTGGGAAGATCCACTGTGTCTTCTGTCAGTCAGCTCCAATCAGCTTGTCCCAGCACAACATACGAAATGCAGGGCATTTAGAGAAATAAAGCGTCCACTCACCAAGATTCTCACCGCCCCACACGTCCATCATCATGTCGTACTTGCCCAGCTCCTCAAAGTAGTTCTTGTCCATTACAAAGAGGCCACCAG
Organism: Sinocyclocheilus rhinocerous; assembly: GCF_001515625.1. Lineage (NCBI taxonomy): Eukaryota > Metazoa > Chordata > Actinopteri > Cypriniformes > Cyprinidae > Sinocyclocheilus > Sinocyclocheilus rhinocerous. Next base: position 531,026 of record NW_015660877.1, on the reverse strand, counting down.
CAATCATGGGAGTCCTGGACAACACAAGCAACACAACATCAAATCTTGGACTTACTTAGAACTTTATACACTTCATAGAACTTACTTTCTATTAAATATATACTAAGAAGTTATCTGATACACTGGCGATGTGTTTTGTTGCAGTGGCCATTTGTGACTTAAAACTTTGTGCTCATTTCACTCTCCAATGCTGTGATAGAGCAATCTGATCACAGCCTCATAAACAAAGTCATTAAACAACACTGGAATCATTAAATGAGAATGAAGAGTGCTGTGTCATGAAGACTTTTACACAGCACATCCCATAAAGGCACCACACTGTTTATTATCTTAATGTACTTTTAATGTAGCCACTGCACGGTGATTGAGATTTCACATCACAGCAATGCACCCTCCATACAATCCCCCATTTCGGTTGCTTCACACCTTACTTTCTCTTTTCCGCTCGCCTTCAGCTGTTAATGATTCGAGTCATTCCCTGGAGAACAAACCTTTTACAAACAAGCAAGCAAGCAAGCACATGGGCTCCTGGGACAAACTTGTTTTGTTATTACAAGAACTTTAGGGGATTCTTTTCCCATGTTGACCCGTGCGTATTATTTTACCAATAATAATGCAATGTTTGAGAGCATAGAAGTTGCACAAGAAAATCTTCAAAAAAATAACTCTAGCCCTCCAGCCATTAAGTGTTGTTATTGTTAACTGAAACGATAAAAAACTCTTTTTTTTGTCAATGAAATAAAGCTCAAATAAATTACATTATGAATATTACATTAAAAATTAGAAATGTCAACTTTGCAACTACGTGAAATAAGGTTAAGCTGAAGTACAAAAATGAAACAAAACGAAAACTGAAAGCCTAAATCTTCAAGAACGCAGTCTTAAAAAATAAACAAAATAAAAAAACAGACTGCACTCCTATAGCTGGAGTTCTGTTTCAAGAGAGTCTATAGATTAAACAGTTGACACTGAATTAATTAGAGAACAGTGTGAGAAGAATAAAAAGTAGTCATCTGTCAATAATCAATCTCCGACTCACCGGTTCATGATCCAAAACATTTGTAGTGCGAATATTTAAGAAGAGAGACTAATTCTTACTTGATAGGAGCAATGGGGTTTCCCTGCCGTGCTCGTCTTTGTTCCAGGGTCATGTAGTCCCATTTAAAAACTAGATTCCAATCAAAACCTGGATAAAGATTAGACACATTACATTAGGGATGAAGTCTGATTTTAAATGTAGGTTCAATGCCCTGCTCAGCCATGTGTCAGGTAAGGGAATAAGGGAGCATATTACTGATTCTGATGAACTTCACTGATGAAAAGACTGAGGCTTTGTTCAGAACAGCATACTATTGTGCTACTTTGACAGTATGCAGCATCTATTCTGTGCACAGCATTCAAATGTTTTCATGTAACATTTCTTTTCATGAAAAGACATTTTACACAAAACCACATTTGCATTACCAGTAGGAAAAACCATAGCTTGCCAAACAGCAAAAGAATAGTCTTAAAGTTTTAAGTAATCGTGGGGGTTAGGCTTTGGCTCTGTGAATGCTGTATCCTTAAAACCTTGCTGTTGGCATGTCTTATTTTCCCAATGCCTCTTGTTTTCTGTCGGCTGTATACAAGAATCAACATAAAATGTGACACTCGGTAGCTTTAGATGGTGAAATAAATGCAACCAGGGTCATGTAGTCCCATTTAAAAACTAGATTCCAATCAAAACCTGGATAAAGATTAGACACATTACATTAGGGATGAAGTCTGATTTTAAATGTAGGTTCAATGCCCTGCTCAGCCATGTGTCAGGTAAGGGAATAAGGGAGCATATTACTGATTCTGATGAACTTCACTGATGAAAAGACTGAGGCTTTGTTCAGAACAGCATACTATTGTGCTACTTTGACAGTATGCAGCATCTATTCTGTGCACAGCATTCAAATGTTTTCATGTAACATTTCTTTTCATGAAAAGACATTTTACACAAAACCACATTTGCATTACCAGTAGGAAAAACCATAGCTTGCCAAACAGCAAAAGAATAGTCTTAAAGTTTTAAGTAATCGTGGGGGTTAGGCTTTGGCTCTGTGTGAATGCTGTATCCTTAAAACCTTGCTGTTGGCATGTCTTATTTTCCCAATGCCTCTTGTTTTCTGTCGGCTGTACACAAGAATCAACATAAAATGTGACACTCGGTAGCTTTAGATGGTGAAATAAATGCAAGAAAAAAGAAAACGATCACAATACAGTATGCAAATAAACAAGGTGGCTACATTTGGTACGCTGAACATTTCATAAAATGGAATGGGAGAATTTCTTATGTATACAGACACGAAATAAAAAATTGTTATCAGGAACTGAAATAAAGCTGATATAAATTCAATTATATTTATTACACCAAAAACTTAGAAATGCTGACTTGCCAGTTAAGTGAAATAAGCTTAAGCTGAAGTAATAAAATGACAAAAACTAAAGCTAAATAGAAGTACTTGAAACGTAATAAATATGACAATTACTAAAATTAATAAAGTACTAAAAAAATTAATATTATAATATATAAATATTAAGAATAAATATTTAAATATTAATAATATAATAAAAACTAGAAATGATGACTTCACATTTCAATTTTCTTAAATATTCAGAAACAAAATCTGCAATAAGTTTAAATGGAGTATGTATTTTAACTGTTTGCTGAATTAATAGCAGACATTTATGGAGAAGAGATTAAAAAAAAACAGTAGTAAGAACTGTAAATAACCCCAATATTTTAATCCCCAAATTCAAGATGCAGTATATCAAAGTAACAATAATGTAGCATCCTACTGTTTAAAAAGTTTTGGTACTGCTTTACGTACTACTTTTTTTTTTTTTTTTTTAAGTACCATACAGTAAATACTGTGTATTCCATTGCATTCCATTCTGAACATATAAAAAAAGAAAAAGAAAAAAAAGAAAATAGAGATAATGCTATATAAAGTCTAAATGCCGGTTAACCAGCACACACAGAACCAGAATGTGGTGAAAAAAGCCCATATAAATAAAATGATATTTATAACATGCTGCTTTATAAAATACAGCGATACCAACATGGATAGATCCATTTCCATATTATTTCCCACTGCATCCAGAGACCTCAAAGCTCATAGAGGAAAAGCTATTCCACTCCGAGATAGAGCTATTATGCCTAAAACCCCCGGCCCAGACAAAAATCAATCAAATGGTTTCCATTCCAAAAGGACATTTTCTCTTTTGGAGATTCATCATGCTCTCTCACTCTTCTGCACATTGCGCTGCCTCCACAAACGCTCTCTGCATTGATTTCACTCCAAACATGCATCTAAACATACAGTACCTCACACACAATATAGCCCTGCACATGAAATATAATAAATGCCATCTGCTGTACTACCCATAAACACACGCAAATACATGCATGAATGGATGCAATCATATCAGACACATGCACACAATCCAAAGCAATAGACTGGATAGTGATTGAAGTGTTGTGAGGAAATAGGAGCTGATGAAAGAGATTTACCTCCTTTAAGATCTGCAGATGCCCCCACATACTGGAAATTGTCCATGTTAATGACATCTATGATAGGCGACACAACCCGAGTCTTATCCTGCCGAGAACAACAAATGATGTGAAGCTGGGCTGACAGTACTGTACAAGCATATGAAACGAGATGACTTCTCACCTCTCTGCTACAATGCATTCTTAAGATGTATCTGATAGAAACAATAAAATTCAACCAGAATTAAAATCGCTGAATATCCTGACATTAAGAAATGTGCACTGCACTGCCGTTACGAATCACGGCAAATCCATCAGAAATACCTAGGAAAATCCCATTAATCTTATGAGCTTCGCTGACACATGACTGGAGTATTTAGAGTTGAGTGCTATGAGTTAAACACTCCAGAAAAGACAGGCAATCAATTCTACGTGATAAGTGTGGAGAATTTAACACTAAATATAAATGCATTGCTTCTCAGACATCTTCCAGTATTCATCATGACAATTCTGGGACACCCTGACCAATCAAATCATCCCAACTGTGGCTTCACCTCTGAATTAACAAATTCATTTGTCACCGTGCTAGAATGTTTCCACATGGCAATTTTCATATGCATGCAGGTACAATAAATACAGTTCGTTATATTAATACATTCAAATTAAATATCCGTCTTCAGTTCATTTAGCGAAATACTAAAAGTGCTTTGAATTAAACATTTTGAAACCACAAATCATTGTTTGATTAAAACGATGGCTCCTGTGAAACTTTTCTCAGCATAACAGAATGTCAATTTTTGTATAAAGCAATTCAATAATATTAAACTTTCTCTAAATATGGGTAAAAACTAGGCTTAACAGTAGCTGATACTTTGAAATTCATCCATTTTTTTTGGTGGGCAAAAAATTGCTTAGTTACAAAATGGTTGATACAATTCTTAATACATTTGGAACCAAGTAAATATCTGACATCTAATTTTTTTATATTATTTTTTTCTATATGTCTAGTGATGATATTTTTTGGTAATATTCAATATACAGTAAGGAATTAATAGTATTGACTGCTAGTAGTTCATGTTTAGGCGAATACTGATATAAAGCTGGAAGAACTCTAATGACGACTAATGATGAGTGGATGCAATAAGTGCAAAAGTGAAAAATGTCAAAAACCATTAAAAACCTATTCAGTAGGAGTTCAGCTCTTGACTAGATCTACTCTTCAATTTAGGTAGTATATTTCTGCTCATGCACACATGCACATACATTTTAAATTATAATAATGATTTTGCTTCGATATAAGTCCTGTGTAGAGGTACTTCTCCAGAAACAGGACAACATTTAATTCATGCTCGGTATAATCATCACGAAGAAGCGCTTGGATAAATTCTGGGATCACTAACTCCACAGTTTGATTATGTGCTTATCTGGGTCATCCGGCTGAAAATGAAGACACCTAACAATATAAATGGGGTTATGAAACCTCTTACTACATTTATGCCTGTAATTTGTACTTTCAGTGTCTTATACTTCTACTCCCTGTTATTTATTTTGTGAGTCAAAAGCCTTGAGGCAATTTCAGAGTAATTACGTGTGCCTAGGGATGCAACTGAAGCAAATATTTCTTTTGGGTCAATCTGATCCTGAACCAGAGCGGACCTGCACATCCGCAACTGGGGTGTGTTTACTTGCATTCAACACACCTGTGCACACACACTGAGGACTTATCTACATGCTGTACTAACACACGGTGTTGAATGGCACTAGTTCCCCTTCACAATATTCTTTATGGCTTGTTTGAGAATTGTTGGCAGTCGACAGCAGGATTGGATACAAACAGGTATAATGATATGGCACTCCAAGTACAGTTTGTGCATCAAGACACACAGCCAAAGAAAACAATAACTTCTCATCTACTCTTCTCTTTTATCATCTTGGCCTGACATCTGCAATTGCAGTGAGCTGCTAAACGTCCGCTGCTGTAATGAGCATGTGTGATTATAGCCTCCAAAAGCAATGGCTAATTTGCCAAATCTGAGAACCGTAAGACCCAATGTTTTGCTGCTTGTCAGAGAAAGAAACAATAAGACAGAGAAAGAAAAACATGGCTGACCTCAGCAACCCTTTCTAGCAGGGGCTCCAACCAGTGTTCATTACACTCGCAGTGGCTGTCAAGGAAGGTTAATACATTGGCCGTGGCCGCATCCGCCCCTCTGACTCGGGATCGCATCAAGCCTGAGAACAGACACACAACACAACACAACACAACACACAAACACCGGATTGAGACTCAAAAGCACTGAACTATGCAGAAGGTTGTTCTCCCTGTATTCTAACCTAATGATCTACACACAAGTGTGCAGGGAACCATAATGACAGTCCAACATACACATGTCAAAAGTACTGGTATTTTGGGTACTTCACAAGTTTGGTGAAAAGATGTTTTGGAAAAAGTAATGGTATGATGCCCGTGTATTTTTAGGTTAGTTCTCTCTGAAGGGAATGAAGGGAAGCAGACATAAAATCACCGATTGAATATGAACACAAAATTAAGCCATAAAAGGAAAAAAGGAGAACCTCTGGGAGTATCAGTGTTAATGCATCATATCTAATCATGCACTGCATTTTTAATTTAATTTATTTTTTTCTGAATGTTTATTTGAATACTTTATAATGTTGGTAGGTACCTAAAATAATCTGGTGGTGATATTAAATAATATAAAATAATCTAATGCTGGTATTTTTTGCCTTATTTTATTATCATCTATTTAACTTGTAATTACTTGGGGAAAAAATTATAAAAAAACGCACAACAAACACACCAAAAAAAAAAATCTACCAAAAAACAACATGGTTGTTACCATACCGCATGGGACGATGTAAGCAAAGAAAACACTTTCTTCTCTCTAAAATATAATAAGAGAAAGCTCATCTAGTGGCTCATGGGGAGACCTAAAAATCAATTTTCAAGCACTGAGAAACATTAAATATTAATTAACCTGTTTGGCTCTTTGTAACAAAATCTATATAATCTTCATGAGCACAGGTTTATTATTTATTTATTTATTTTTTGACATTTAATCATTAAACATTTAAACATTAATTTACTACGATCTTTACCAGAGAGAGTACATGTTAGTTCGTTCTTTTCTTTAACATCAAGTAATTTGTGTTTCAAAAAAAGATTTTTGCAAGCAAATACAAGGAGCTTGTTCAGTTGGACTGAAATAGGATTTGAACAAAAGGCTTTGGATACGAATAAACAAACTGCAGTTTTGGCTACAGAACAGCATTTTTTGCTTGACAAGATATATAAAACAGCTTCCAAAAATACACTCCAGCTCGTAACAGACCATTTGCTTTTCTCTTCTTTAATTTTCTCCATATTTGCACCTATGAAGTATGCAGCGCTTGTAATGACTTCATGCTGAGGCTGGTCACAGTTAGTCGCAATAGTAAAACTTCAGCTAGTTTTAATAGACGCCTAGATTTTAATGACCAAACAAGAGCTGCTAGTAAAGGGCCACTGGTCCTCAGTGCCGATCCTAGACTTCTGGGGGCCCTACACAAAACTGTGTCGGTGGGGGGGTGGGGAGTTATGGAGTGGGGTATGAGTGGTTATGAACGAATGAATGAAATGCATTTGTCCGTGTTTCACTCCGTTTCGAATCGCACTCGCGGAAAGCGCTTGAGAAACAGTATCTCTTCAGTGGCTCGGTACGCTTTCAACTCGTTTTTTTAGTCTCGAGCAAGACTGTACGACATTCACATTACATGATTTGACTGATTTGTACGTAGACAGGGCGACAGCGCACCGCATTAAAATAAATGATCATTCATGTTTTCATAACCACTGGCCAAATTCAAAAACGAAACTAAAATTAAATCATCTTTGAGAGCAAGGGGGTCCCCCTGGTGTTTCGGGGGCCCTACGCAGCTTGCGTATTTTGCGTATAGGGAGGATCGGCTCTGCTGGTCCTTACATATTAACTAGGGTATAGTTTTGATTAACAATGTTACTGTGATTCAGAGGGTTATAAATCACTCACCCTCTCGACGATCGTTCCGTAGGACTCTGACTTTCTCGATTTTCCCAAGTAAGGCACCATCTTCAGCTGAAAGCCCAGAGAAAACATTGTGTCAGCTCAAGTGTTCAGGGCAATACATCTCTTCTATTATATATGCAGTAGTTAATATACACAGGAGGAATGTGGTAAAATGTGCCAGTGGGCAACTTGTGTCACTTCGTTAATCCAGAAAAAGTCGGCACAATTTTGTAAATGTCACCATATATTTAGAAAGGGCACATCATGTACAGCTTGTTACAAACTTCTTTTTGGTCTTGAGAAACTTTAGGGCAGGGAACTACAGGTCAAATTTCTTGAGTGCTGGCCAACAGAAACCCACCACAAAATGATCACAAATGTTTTTCCACAAAGTTACATACTGAAGAAGCCACTTCATCTCGGAGTTAAAAGAAACCACAAGGTAGGAGCATAATTTCATGTTTTCTTGAAACCTTAATTGACTGTGTCCCTTTTTTGACATTTCTTTGGTCATATGTTACCAACTAATAAAAATTAATAGCAGACACACTGAAATATAATCGGGTGCACTAGTTTTACCTCCATCTGAATTCTCCTTGCCTACAGATGACAATTTGATCAAAAAGGGGGCACAGATACCGAACTCTCCACTACATATTGTGAAAACAAAAACTTGAAATGAAAATGTAACAGACAGTTCTGAAAGAGCATTATGTCCAAAAACAAAGACCATATTCAAACGCCAATATGCAAAAGTAGGATCACAAACCACACATGTAAAACCACTGAAGAAAGACGAGGAATAATAAGTCCAGTGCCTGCCAGGTTCCCTGCAGCAGAGCGTTATAGAGGAGGGCTGCATTGCTTTCAGGACAGGGTTCATACAGAGTTCAGACATCTGAAGAGGTCACACTACTGGTTTGACATCCAAAAAAACAAAAAGTGCAATGGGCTGGGGACTCGGGAACACGGTTGGTGCCATGACGACACACTTTATACAATCAAATCTCAGTTGGACTGTTGTCGTGTTCTGCTATATGGATGTACGGCATGATTTATGTTGAGAAAACAAGAGTGTGTGATGATAAAATAACTTGTACAGCCAGGGTAAAACACTGACCAAAAACCATGATGAAACCAATTGTATATGATTGTGAGATGATTTAAGTTCTGTACCATTTAGTTGGATTGGTATCTAAAGATCAAAACACTTACGGCTGTCACTGTAGTCGTCCACCAAGATGATCTCTTTGACCAGATGAGAAGGACTCTTCTTCAGCACACTGAAGACAGGAAAAGAGGACAGGTTGAATGCATGTTTATGCTTAAGTGTAGAGAGAGAAAGAAATCTTAGTCTAGATCTTAGTAGATATGTCAAAAGTACAGGTACATTATTGTTCAAAAGTTTATAGTATAATTTTTAGTAAAAAAAAAAAAAAATGTAATACTTGTATTACATGAGGATGCATTCACATGAAAGACATTAAAATTGTTATAAAAATGTTTCTTTTGAACATTATATTCATCAAAGAATCCTGAGAAGAAAAATATTCCACACAAATATTAAGCAGCATAAGGATTTTCAACATAAGTAACATTAATTTTACTAATATTTCACAATATTACTGTTTACTGTATTTCTGATCAAATATATGCAGCCATGGTGAGCTTTCCTTCAAAAAAGTTATACCGACCCCAAACTTTGGATAGTAGTGTACTTCTGTACTAAAGTGCATATGTGACATAATATTCTGTATTAAACACTATAATGTAAACACAGCCTAGTAGACAGTAATATGTAATAATTTGCAATATGAATTACAAAAATTAACAACAAAAAACCATGCACTTCTCTTAATTTGTGCTTTATTACTGACTGCTTACTTTATTAAAAAAAAATATATATATTAATATTAATAATTAATATATAATTATTATTATTATTATTAATAATAAATAAATAATTTATAATTTATACTCTTATTTTAAATAAAGGAGTGTGCTCAATAATAGTTTTGCTGTATTCAAATTAGTAAAAAAAATAGTGAAATTTTACTGGTAATGGCATCAAGATGTTTCTATGGTGACAATCCCACATCATAGTGCATTAAAAACTGTTATTTGACATGACGTCTCACCTGACCACAGTGCGCAGCAGGGCTGAACGGGCCTCGTTGTGGAAAGTGATAACCACACTGGAAGCAGGAAGATCTGTCCTCCACTGTTTGTGACGACAACTGAGATAGAGAGAGAGAAAAAGAAGATATATTAACATATAGGCAACCACCAGTATATTTTCTTCAGAAATCGAGTCAAGTACAATTGATGATCAACTGTTCAACTGACTAGTTGAAGCATTCGAAAACGTAATGAGACCGATGGGATTTGTATTGAAGAGAAGCTCTACACAGTGAAAACCCATTGTCACACCGCTACACCTGAATGCAGTCTCACACCCTCAGAGGAGCTCAAAGCCCACATTCATTTAATGCTTCTCTGAGGGTGAGATGGACAGGAGGTCATGCATGCTTAAACTCTCTGGACTCGCGTCTCCAAACATGCACACACACACACACATGTGCACACTATAAAGGTTTCAGCTACACACACCCACACTGTTTATATCCCAGAGGTTTTAATTAGACAGCTATGGGTCTAATCCTCTGGTTTCCTAGCACCTCTCATCGAGGATAAGAGCACACAATGCTTCCTCTGCACTGATGCCATCGATTTTGTGGCCACTGGATGCCTGGCAGGGGAATCGGGGTCAATTCCTCCTACACTGCTGTTAAACAACAGGTCAGGGTTGAGAGCCCACCATCAGAGACTCCAAACTGACTTCAGAAAAGGGATGAGATTAGAGTCATCCATGACACTAATTCTACACACTTGGCATCCTATTTAATTCCATTACGGCCAGAGAAATCACATTCATAAAGGTATAAGGTGGTACATCTATATTTTTCCCCAACTTTTTTCAATCTTTGCATTGAATGTGTATAGGCATTTCAACTATTTTACACTCCTTGACTTCTTGGGAATACATTAAGGGGCCAGCACACATTTCTAGCCCTGTTTGCTGGAGGTCTCGGGAGGAATAACTGTGCAGTAGGCCATTAATAGAATGGCCGCTTTGACTAGAAGACTTTTTAGAGTATATCCCATTGGCATGCTTCCATCTGCTGGCCTCCAACCACCCAGCATGGCACCAAATAAACTCTCAAATACTTCCACTGTTGCAGCTTAAGTCAATAGCTAATAGAATAAATGTTCTGGTCTCAGTGTGCTGAATGCATGCTTCTATGTTTTAAGCTTTTGATTAACTAATCAATATTTGTAATTAATTTAAGCTGTAATTAAACACCAATATTTGAAAAATGATGACCCCAGTAAAATAAAGATAATGTAAAAACACTGCATAATGACAACAGCATTGAATAGCTAACAAAAACGCATGGCAACTTAAAAATATATTTTAAATGAATATTTATATAATTAATATATTTAGAAAATGCATAAAATTCATATTTATATATTTCATATCTAAAATGATTTGCTAATTTTACAATATAAGTTTCATACATAAAATTCAATTTTTGTTAATTATCATAATATGTTTAATAGAGAAACACGCATTCGTATGGAAAATTTCTAATTTTAGATGACATTAATGTGCAGTTGCTGTGCATTAAACATCAATATTTGAATGATCTCTTATAAATTTTACTGGAATCTTCATATTTCTTTGCAAATACATTGCATAATGCACTGAACAGACAAAATAGCATGGCAATTCAAAAAAATATGAAATTAATAATTACAGAAAATAAATATAATATTTAGAAAATGTATAAAATCAATATTAACTCTCTACCACGTTTTGATTGTTGGGGAGGGGTATTGTCTATTGTGTGGGGTATTTGTTAAATATGACAAATACTCATGTGTTTGATCCACCTCATTCATTACAGCTAATATTTTTACAACATTAATGTACACTTGCTACACATTTATGAGCAGTGTAGGGAAGACACTTCACTGCAGCAATGTAAAGACAAGAGACTAAACAAGAAACACATCATGTGCAGAAAGACATCATTCATTAATACATTGGCAAGCAGGTCCTTTTTTTATTTTTTTATTAGAGCAGCAGTCCGAACACCAGACACAGGCTGCGGCCTCAGCGAGACAACAACTACACCCGCCAAAAACATTTCCAATAAGACACGTGGCCTGCTGCCATCAGGGGTAACACAACAGAAGCAGAGTCTCTCAGGAGTAAACAAAGAGCATGTGTTCCTCATTACCAGCTTAGGTAAGCGTTTAACAGAGGGATTTAAGACTAGTGCGCTTCATTCTTTCAGCTCTGGCCTGGGTAAATTTACTAGAAGGTAATGGTGCATATTCTCCTTACTTTTGGGAGAAAATACATAAGGCTGGCATTCCAGCAAACAAACTATAACGCTCTGACATTTAAAAAGGACGCAAGGTTTGTGCGTCTTCTGCACTGAGCGTGACTACAGCATTGGGAATGCAGCTCACGCGCTGCAGGGATGGTGAAAGAGCAGCGATAAGAAGACTTACAACAAGGATAATGTCATCTGCAGCATCAGCAGCTCTCCAGGAGGGAAACTGACTGACATATAGTGACAAGACGTTTACATGCAACTGCACAGACGAACACTGCTCAAGCCAAACACATTTACAGTATCAAACTCAGAGACAACTTCCACTGCTTATCAGAACGAATGGACAACATGCATTTTAAAGGAGACACTGCAGCATAAACGACCATCTAAACCAGTGTTTCTCAACCCAGGTCCTGGGCGCCCCCCAGCACTGCACATTTTGTGTGTCTCCCTAATCAAACACACCTGATTCAACTCATTAGCTCATTAAAAGAAACTCCAGGACCTGAAATGGGTGTCAGATAAGGGAGACATACAAAATGCGCAGTGTTGGGGGGCGCTCAGGACCAGGGTTGAGAAACACTGATCTAAACCAAAGAAGGGCAAACCAAATTCTTGGATATTAAAGCATTCCTTTCTGAATATGTATTATGATGAATACGCTTTTGCACATCCCATTTTAATTTTCTGTGCAATGCCTGTAACACTGCAGAAACCATTAAATGATCTAATATGACAGAACAATTAAATTTAGAGTCTTTTCATTACAGTTTCCATCTTGGAATTTTACTGAATTCATCTTGGTGGTCTAATCAGTCATACAATAAGCCTTCAATACTTAATAATATTAATAAAAACATTAAGTTTTAATTTGTTAACATCTATTTTTGTTAGAAATAAAAACATGTTAATCAATAGCTTCAGCCTTAGACTTACAAATCTGTGAAGGCTCTGTATATTTGCTGAAAGCAGAAGCCGCAGCAGCTATCTGAGGTTATTTCTCAGAACTCTTCTCTTACCAGCAGTTAAAACATTTCAAGTTAATACTAACATTAAATATTATCTATTCATCTATTAAGTTGAGGTCTAGGTCAGAGGTGACAGAGCAGCAATGTTCAGCAAAGTGCACTGCCCCCTCATTTAGATGCACGCTCTTTTATCCTTCGACTGCGCTCCGTTCCATAAAAAATCTATTAAAAAATAAATCACAAAATAAAATACAACCAAACACACTATAATTGCAGGAAAGAACCTAATGCATTTCAGATTACAACTAGTTTAAATAAAAAAGCGCATGTTGTGGTATTTTCGACGCGATCGACCCGGGTCCCCTTTTTTTCTCCCTTTTCAAATCTCATATCACATTGGAAAGGCATTTATTTTCAATAAAAATTCAGGAAATAATCGAAAAGTTGAAAAAGTATCAGGTAGGGTTAGGGTAGAGGTGGCATCCATTTAATAATTTGAATTAAATTGATCATTTACACGCATAACGTTATTATTGCATACAGTTTTATAATTTACTACAATACTGAGGTGCAGATAATTGCCACTATTTGCAACACATGGGATAAATAGCCGAAAATCCTGCTATTAACAGTGTAAATAGAATCTATGGCTATTTTCACTTAGTGTAATAAATGCTTTTCTTTTGAACTTTCTATTCATCAAAGAATAGAATACTGAAACAAACATCACAGTTTCCACAAATATTAAGCAATATATCATAAGAAAAACAATAGAGAATATTGTTACATTGTCATTATTGTTACAATAGAAATATTATTTTGAATTGTAATAATATTTCAAAATATTACTGTTGTTCCTGCATGTTAAATCTTCCTGCATATGCAGCCTTGGTAAGCATAAGAGAAAAAAACAACCCAAACTTGATGGTAGTGCACATCAATGAAATATCTGAACTCTTGACCTCGTGTCTAAAAGAAATTTCCTCTGTCGCTAATGTTTACATTATAACCCACCTTTCACGGAAGGGGATGAGAAGTGTTTGGTAAATCGTAACAGAATATGATCGGAACATCTTGCTCGGTTCAGGCCAGGTCACACGTGACGGTCTCCAACACACATCCATTTACAATGCAATTTGAACTCTGTCCAACTGAACCATAGTCAACAACGTTTGAGAGCCGTGCCAGTAACATCCCCTGCCAAATGACTAAAACAGACATCCAGCTGACGTGAGATTACGATGCCCAAGAATAAACATGTCAACCATGATGTACTCAACACAATCCCCCCCTCACACTTCACACATACAGTGGGGGCCAGATGTCCGAGACCACTTTGGGATTTTAAAAAATGTGAAAAAGAAACGTCAAGTAAAATAAGTATGCACTACTGATTTTCTAGGGCTCTATACAAATAACTTAATTTATGTCATTGATAATGTGACTTTCCGTACAGACGGTTATATGTTCTTGCTTCCATTGACGCTCAAGATGCTCTTTGGATCACGGAGAACGTGTTCGTCAAGTTTTACACAACCTGTAATAAACATTTGAAAGGCAAATTTTTTAATCAAAATGCACCTTTGTCCATTATTTGCAAACATATCCAGTGTTTTCCCCCTACTAGTGTTGCATTCTCTTTCTTTTCCTTTTTAGCTCCAAAGCACACTCATGGGAGGAGGGCAGACAAAACATTTCACTGCAATTGTACAAATGTGACAAATCAAACTTTGGACCTGGAGGGATCAGATCGATATGAAATACTGACACAAAGAGAGGAAATGGTACTGGGCAGTGCGAGCGAGAAACACATCTTAATTACACAGTCATACAACAGTGGGTCAATGTTTGCTTATGTGGCTCATGGAGACTTCGGTCGATGACTTCACGACTGCTCTGCCAGTTGCAGCGGTTGGCAGCACTGTGAGATATTCCCAAAAGCCAGGCAGACACCGGCCAAAGCACACAGTAGTTTTTCTGCAAGAAAGGGCCAGAGCTCAGACGGTTCAGAGGGATTTTGAAAACCAGGCTGGCTTAAAAAGGTCATGCTGAAGAGAGTAAGGAAAGAAAAGATGAACAGATGTCCTTGCTGCTTGATGTATCTCGAGAAACTCAACAAAAAAAAGTAGGTTCTCATCATTCAGAGATCTGTTACTGGCTTATTGATGCAAATATCGGCTGCTGGGCTTAGTGAAGCACCATAAATTAAAGCTCTGCTCCCAGAAAGCAGAATATTCAATTCTGTCCATACTCTTAACTCAGGAGCGGTTCACACAGGATGCATTCATGTGAACTAAAACAGCTAAAGGCACATGACACGTGTCTTGAAATGCATTGTTTAGGGATGCGTAATATATCTCTTACCAGATTTTTTATGTATCGGTATTGTACGATATTGGAAAATATGCATACTCATTTCCTTTATTTTTACAGTCAGATACTGACAAAACGTATATAATCACCGATTTACAGGTGATATTTTCACTGTACGATACTGGATTGTATGCTTGCTCATTTTCCCTGTTTTTACATTCAGATTTCCTTTTCCATAATCTAACACTCACTTAACCTTAATAATAATGATTGTAGTTGCTGCTGTTCTTTGTTTGTTTTATTATTGTTTTATATGTGGTATTATTTGTATTATTAACAATAAAAATTATAATTGCTTTTATTCCTGTTCCAGCATTCTAATGGCGCTTTTCCACTGCATGGTACGGCACGGTACGGCTCGGTACGGTTCACTTTTGGGGGGTTTTCCACTGGGTACAGTACCTGGTACCTGGTACTTTTTTTAGTACCACCTCGGTTGGGGTTCCAAGCGAACCGTACCGTTACCAAAACGTGACGTGTAAACTCTGCTGATCACAGATTGGCCGGAGAGAATCGTTGCTTCCTGCGTCACTGAACTTGCGACACAAACACAAAAGAACCGCTAGATTTAAATCAGCACAGCCAGCGAAGCATCGAACGCAACTGTTTTGAACGAGCGCACCTTTTTTTAACAACCAAAAAGTGGCTGTTCCCCCTGTTGAGGAAGTACAGACGTTCCTTTCGTTGATAGCAGAGGAGCGGCTCCAGCGAGAGCTTGATGGGGCGACGCGGAATGAAAAAGTTTTTTAGGAGTCGCGGCAATAGAGGCGGTGCAACTATAACGACATGTGAATAATCCCGCCCACTCTAAAGCGGTACTAAACTGCAGTGGAAACGCAAACCGAGCCGAACCGAGCCGTGCCGTACTGTACTGAGCCGTGCCGAGCAGAGTCGTACCACGCAGTGGAAAAGCGCCATAAGAGCTCTGGCAGAGACACTTACATGATAATAATAGATATCCATAACAATGAACAAAATAGACAAAGGTTTTATGGTGTTGTGAATAAGTGGTAAAGATTAATAAAACTATCTAAAAATAACTTTTTTTAGACTTTTTAGAGATATTAAGATATTTTTGATGAAATCCGAGAGCATGCGTTGCGGTACTCTTGTGAACGCGTGTCGAAGACTGACACGGAAGAGAAGAAATTGTTGAATAGTCATTATTTTAGTTTTGTTTGCGCACAAAAATATTCTCGTAGATTCATAACATTACAGTTGAACCACTGATGTCACATGGACTATTTTAACGATGTCCTTATTAACTTTCAGGGCTACCTTTCTTGCGTTGCTGTCTATGCTGGGTCACAAAGCTCTTGGATTATCAAAAATATCTTTTGTGTTCCGAAGATGAACAAAGGTCTTACGGTTTTTAACAACATGATTAAGGATAATCATTCTAGTCAATAATTTTTATTTTTTTTGGTGAACTATGGCTTTAAATGACTAATTTTAGTGTTTAGTGTTTTATTGTCAAAGATGTCAGTCTAACACAGGTTAATTTAGAAAAACAATCTAAAAACAGCAAAGGGCGGATGCAAGAACGTGTCCTGTGTGAACGGTGAAGAGTCACCGCATTTATTTAAACCACAATCCGGTGGTAAAAGGGCACTTGAATTCCTGGAATTATGAGCTGGATTTTTAAATAGTAACAAACATCCAATTCCTAAACTGTACATTGACATCTCAAGGTGGGAAATGGACGCCTTGAAGTCAGGAACTTGAAGTGTTCAAGTGACCTGCCGTAGTACCGTGTAAACAACACAGTCACGCCAACAATGAACATTCCTTCCTGAAACCACAAATCACAACAAGTTAGTGTTGTGACTTTTTTTTGGTCAATATATTGCATAGGACTATTTTTAAATGTTTTTATTTTTTTAATTAAGGGTCAAGTTCATCCCTGTGCAATGAGTCAGGAACTTGAAGTGTTCAAGTGACCTGCCGTAGTACCGTGTAAACAACACAGTCACGCCAACAATGAACATTCCTTCCTGAAACCACAAATCACAACAAGTTAGTGTTGTGACTTTTTTTTGGTCAATATATTGCATAGGACTATTTTTAAATGTTTTTATTTTTTTAATTAAGGGTCAAGTTCATTTAATTGTCATAAAAGGAGGGTAATTTCCTAAGAGGGCCGCATCTCACAAGCAGCCTGTTTATGTTGAGCGGAGAAGCGACAAGAGGGCTGCCCTCCTCTTGACAAGTCTTCCTGCATGTCAGCAGTAAATCAGCGAGTCCTGGGACCCAGCCCTGCACTGCAGGCCTTCAGTGGAAACAATGGTGGAAGACAGCACTCACTAGCCAACCTCAACTGTCTGCACCTTCACCCCACACGCTGGGCTCTTCAAACGCATGTGTCAGTGCACATGCTGGCTGTGGCAGGACCACAGACTGCGGCGATGGTGGTGAATGTTTGAGGAGCGTTTTCCTGCCCACTTTGCTTTCAATGCTTCTCCATAAAGCTTTTAATAGACCAATGAATGCCATGTCCACAAGTGTTATATAACTAAAACACATGATTAAACCATACTTAACCAAAGTATTAAAAATGGCAAACCCCCAAGCAACAAATTAAAAATTCATACTATTTTTTTCAGAACTAAAGCCTTTGCTATATTGGGAAACATCTGCAGATCTGCAGGGTATCTGCAGTTTTGAAAACTCAATCTTTTTTTTTTTTTTTATTAACACCATATGTCCACACATAACAAATTCTAAATAATCTCAAAATAAATCATGCATATTAGATTCTTTTACTTTAAGTATGGCACATATTCAACTATAAAATATAAAAATACTCAATACTCTAAGAGGTTGATTGATATTTCTCTGAATTAATAATGTGTTTTTAAAAAGGCAATAAAAGATTGTTGTGCAGATACTAGTAAAATCTGTATACTCAATGTGTTCATTTTAGAGTTTATTATGTGACCAAAATACCAAAGATAAAAATTCTATACATAATGCAGGTCATGACTTAAGTATCTACAAACTGAAATACACCAGGACTCTTATTTCGAAATATCTATGGGCCACTACAGCTGCTTATTATACAAATGAGTGAGACAAAATGTGCACGTTTTCAACCATCTATAACATTACAATATAAACACCATAATGTAAACAATGTCATAATTCATCAACAGTAGATCATGAGTAATCGCTTGGCATAAATGCACGCTATTCATTGATTGTAGAATGCAGTGTTTTGACTTTGAATGCTCAGCGCTCACATTTATTTAATTCAATCACAGCCTTTTGAAGTTTAATAATCACATTTGGTTGTGTCACGAATCCGGTTTTTACATCCCAAAATATAAGACCTCTTAAAATGATAATTAAGACTTATGACCATAAATCTGATAAAACTGATTTAAAACATTTTTAAGAACACACTGTGACCCTGCAAATATCATGCTTGAAATATCCAGAGCAATCTGTTTCTGCCTAACATCAGGTAGTTAAAAAAAGAGCACTAATTCATCATAGCGTTCACGACAGCTAATTCAGAGGCAACGACTGGCTGTGGGACCAATTTATGTTCGTTTAAGCACAACCAAGCCCCCCATAGCTTTTACATCAGCCCTGTGAGTTATGGGAAATACGTTTCTGGTGAAGATGCGCAAGATGTTTTGTGTGAAGATATCTAGGCTGTCTGAATCACAACATCTGGTCATTATAAAACAGCAGTAACATGAGTGTTTGATGGAAACCTCATTTTCTCATGCAATCGATACAGTCTCAGCTAAGTGCAGCTCTAATGATGTGACAGTATGTTCAGGGGACCAGATAATATTTCTAAGTTTCTTTTGAAACTTGAGAGTTAAGCCATATTTAAACTACACTAGAAAGGCAAGTTTGTGTAAAAATAAATAATAAATCAGTGGCACTACCACTTTGTGTTGCTTTTCAATGGATTTGGGTTTAATTATTATTACTAAAGTCCACTTCTAATGAGTTTTTGCACAAAATAATTGTTTTACATGACTATTTTTCTCTCTCTCTCTGACTCTATAAAATGAAACAGCCTGTCTTTTACTAATTATAATACCGTTCAAAAGTTTGGGTTCAGTAAAATTACTTTGGTTTGAAAGAAGTGAATAGTTTTATTCAGCAAGGATGCATTTAATTTGATCAAAAACAACAGTAAAAACATTTGTCACAAAATATTTCTACTTCATATAAATGTGGCTCTTTTGAACGTTCTATTCACCAAAGAATCCTGAAAAACAAAGCATCACAGTTGTGCTGCTTAACATCTTTGCCAAAACTTTTCAACGTTGACAATAATAAGAAATGTTTCTTGATCAGCAAATCAGAATGATTTCTGAAGGATCATGTGACACTGGAGTAATGACTGCTGAAAATTAAGCTTTGCACAGTAATAAAGGAATTAATTACATTTTAAAACAGAAAACAGTTACTTTAAATTGTAATAATATATCACAAAATTACAGTTGTACTGTATTGTTTTGTCTCAAATAACTGCATCCTTGGCGAGCAAAAAACTTGATTTAAAAGCCTTATACAACCCCAAACTTTTGATTGGCAGTTTACCTTTAAAACTTGTGTGCAATGCCTTCTTGACATGTAAAAAGACTGGACTGAAAAGATTATGAAACTTGTTATAAATAAAATTCAGACTGGGTAAGTTGGTGAACACTGAAGAGGCATTGTTGAGGTGCAAATGTGGGTGGTCAAGCATTTTTCTAACATCAAAAAGTAGCCCAAGTTAGCAAAACGGTTTTGCTGAATTCAGAACTTCTTCTACAGTCCTTTCATCAAGAGAGAGAGAGAGAGGAAAAAAAGAGAGAACAGTACATTAAACTGGTGATGGAAAACTGTGGACATCTTACCGGGCATTTTACAGCTTTTAAACAATTCTTACAAATGAATCCTAAAATGCAAAGATGCAAAGGAAACCTGTCAGAACTGAATGGTTTTGCTAAACATATGCAACATTATTTGATACAGGGAGCGGTGAGTGGGAAAAAATGAGTGCCCAGATATTCCCATTCGTGTCGTCAGCAAATATGACATTCCTTCAGATGACTCAGTAGTAAATGATTTTACCATGCGAGACCTTTCAGCTTAAACACAAGTGTGACTGTTACAGCTGATGAGATTCATAACACCCAAGACCATTTACTGCATCTAAGAGGACAAGCTCATTCTCCATTTAAACTACTCCTTTATTTTCCACTTATACATTCAGCGCTCTAATCATATTGTCAATCCTGCCTTGACATCTCTGACAGCCATTTAAGCCCTGAAGACAATCTGCTACTTTGCCACCTCATGGACACTGTGACCGACAGATGGATGAATATGAAGTTTTGAAAGCCTCACTGATTTGCTGGGGAAGTGCTTTTCATGCATTTTCCTATCATTGTGCTGTGTAAGCATCTCTCATCAAATGACAGGCCACTTTATGATAATCCGAAATTAATTTAGCACATTCATTTTGACTGACTTTATCACAAAAAAGCACTGACACTTCTTCACATTCACTATGTGTTGCAAAGTAAGGCACACTACATAATAAATTAGGCACTGGAAAAACCTTACATAGTAAATCAAATGCTCAGTGTAACATGAACAGTCCATTATTAGTGGAAAGGGTGCTTTAATACTCAGAAAAACAGAACCAAAGGAAACGGGTTTAAATAGATTTTGTGCCGAGCAGCATGAGTCTAATGTTCAGATATGTGAGTAACTTCACTTTAAATAATACTTTTAATAAACTTAATTCACCTATGAAAAGTGTCACCACACTTTGGAAATGGGCTTCTTAAACTAAACTGTAGCTCTCCTTAAATATAAGAGAATTGAGTAAATCCTATAAAATTAGACATCAAGTTAATTCAGTGGAATCTCTGACAGCTAACTACTATTGTCTAAAGAACAAGCAAGCCTGCAAAAAGTAGTATTTTATTTGGACATATGCTAACATTGCAGTAAGAAAGATCTTTTTAAAAATATATTAATACTTTTATTAAAGAAGGATGCATTAAACTGATTTAAAAAATTGCAGTAAACATTTATGATGTTACAAAATAAAAAGTATGATATTTTGAATTTTCTATACATTAAATCCTAAAAAATGTAGGATTAAGCAGCACAACTATTTCCAGCATTGGTAATAATAAATGCATCATGAGCACCAAATCAGCATGTCAGAATGATTTCTGAAGGATCGTGTGACACTGAAGACTGGAGTAATGATGCTGAAAATTCAGCTTTGCCAACATAGGAACAAGTTAAATTTGAAAAATATATTGAAATAATATTTGGAAATGTATTCTGATCAAATAAACTCAGTTTTGTTAGGCACAAGAGACTTATTTAAAAAAAAAAAAGAAAAAAAAAAAGAGGATAATGTATTGAACTGGTTTGAAATACAATGTGAACATTGTTCTGTGTAGCAGCATACCCAACAATCTTTACTTGTATTCTCCCCAAAGTCTCTCATGTTGTTCAAAAACACATTAAATCCGCTTTGCATCGTGGCCGTATCACCACCTTGGGTGTGCATTATTTTCGAATAATTCAACGGCCCGTCGTCAATTATTCCTAACTTAATTTCAACATTTACCTATGCAAAGCATCCTAGGACCTGAAAATCCCAAACAAATAAAGATGATTCAATGTTGTTCCAATGCAAACAAAGTAAACAAACTTCTATTACACTAATTCATCTGATTGCATGCAATGAAAACAGGGCTCCAGACAAAAAAAATTTTTTTTAGGTGCCACAGAATAAATGTGTTTTATTTATTTATTTATTTATTTTTACATTTTAACATTTCAATCATACTGTCATGTGTTTATGTCTTATCTTTTCTTGACTTTATCAGCATTTTAATCCATCTTGTAGATGACCTGGAAACTAAGGTTCACTTAAAGTGGGAACTAAATGTCTTTTCCAACTTGAAATATACAGTCACAAAGAATTGTTCATTACACAGAATCTGTACCAATATCGTGGACCATAAGCATCACTTGGCCACTGAGTTTGGACTCCCCCTCAATGCATCCTGTAAATGTTGTCATACACTCTTAAAAATAAAGGTGCTTCACGATGCCATAGAAGAACCTTTTTTGTCTAAATGGTTTCATAAAGAACCTTTAACATCTGAAGAACCTTTACGTTTCACAAAAGGTTCTTTGTGGCGAAAGAAGGTTCTTCAGATTATAAAAAGTTGAGAAAGAGATTGTTTTTAAAGAACCTTTGACTAAATGATTCTTTGTGGAACCAAAAATATTATTCTATTATAAAACCATAATATTAAGGATTATAAATGAGAATTGTTAACGATATTGCCAATATCCACACAGCTGACAGCTTTACCTGTTGTAGTTTGTTCAAGTTGTGCACGAAATAGACTCTGCTTTTGTAAACTTTCACTTCGCACGTCTCCGTCATTTTGATCTCTCTCGCGCTGCACAACTGAGCTGCGTTTATCAGGTGTGCGTCAACGCTGGCATTACATGCAAATTTTTAAGTTATAACATGTAAATATATATAGGCCTAGTCACCAGTGGCGACCTCAGCAAAAACTTCACTCGCAAATTAATATTTTTGGTCACAAATGCGACTGTTTTAGTCGCAGTCTGGAGCACTGGAAAATAAGTTGTGAAATAAATTCAGTAACTGAGTTGAGCATTAGCTCATTTCAATGAAGTGAACTGAACAAGAAGCAAAGCTCTGTTTCTTGAGTGTTAACTGAATGAGTTGAGCTAAAAACTCGACCGGAACTTACTGGTCATGTCTGGTGTCAGGGATACTGCGGTCCATTCTGAGTTTGTCACTCTCAACCTGGTTGAACTTGTTGCGGGCGTAGGGATCCTGCCCTGGCCTCACCACTGTAGCTCCCACGTACAGGTCCTGGTCAAAGTCCTGCCACCTAACCTTCCCTGAAAAAGTGACAAGAATGATTAAACACTGGATGTCAGACAAAAAAAGAACATCTAGATCTTTGCAACAAAAAAAGACCAAATACATTTTGTTTTTCTTGTCATTTCCATTACCAAAAGGCTGACTTTTACCCAGTGTACAAATAAATCAAATACTGTGGCTTGATTGCTTTAACATACTGACTGAGTAGGCTACTTTCCATTCGAACAACTCTGAAACTATCAATTTGTCAGTAAGTACATGTCCATAGACGCCTATATCACTCCAGACATCAGGCTTGTCATTTACCAAAGACAAATGTCCACACTATAATATAAAGAACAAAGGTGTACTTTATCTTTTTTTATTTGTATTGAATGAAATACTCATGTTTCTTAGAATCTTTTTTTAGCCAAGACAAAAACCCTGAATGCACTGCTGCCCATTATTACATTATAAATCACAGTCACCCAAAAGAACGTGAAAGGAGCTGGCTAGACATCTTTAGTTGATTACAACCCAGGTGAATCTGTCAAAGAAGACATTTGCTAAATGATAATATATGAGGATATTTGTCAAATGGAGCCATTCCACAACAGCCTGCCTTAAATGATTTCCCAACCACAAGCTTAGCTTTTCCTCAACAAAAAGTGTTATTTTTCCATTTTGATGTTAGTCACATCCCACGGTAACATGGCAGCAGTCGCCGTTGTCATGGAGTTAAATGGCAGAAATGGCTACGATGATACTTAGACCTCAGAAACATGAGGCAGAATTCGATTATGTTATCTATCATTACAAAAGACTATAAGCAATTAATTTAGCAGGGCTCTGGCAAACATCTTCTGCATTATAAATAGGCCGACATGAGTGAGAATTACATGCCACTGATGCCATCGATTCAAAGGCCAAGACCACGGCCACAAGAATTGTTAATGAACAAGGGACAACATTTCAAATTAGGAGCAGAACCGAAAGGAAAAGCCAAACTCTTAGATATGGTCTATAAGTCTTAACCACCACTTCATTATACACTACACCATGTTTCTATAATGTTCATTTCTATAAACATCTAGCAGTTTCATGTAAGCTTTTAGAAAGCTTAAACAACACAAACTAAACATAAATATTCATTTTAATATAACAACACCATCACCACCACAAATACCAACAACAACAAAAAAAAAAACAGTTACAGTGGAGCATATACCCTTGTCTTTTTAACTAGTCTACACGTCCCAGTGGTTCCAAACCAGAATCCTTATGGTGAAATCAAATACTCTGAAGTGCAATAACCGCTGGGGATCATTTGTCAACATTATGAAACCCATAAATGTCCCTGAAAGGTACTAAAGGGGACCCGCGCTCAATCCTGCCAACTAATCGTGTTGAACATGCAAAGACAGCATAAAAGATTCATTCAAGCAGATGAAGAGTCTCTGTTCAAGCCATCTGGGAGAATTCAAAAGTTCAACTTTCATCAGCAAAAAATACTGGCACTTTACTATTACGCTGCACACTAGAATCGGGTGATTTATTTGTAAAAAGCAAGAGTCAGGTAAATCAAAATGCATAGGCGTCAATAGATCAAAGTTACGCTCTGTGCACAACAGTGATGTAATCTAGGACACATAAGTTAATGAAAGCTGAGGTTAATTACCCTGAACTGCAATGCAACAAATGCACCGATCCACCAAAGGGTGACAGCCACATTTATAACAGCCCTGTCACACAATTTAAAAGTTAACCTTCTGCGATGGCTGGGACAGAACGATTAGAAAAAGGTCATCTCTATAGCTCCGGCCTGTAATTTAGGTCAAAAAGATGCCCACAGAAAGCTAGAGTAAAGAATCAAAGTCTGGCATCTCCAATGCAATGTACAACACCGCTGAAAGCTCAGCGAGAACACCCAGAAAAAACACAAACTCTCCTTGTGCGAGGTCGATAGCTCGTCCCACGGCAGAGGACTGTAGGGCTGTCATCAGACTAATTAGCTGCTCAAAGGAGAACAGAGTGTCTCAGCTGCGACCTCCACACTTCACTTGACACTGCAAGATTCTAGACAAAGTGCTCTCCGACACACAGCATGCACACATAGCCGGGGAGCGGGAGGAAGAGTGTGAACATCACCACTTTCCAGGCCGAAACACTACATGGTAACGTAATCTATTCCTCAATCCTACCTACAGTGAGCATACTTCATGCTTGGTTGCAAAATGTAATATACATTTAATATTACTAAAAATTCCAGAAGTCTTTTTTATTCCAGACCTTCTTGATTTAATTGGTGCACCAAACAATTATTCTAAATAAATATGTTAGATCATGATTTGAAGAAAAACATTTGGGAAACACTAATGTAGTGCTAGTGACTCATTCACAGAATCCAAAAGAACTTTGGATGGAATAAAAATTGTACTATTTTGGCCATGATTTCAATGCAAGTTGCAGTAATGCCCCCTTAACGTTTATAATTTTAATTTAGTGTCTCACATACTTTTTTCTATCATATCTGTATCATATCAACTACTGTAAATATTTTAAGGTTCTTTCAACTTAAAATTGACAACAAATTTTTCACTGAATTACATATATATTATATATGTATATGTGTGTGTGTGTGTGTGTGTGCTGTGACTCAAAAGGAGTTTTTTTTTTTAACAGTGCCTCTGAATCATAAACTGAACCAATCATTCAACTCACTTCCTAAGTGATTCAGCTCAGATGACTCACTCGCTCTCTCAACTACAGGTTATTGCTTGGAAATGACCCGAGAATGAAAATGCTAATTGTATGGTTATTTGTTACCAAGTTTTTATTTCCATGTTCCTCGAAAGGAAAAGGGGAAGAAAAAAAAATCAAACAGGAACAACGTGAGGTGAGCAGATGGCAATTTTAGGCACACTATCACTTTAAATCTGTTCTCTTAATTATTACAAATGAAATCAGGTACTCCTGGGTGAGTGTTCTGCTCCGTGGAAATCTTTTGGGTGACCTAAATTACAAGAGTAACACAGGGAGACGAGAAACTACTGATGATTCCCCGAAACAGTGCCTGGGAGAACAACAACAGACAGCAAACATTGTAATGCATGCGACGACACATGAATGTAATCTGATGTTTATGACAAATTTAATAGAACAGCTCTCCATGGACCCCAGTTCCAGAGCGATTGCATGACATAGAAACTAATGAGCTAAATAAATAATGCATTTGCAACCTTACTACAATACTGCTTTTAAATGCAGCCAGTCTATAAAAAGCACATGTTAATATATAAGGCTTAATGTATTAAGCAGCCCAGTTTGGTTGGATCACAAAGGAGTACATTACCAAAAGGAAATAAAGTGTGAAGACACGGAGTTCTTGTCTTCAGGCCAGTCATAAAGTCACTCTCAAATTACTCTCATGCATTTTTAGGTGCCCTCAAGTGAAATTTTCTACACCTACTTCTGCAGTAAACCTCAGGTTAAGTTCTGTTTACGGGAGAAGAAAAACCTGATGCCCTGTTTTGCGCAAGCTGTTCATTAAAGTCCATCTTTGAGCGTTTCCCCGAGTAGAAACACTCCATTATTCATCTGGGATGGAAAAAGAAAACTTGAATTATGAGAGCGGGCTAATCCTGACATGAGCTGATTATGCACATGGGTTGTCAGGTTGGTTCTTACCTGGAGGAAGGGTCTCTAGGCTGTGGGCTTTGTCATCTGCATTGCTGTGTGATTGAATTCGGTTTGAATTAATGCCACTCCAGTCATCCTGCCAAAGAGAGTAAAAGATCATGAGCATAAAGGCATACTACATGGGTTAAAATGGCAATTGAACAACAAATTAAAGAGAAACTGGTTATGAGCAAGCGGTTACGGCTGTTGTAGTAAGTCAGTGGTGTCTTTGGTATTATAGTAAAACAATTATACATTTTTCTTCATGCAGACACCAAGAGGACAGAAGATGATATTTTTGTCAAATTAGTCCAAACCTAAAAACTCAAGATTACTTCAAATCTAATTTATTCTACATTGAATTAGGTCCAATTGTAATAATACAGAAAAAGTTCACTTCAGTCTAGGCTAGTTGCTGTAGTAACCACAGATCTCATGACCAGGAGCTTGTGCTGTGTTGCAGCTCTTTTTTCTCCTGGTGAGTTTGATCAAATCCATTTATTTTCTTTTAAGGGGAATTCAAGCAGCAGATAAATCAACAGAGGTGAACAGTTCAGGGAAACAAGATGCATTCCTAGTTTCAATATTACTTATTCTTCAGACATTCTGCTTTGAATACAATAAGTATCAGCTGTATACAAAGTGACCAACATTTGGTTTTCAACCACTAAAATAGGTAATATTCAACAATCTGAAAATGGAGCCTCATTGAGATCCCCACATCTCTGGGACTGATTGATGTAGGGCTTTGAAAATTAAGATTCCAAACCGATTGCAATTTTCTTGGCCGATTCCGATTTCCGATTTTTTGTTAGTGTGATCTGCCGATACCGATTTTTGCCGATTCCGATTTTCTTTCTAAGAACTATAATTGACAGCATATACAAACAAAAATCTACTTTTCTTCAATGCAGTTTTATTTTCATAAAAAAACAAGTAAAAACTCAGTAATAAAATAAGAACACATTAAAAAAAATTGCAAACAACAGCACAAATGTGTGAGAGAGAAGGGGTCGTCGGAGAGAAGAGAGCGAGAATGCGCGGCTGACGTTATTGCCTGTGCCGCTGGTAACAAAACGGATCGGCTCAAAATCGGAAAGAAGTGAGACCGATCGGCCGATCGCCGATCCGGGCCGATCATGAGGAAAACCGTCCGATTCCAATCCCTGGCCGATCGATCGGTGCATCTCTAATTCCAAAAAAAAAAAAAGTTTATTAAGAACTAGAATCTAAAATCATATTTCAATATCTTTAATACTTCTTAAATTATAGGCACACAAACTTTGGAAAAATAATATTTATGGCACTCAGACAGGTATGTTCAATGCAGTTGTTTTGAGAGAAGTAAATGAGATACATCTCTAGTTTCAACATTTTTCAGACATCCCTCTTTAAAAGAAAAGTAGTATCATATTTTTACAAATTGACCCACATTTAGTTTTTGACCACTGAATGCGTGTACATTTTAACAATTTACTCCTGGAGCCATATTGAAATTCCAATATCTCAGGAACTGAACCATATAGGGCCTTAAAAATGAAGATACCAAAAGGAAAGTTTAAGACTAATATCTAAAAGGGCATTAAGATATCTTTAATACTTCTTGAGTTATAGGCATGCAAACTTTGGAGAAAAAAAACTTGAAAAGTGTTGTTTCCCCATTTTTGAATGGTCACCTTTAGCACATAATGCAACAAAAATGGCTAAAATCAACATATTTTACTAACAGACCTACCAATATCTGTGTAAAAATAACATTATGGTGCTGCCATCTCTCTTAAGTCATTTTTACCCCTCTGTAATTTGGCTCTGAAAGGTGAAAATGGCCATTTTGACACCCCTCAACAAAATAGTGGATTACTCCGTAAATATTCATCCATGACATTTAATATTTTGGCTTTCATGACTATACATGCCTGTCTTTTTTCAGAAAAGATATTAGCAAAATCAAAAATTTGAGCCAGGGAATTTTTTTACATTTGGTTGATTTGACACGGAATGACCCTATTATTATTTAATATTCTTATAGTTATACTTCTTATACAAAGAGCTACAGCATCTAAATTGGTACCAAGAATCATGAAATTCCACTGGTACCAACTACTGAAAGTTTGGTATTGTGAAAACCAAACAGACCATGAACGCAAGAAAAAAGTCTGAGCAGACACTATTCCCACTAAACCAGGGCATACCACGACCATGAGCCAACAGAAAGCAGCTGAAGATTACCCAATCTTCAGAAGGCTTTGGCATCAACAAAACAGTCAGTTCATTTCAGCTCCCTTGATAACAAATGTCGGAAAATACGGGTATTCTGTCAATTGTGCAAAGGCCAAGCCCATGAGTAACAAACAACCACACAACAAAACACACCCGAGCTAGTAATAATTCACACACGGCCCTCTGCCAAGGTTAGCAGTAAATAAATGTGCAGTCTGGACAGGCAGGGCAGATTGGGATTGCAGAGCCACTTCCAAAGCCCACTTGGACCAGTTTCTGCTCCACCAGCCCAGGAAAACATGATTAAAACCACAAATGTTCCACTGTAAAAAAATAAAAAATAAAAATAATCACTTATGACTATTTTATACACAACCTAATATTAAGTGTTAGTGCCTTAAATCAACATGTCAGCTAAAGGATATCAATGATTTTAATATAAAACAAGTAATGTTAGAATTCTCAGCGCTAATAACTCAAAACATCATGACGCCTTTGCTGAGTTTTCAAGCAAAGCCAGAATTTTCACTGACCCAGCTTGTGATTCATGTTAGGGAATTCTGGCTCTTGGGTCAGCAGGGCGAGGGAGCAGGTGTGAGAGAATGCTGAGAACAGAGGAACGTCCTGCCAAGCTTCACGGAGCTTCCCCTCAGCAGCTGGTCTTCTTCTACAGCTCATGACCTATTACGAACTATTGGCAATGACATGCCAGATAACCAAGTTTAGTGCTTAGAACATATGAAATTTGCAATCTATCTCCATTCATCATTTCACGTTATGAGAGGTTCAGTCTTTAGTGTCCTGCTACAACTTATATTTTTCTAGGCATAGATCCTGTGATTTCTGAAATGACTTCATAAAATATGCTAAACAAACCATTTTTTTCATTTTTTTCTAAAACCATTTAAATGGTTTTGATCTTCATGTCTATAAGAATTACAAGTCACACAGGTTTTCTGCTGATATTCAATTAATTGTAGTAAAATTTATTTTAATTGTGTCTGTGCAAAGAGGTTAATCATTCAATCTTCCATTGATTGTAATGGAAAAAAAAAAAACATTACTCAAAATTGCTACACCTGAAGTAACATCAACTTGGATCTTTTCTACAACATGGCAATTGCTTTAATAAAAAGAGCTTTTTAAAACACTATTTAGAGGACTTTTTGTAACAGTTGCAAAATCGCTAAAACTAAATAATAAAACACACTTCTAAATATTTCAAAACAACATTTTCTAAACTACCTTACATCTAAAGTATCATGCATCCTTGAAATGTAAGAAACCCTATTCATGAAAAGTGCCACTTTAGAGCTGCTAAACTGCAGAAAGAATACGTTTCTTAAGCTCTTAATACTTCTTTGGTCAATTCACTGGTTGCCATATTTAAACACCAATCTGCTATGACAACAAGGTAATTGCTATAAATTAAATTCAAAGAACAGGAAGCATAATTAATTATTAAAACCTTATTAAAATACTTTAGGCAGAAATGAGGAGAGGATGGCATGTCTGTGAGTAAAGTCTTTTACGCAAGCGACTGCTGTCATCGTTAGCTGCCAGGAACGCGTAGAAGATGCAATTCACCTCAGCACAAAATAAAAGGACTATTTTTTCCCTTCATTACTGTGTGCTACAGGGTGGAACAAATGAGTTTCCACAGTGCTGTGTTACAACAGGAGCAGGACACACACTCGCAATCCATGGTTGGGTGTCAAAACAAATCAAAATAATTTTTCATCACAGCTCAATGCACAACGTCATACGTTTTGACAAACCCATATGTGAGGGCTAAATTTTCAATGCGGTAAAAACTGCTTCGACCACAAATATCGCTTGACACTTCCTAAAATAATCTTGTTAATTCTACTCTGTGCTGCCAAGACAGAAAGAATGAAGCAATTAACAGACATCTTTCATTTAAATCAAAATGTAATATATTTAGCAAGGGAATCAGTGCATTACCTCAACCACTGACTACTGGGTGGGAAGCTTATTGACAGCACAGGTGAGGACAGATTTAATGCGCTACAGCATATTGCTCCAAGCACTTCTTTCAATCTCTACATTCATCCGTGCCCAGCTTGGTTTTCTCTGCATGTTTGTGGAGAATAGTTTGACATCATGTACACACTTATAAAAAAAAAAAAAACAAAACAAAAAAAAAAAAGATTCTTTATTGGCCTCTATGGTTCCATGAAGAAGCTTTAACATCCATGGAACTTGTCATCAGAAAACGGTTTTTAGATTAATTAAATGTGCTTCACACTAAGAAAGAAATATATTTCTTTTTAAAAACTATTCACAGAAAGATTCTTTGAGGAACCCAAAATGGTTCTTCCACTGTATGAGTGTGAAAAACCCTTTTATTTGTGTATAGCCACATTTATTCACCCAAAAATGAAAATGCTGTCATCATCTATTCACCTTCATGTCATTTCAAATCTTTCTGAAGTAAATCCTGGCCACTGTTTCAATATAACGAAGACTGGGGATGTCAAGCTCCACAAATGACAAAAACGCACCATAAAAGCATACAAACCAAACCAAAACCGTATAATAGCCACTGCATTATGAACAGAACAAACCTTAAATTATTCTTTAAAAATCTTTACATTTGGCATACAGTAGTTCTCTATAGCATGCTCATAATAGAAGCAGCGATGTCTGATTTGTGGATTAATCATGTTTATTTCAATGTATCAGTTCGGTTCAGTATCAATTCATTTATGAAGTTTAGCTCAACCTAAATGTACAACTAGCCTAAAATTTCAGTCATTACTCACACAATGACTATCACATGGCTTCAAAAAACTTGGAATGCAGCAAGTCAGATGGACTACTTCTACAGTTCTTCGGCATGAGGTTGTGTAAATATTAATGAAAATGTTCATTTTTGGGTGACCTAATCCTTTAAATTAGTGTACATTGGTGGCTTTAAAAATTAACAAAGGGAAAAACGAAAACTAAAAGTGCTTTCTCCTTACAAAGCAGGCTCTGTAATGGACAGATGGATGTAAATATTTGTAATTGTAGTGCTGAAAAATCCAAACACATTTTACTGCTTGATCCATCCAACAGCTCCAGACCTAAACTGTTGTTTTTGAGGCAAAAGGGTTTGCTCTGTGTTTTCTGTCCAGCTGTGACATTCCATCATGTGTCTGAGTGTGTATGACTTGTGTTAGACTGCCAGTTACCACCTGACACGGCAACTCCCCATAGATGGAAAAACTCAAGGCAGGTTCAGCCTCACCTGCTGGCAACGGAGACAATTATTCAACCCAGTCACACCCAGAAATCAGCAGTCATGCAGCATGCTGTGAACTGGGGAATGAAATGAGTCACGGTCTGGCCTCTGACTGCAAGCAGGTGAAACAGAGCTTAATTAAAGATTCAATTTGATCAGTGATGGGAAACCTTCAAAGCGTTGACAGCTGAATTAAATTTATTCTAAGAGTGTATTTATATATCCATCCACACAATCTCCAAGGTTCTGAAGAAGGCTGGGGGAGATTATATATATAATTTAATAAAGACTAAAATGAGGAAGGATTTTGTCATTTGTCCACCATTTCAAAACTTAAACTTCTTAAATTCTTAAGCTGTGCGGCATTTTAAAATCATCAGCCTGCAAAATTAACCCAAATGAAAGCTGATTTAATTAGCCATTTTATTTCAATGACATGAAATGAATATTAGATTAAATCCGTATATAGAAAATTACTTTGTAAAAAAAAAAAAAAAAAAAAAAAAAAATCCTTTGTACAGAAAAATTAATAAACAAAAGTTCGTTAAGTTGGACAATTTGGAAGATTGGGCTAGCTTCAATTATTTTAATATAATTCAATCAAAAAAACTGAATCTGGTACACATTTTCCAAATGCACTTAACTTGTTTTGTGGTATATGCCTAGTCTGCTTCATTTTGACAAAATGCAGCACCAGAAGCAGGAGCCAATGTTATACAAGCATTTCTCAATTATTTTCTTCATATGTATTCCAGATCCAAAATTATTAATCAAAATACTGTGGGGGAAAAGTACAGGACTGACTGCTTAATGTCTTTTAAAAGGGAAAGAACTACTAATCACATACAGCATCACAAATTTAATTCCTGTATTCAATATACTCCATTTAAGAATCCTACGGTGAATCATCATATAGCGTACCATCCCATCGTCACCATTTTATATTTAATTTCACTTAATGTAATAAAGTCTTTGAGCCAATGACAAGGTATGGTATTGAATGTCAGACCACACAAGCACTCTGGCTCCAAAAAATCTGGTACCTAAGCTGTGTTACTGTACCTTGAAATACTACGTCAATGACTCTTCAATGACTCATGAATTACGTCACTCGTCAATTTCTAACCAAATGTTTCTTTTATCTTTAGGTGGACCTTCAAACTATGAAGACCAGAAGCTGTTCCTGTTCAACATGACTTATGCTTCAATCAACAGTTTCCTTCATGACGCTTGAAGCTCTTATTGTACATTAGGCATATGCCGGTATCAAATTTTCATGTTGCGATTAATTGCTCATGCTTTTATCACGGTATACGGTATTATCACGATGTTGAGATTTAGTTGCAAAAAAGTGTTGTCATAATACAGTTTAACAGGTTTAATAAAAATAACTGAACATTTATATCCAATAAAGCAATACACAAAAAAATGTATAAAGTTAAATATTTTACACAGATTAAAGTGCAAAAAATTATAAAGACTAATAGATAACACTTTACAATAAGATCTCATTAGTTAACCTTAGTTAATGCATTAACATTAACAATGAACAATAGCTACACTGGCTACAGAAGTTATTAATCTTTGTTTTAAAAAAAATACAACTCTCAGTTCATGTTAGCTCATTAAATAACACATAATTACCTAAGATTAATGAATGTTTAGAATAATTTTTCATTGGCAGTTTATGTTAACTAATGAATTAACTAATGTTAACTAATGAAGCCTTAATGTAAAGTGTGACCGAACAATAAAAAATCTAAACACTTTCAAACAATATCTAGGGCAGTGGTTCTCATCCCACGGGCCCATCACAAATTAAAATGTGGCCCACCACGCTGAACACAATTAAAAAAATAATTTTCAGTTTTACAATTCATTTTACTTTTTACATTAATTTAAAAATGTACTAAACAATATAAGCTATAGTGTTTTTGTTATATAAAATAATTTTGTTTTTCATATATTATTTTATTTCCAGTCATGAGCAGACCTGTACTCACATAGCCTCGCGCTATTGACGAGCAAACCGCAGAGGAATGCAAGAACCACAGCAACTGCGATTTTTGCGTGTTTTTTCATAGGGTTATGCCCTTCTCATTTTACACTTTGCGCATGTGTACTGAATATTAAATAAGTTAGTAATGATAACAGTGTGTACCATGTTGATTTGTACTGAGGCTCCGTAGATTTGCACTTAACAAGCCTAAGTGGCGCTCAAAGTTAAAATGATTTCAACAGTGTTTTTCATTTTGTCTCTCTTTGAATGAATCAGCGTTTTTGAACGTGTAGTTGAATGAACTGTTTAAAGACTCACTCAAAGACAGTCCCTTTCCACCACCTTGTGGCGCAACAATGTAACTGCACTGACTGACAGCCTGTCTAGAACACACGCAGGTGGAATATCAATAGAAAGTATCTTGTCCAGTCGGATTCGAGGATCAGAACGAACTGTTATACATATAGGCTAACAATAGCCTAACAATCTTATTGTCAGGTTTATGTTCTGTTATGTGGATCATTATTTTGTCATTCTCTTCGGTTTACTTCACTTCCCGTTTCAACGCTATTTGGTTTCGGTTTCATTGGTTTCTAAATATGACCTCGTTATATCGTAACATACACACACAGATTATTCTCGTAACATACACACACACAGAGCGCCATATATCTTTATAGGCCTATATCGCGATAATACCGCGCTATTGAGCCACTCAAAATTACCGCAAGGGAAATTCCTTCACCGCAACAGCCCTACACTCCGCAACAAACATGTGAACAAACAATTGCCCAGAATTATTGCACATCTGGCTGTCTTTATATTGTTTTATCGACGGATTGTACAGGTTCGAGTAGCAACGGGCTTCTTCACACAGCCTGCGCATGTGCAGTTGGTGCTTTTGTAGCCTACTGAAGAATAACAAAAACAAAACATGTGAGGCACGTGGATGCTCGCGCACACTCGCCGATGATGATTTTTACGTCATGCATACCATAGTGGACCCTAGCGGACTCGCGCATGCGTAAAGTATAACACAGGCTTTACAGACGGCAACTTACAAATTCAAACTTGCAAATTCATTGTGCTGTTACTCCTTTCGAGCCGAATTTCACAAAATTGGTCAGCTACCGACATCATCAGGTGTTTTATTAATGGTGAGTAGAATTTATTTATTTATTTATTTATTTCAATGAATCTAATCGATTAGATATCATAATATTTAGGCTATAATATTATAAATCTGGTTGGTTTGTATTGGTGACGTAAGATGTAAATTATATGCGTGCGGCCCGTGAGACTTGCACTTGGACCATAGTGCAGCCCAGTGGAAAAAATGTTGAGAACCATTGATCAAGGGCATGTTGTAGTCCAGATTAAAATGTTAAAAGGTTTAAAAATAAATAGCATATTAAGTCTAAATATTGAAGTATTTGGCTCTGTGATGAACACCTCTGTGAATACAAAAATCTGAATGGCTATTTAAATAATTTAAATACGTTTCAAAAAGTAGCGCAGCTGCTTGTTTATGGGGTTTCCGGGGTAACGGCTGCATTTCTGCTGTTCAGCACCATCTGCTGTCAGAGAGTGAATGCGCTTTCATCCAGAGCGTCTCTCACGCGCTCCGCCATGTGCTTCTCATCCGTGCTTCTTTACATTAGAGTGCACACGCGTCTTTGACGCAGCATACAGCGGTGCTGTGCATTGTGACCAGTTGATGGAAAAAGTATTCTTAAAATGCATTCAAAATTCGGAATAATTTTGAATAAATAATTACTCTCTGTATTTTGAAGTGCCCACGATAACAATATCGTACATGTTCGTTATCGTGATATATCGCATTACCGAATACCGGTCTATTGTACATACAATATATTTCCATTGTGCTACTGTTGTACTGTTATAAATATCAAAGACAATTTTTAATATAACTCCGACTGGATTCGTCTGAAAGAAGAAAGTCATATACACCTAGGATGCCTCGGGGGTGAGTAAAACGCAGCCTAATTTTCATTTTTGGGTGAACTAACCCTTTAAGCATAATGGTGAGAGCACAGGTCCTGTGTTTGTACACCACTCTTACTCAGTTAATTATGTAATGTTTGGACTAGCTCCTAAAAAGCTCTCAATTATTTATCTTGAAACCATCACAGAATTCTAAGCATTCTGGATATTATACTACACATGATAATAATAGTTCAACAGATGTCTATTAATGACTAAGGCTCAGTGACAGAGTTTTGCATCATGCCAAGACAGACACAGTGATGGGGCGTATGATGGAGGTTGACAAAGTAAAACAGACTTCTTTTCTCTCTTTTTCAGGTAATAAGGCATGAGCTGCGTCGTCTGCGTAGACTGTAACATTTTTACCATCTGCATGCTAGATGTTTGGATCTGAATTTGAAACTCTAGCTCCCAAAATTTGCATCTTTGGCATGAGTCACGCTTTCATGTTTGCTGAAGCCAACCCCACTCTTTGCATGCTGGCTGAAATGTTGGCTGGGAGCTCTAATGATTACATTGTGCTGGATTTACAACATTACTAGGTGACTAGGTGTGGCAAACCTAAAGACAATAAAACAAAGAGCCCTAAGAAGACAGTTCAACTCCTCCTTACACTCTGAAATATGCACTAACACATTATAAGCTGAGATATAGTTGGAACAAAGGCAACTGAAACAGTCAAGCATGTGCTGAAAGCTTCAGTGAACAACTAGTCTGCTAGAGGAGAAAGAAAAATTAGATTTATAGATATTAACAGAAGGGATATGAAATTTTTTATTTACATCAATGACATGATGATTATTTTATCCAGATCCATTTATTAACTAAAATAAAAAAACCTTTGCATTAAAAATGCAAATCATACATAACTTTATTTTTTATAATTGTATAAAATAATAATAATAATAATAATAATAATAATAATAATAATAATAATAATAATAATAATAATAATAATAATAATAATAATAATAATAATAATAATAATAATAATAATAATAATAATAATAATAATAATAATAATAATAATAATAATAATAATAATAATAATAATAATAATAATAATCATAATTTATTTGTATTTTTAT
>NW_015660877.1:465676-493467 GCF_001515625.1 Sinocyclocheilus rhinocerous | reverse complement strand
TTACTAAAATAAAAAAATAAAAATGCTAAAAATGCAAATCATACATAACTTTATTTTTTATAATTGTATAAAATAATAATAATAATAATAATAATAATAATAATAATAATAATAATAATTTATTTGTATTTTTATTAATTTTTTATTTCTTTGCTTTTTGGGGGTGGGGCATGACGTAAAAAAATTTATAATTTCCTAGGAAAAAAAATAATTTACAGAAAGAGATTGTTGTTCAGTGTATATCATAATAGTTTATTATTATTTATTAGAAAAAAATAATAAGCATGACTGCTTACTAATATTTTTAAAATGTCCATTGACAAAACAAACAAAACAGGAAATGAGATCATTGAGAGATGACTGATGCAGACCCTCATGACTGTCACGGCCAATAAATCTCTTATATTATCAGATTTTATCTTTTTACGAGGAAGAGGACTGTAAAATGTTATGACTTCAGAAAACCGATATATGATTTAATATATGACAATTTTTTTTATACTAATTCATTATATTTATTTATTTTAAAAAATAAAACTTTTCGCTTGAAAAATACATTTAAAAACATTCTGAAAATTATTAATGTGTGTACACTCAAACATAATCAAGGTGCAAGGAAAAAGTTATTGCTTTATGACCTTTTAGAGTCATTTAATTTGAATGCTTTTTGAAAATGGTATAACGGTTTTTCAAAACTATTTAAAACCAATATTTCTAACTTTTAAACTAGATTTTACTTGGTGTTGAGCAAGCCCTGAATAATTGGAGCAGTTTCAGGTTCACCTCACACCGATCATATCCATTACTTGAGGGGGGGGTCTGTATGTATACTAATAAAAGCATCTCCACTCGCTTCAGAAAAAATAAACCATCTCACTAATCTACTAGTTGGCTGTGTTG
This sequence comes from Sinocyclocheilus rhinocerous, assembly GCF_001515625.1. Taxonomy (NCBI): domain Eukaryota; kingdom Metazoa; phylum Chordata; class Actinopteri; order Cypriniformes; family Cyprinidae; genus Sinocyclocheilus; species Sinocyclocheilus rhinocerous. The sequence goes on along the minus strand of NW_015660877.1, from coordinate 492,567 downwards.
GATGACTAGTCAACCATCGAGACCCCATCCCTAATTAGCCGGATAAGTGAGCTACAGCTCACATGTTAAGCAGAGGTAAATGACCTTGCATTCTCGCTGCTTGGTAACACTGACGGAATGAGGAAAAACCATTAGCATGCTGCCCAGGGCTGGTATAACTAATGAAGAGCACCTGGCCAGAGCACAGAGGCTTTGAAGAGCCAAAATCTCTGTTCTCCCACCCACAGACAGCTCGCTAATCAAGCCCAGCATCACAGAATTTCTGCAATTACCTGCCAAGAGAACAAGCACGGCACCCTGCGTGCGCTGACAGCCCATGGCCACAGCCTCCTTCCCATCATCCCACTGCAGGAGAGCCGCTCAGAACCTGTGAGTCGATTTGACCAAGACCTGTCAGGTTAGTGTGGCTGAATGAACGCTAATTTTTCCACACACAGAGCCTCCAAGAACACAAGACCCCAATTAAGTAGCTAAAATGCCAGTGCTGATGAGGATTTGATGATATTTCCTCTTAGAGAAGTGATCACTTCTGTTTTGCTACACTTGAATTACAGAAACATGCTACAATCAAGCTGCCAGTGACTGTCAGCCTGAATTTGTTTCTGATGCATCAGCACTGGGCAGAGCTCAGTGGAAAGCCATTGACAGCAGCACCTCTCTATTATAAGGCTGTAAAAATGGGCACGCTTGACACAGTGCTTTCATACATTTAGCCAACACAGAATAGATGCATGCATGCAAAGGCATTTTCTTAGCTAGCATTTACACAAAAACATGAGGATCTATCTCTCATGGAAATAGAAACCTCAAGAACACAGAAACAAAATAAGAGCAACACAATCATCTAGAAGTCTGTTTTATAGACAACAATCACTTTCATCAAGCGCATAAAGGAAAGATGAGATACTACTCTCACACACACACAATTTATGGCATGGTGAAGATGACATACAAGATACACAAGGCCTTTACAAAAAGGCGGGGCATAGAGGAGAAACAATAATGTACAGTATGTGGAAAATAATGTGTTTTTTTTACTTTAAACCACATAAACACATTTCATTACACCAAATACACAAAATAATGTTCTTTTTAGCAGCATCATATGACCCCTTTAAGATCCATCATATGACATAAGCGACTGTTTAAATTAATTGTGCATCATGAACTCATTTTGAGATTTGAGAAGTGAGTCTGCATCTCGATGCATCAAAGCCACCTGCATAAAAGCTTACCATTCAAATTAATGCACAGTTCACTGTAATAAACTGCAATAAAATTATGACTGCAATAAAATTATGAGAATTATTCCTACATGAACAAATCTCTCAATGAGTAAAATTGCCCATGTCTATTATTATAGATTATTCAACATTTTAATTATTTTATAATTTTAAAATTTGGTAATGGTGCTCTTGTTAGAAAATAGCAGTGGCTGTGACAGACTATCATCTGGGGCCTGTACCATGAAGCAGGATTAGCTGGCTAGCCAGGTAAATTTTTCAGTTTATTTTGCACCAATCCTGGGTTTTAGGTACCATGAAAGTGGCTTGGCTTTTAGCTGCGTTCATTGCCATAGTAACTTACACTCCAAGGCAGGTTATGTTCCGAGTTAGAGATCTCAAACTGAAATTGGACCAATCAGATGTGAGCAAAGTGACACGTCTGACACAAAAAAAGTCACTCCCCCAGTTTCTCTTGCTCTAAATTAAAAGGTCACTAGTACTAAAAAAAATTGTAATTGTAAATGCATTTAAATTCATCATATTCTTCAATCTCTTAACCTTTAGCAAAACCTTAACCAAGGCTTGTGATTGGCTGTTCGCCAGTGATGTCACACATTCATGTGCACATGAGCAAACAGACCAGTTGCTATGCCAGCAACTCCAAGATGAACTTCGAAGAACCTAACAATCCTGGATCATCTCAAATCGTCAACAATAAAATCCAGCTAACGGAGTAATCCACGTACGAAGAACAGACCCCTGGTTTAGTAAAGGCTTAATTTCCTAAATTTCTCAATACTCCAATTATTAGAAATGTTTATTTTTGCTCTAGACAATAACTAGGGCTGATAATTAAATTTTCAATGGCAACAAAACTGGATTGGAGTGGTTTGGTTTTGTCAACTCGAAACTAATCATGTAACTCTGAATTTGTTCATCTACCATCATGGTACAGGCCCCTTGACTTAAATTGTTACAATCTAATCCTGTTTACATGAAATAAGCCTGTTCCTCAGCAAAGCAAACAGACCAGTTGCTATGCCAGCAACTCCAAGATGAACTTCGAAGAACCTAACAATCCTGGATCATCTCAAATCGTCAACAATAAAATCCAGCTAACGGAGTAATCCACGTACGAAGAACAGACCCCTGGTTTAGCAAAGGCTTAATTTCCTAAATTTCTCAATACTCCAATTATTAGAAATGTTTATTTTTGCTCTAAACAATAACTAGGGCTGATAATTACATTTTCAATGGTAATGTACCTTAAGAAGTCATTAATTTGTAAAACGTCATTAGTGTTTTATAAGTCATTATTTGAACTTGGAATCATACCATAAGATGTTTGTTTCCTTTAAGGCTTTGTAAAAACATTGCACCTACAATACTACAGCGAGAATAAAAGTTATGCTTTCTTTCTTTGCGTGAACATTTGGGCGGCTTTATGCAAATCTTCCCACATAGTGAGGTAGGTATGTGGGGGCGTGTTCGAACGAGCCGTTTTAGGTAGGTGTGGCTAACTCTTAACTTTTATAAAGAATATCTCTTTGGATTTGAGACTTTAGTCTTTGCAACTTTACAGATCTTCTTTATGCACCAAGAGCTTGTAACACTCTAAAGAGAAAGGAAAAAATGAAATCGCATCATATGACCCCTTTAAGAAGTCATTAATTTGTAAAACGTCATTAGTGTTTTATAAGTCATTATTTGAACTTGGACTCATACCATAAGATGTTTGTTTCCTTTAAGGCTTTGTAAAAACATTGCACAGGGATAAAATTACATGAATAATATATGAATGTATTTACAAATATTTCTCTTTTGGGCCCACTTTCCATATACCCTGATGTTTTTGGAAGCCAGCCTGAATATTACAGCAATATAATATTGATGATGATGATGCTTATTGCTGTTAAATAAGTTACACAACAGTAATGTATTTTTGAACTTTTTCACTTTCACACATTTAAACACATTTTCACAAGTGCTGACAAGCAATGGCCAAATATAGTTTGTTGCTATAAAAAGGGTAGTTGACAATATTCATTTTTGGATGAACCATTGAATATGAAAAGCAACTGAAACCTGATCACCCTACATTCACAATGCATGTTAGTGTGAGTGCCCACAGTATTGGAATTTGCTTAACTTATTAGAACATCAATATGGTGATTTAAAGCATGCATTAACTCGCAGTTATTGCAAATAATCACAATTCGATTAAACGGTTGTGATCAGCCCTAACAATTGCAAATGTTATTACCTTTGTGTTTCTCTAAACGCCCCAAACTGAGCAAAACACTAGAGATTAGTGAAAGCCACGTCCATTGTGCGTAAATGTAATGAAAACCAATCAGATATTTATTACAGCATTTACGTTTCAGGCGGCTCTTTTAATGGTGAATCGAACAGCCTTGACTCCTCAGGGTCTTCTGCAAGCAGAGGAGGCTGTAACCATGGTTACCAAGGCCTGGACTAAAGACATGCTCCACGAAAGCATCTACACAGTGTTATTCCACCAGACTACCCACTGTTTCCAATTTCCCAATAAAAAGTCCAACTGATGTGCCGGAGTCGGCTGAATGTGGCAGGAGCATTAATGGCCAACCTCACTGTCACTCAAGCCTGCCCACTTATCTTTAACTGCCCGCTGAGGAAATACGAGACCAGGAGAGCAGGCGAGAAAAGGACATACAGCCTGTCTACTGGATAATTTAGAAGAATATACTAAAATCTTAAAATCTAAATTATAAAATGGATCATTCTGGTCCTGGATGCTGATTTGCCAATAAAAAAAAAAGTGTTCCAGTTGTGCTAAAACCATATAATACCATATATCAGGGTTCCTCAAACCTTGCCCTGGAGGGCCAATGCGCTGGGGTCTGAATACTTTCCGTACCCACTGTATATACACACACACACATACACGCATATACAAATATGTATACGTATATGTATATTCAGGGCTCGTAAAATCGCTAGCCCGACGTCCCGGGGCTATTGTGGTTTCCAGTCGGTCTACCAAAATGTATCACCACTCTGCCCGACGAGCTATCTTAAATACAGATCTCCCGTGGGTCCTTAAAAACTCCTAAAGTCAAAACACGGCGAAGATGTCTTTATTTGAATGTAGGCTATCTGAAGGGAACCGACTGTCCTCAGAAATGTGTCGTTGGCATTTTAATTTCATTTTACCTATAATTCCTGATAAAACAGCGTTTATGAGCGCGAAGCTGCTTTGTGTACAGCCGTTACTGGGGAAACCGCAATAGGCCTTTAAAGGCACAATATGTAAGATTTTTTTATTAAAATATCCAAAAACCACTAGAACAGTGTTATATATTTTGCTGACTTGTGTACTTACATTATCCCAAATGTTTCGAAGAATGTTTAAATCCAGAATGGCTGCAATATAACAAAGAGTGAAAAATTTAAGGGGGTCTGAATACTTTCCGTACCCACTGTATATGTAAATATCTTTACCAGGGTTCTGGCAGTGAATGCATGTCTTTTACAAATGTCCACTTGTGCTTCAAGGCCAAATTCACTGAACAAACAAAATGATTTTTATCTAATGATTTTTATACAGCCTCTCGATTAATTTGCAGCTCTACTTCCAAAACTTCCTAACTGATTTCTCTCATCCCTATGCCAGGGAGTTGATGTTGGAGTTTTGTATTCATGAAAGGAGCTGGGTGCACACACAGAGAAAATTACATGTAGCTCACACTCATCCCAGGGAGAATTCATAGAAACTGAGGGACTAGGTATAAAAGCACTCAAGAAACCAGTTTGCAACTCAAGCCTCAACTGCTGACTGAAAGCTCAGAGGCCAGCTGATCATAATTACAGTTCTTCAGAGGAAACCCAAGGACGTGTAATGACAGACAGGCCAGGTCACAAATTGGCCACTCCAAAGATCCCACAGTGCTGCTGAATCTGCCGTGACACTGCTGTGAGCACCATAACCTTTCAAGTTTGCACTTTTTCTGTAGTGTTTGTCCTTTTTACTATTAAGTTTGTAAAAAAAATAACTGGGGAAAATGTCAATCACATAAATGCACATTAAAGAGCTGTTGTGGTGCACCTTTCCAGCAAAATGAATGGTAGTGTAAATAAATATGACAATTAATAACAAATGTTTGACAGCTAAAAAACTGTGATGGGGCCAGTGAAATGTTGGCAGAGCAAGTAAAAATCTGAAATAAAGTCATGATTGGACCAAGGGAAAAATCCTCATTGTTGAGTACTGATTGTGCAACCAGAATCGGGAGCTTCAGACAGATAAGCCATTGAATCACTCAGCTTTATTGTTCAGTCACACGAATCACATTAATGGCTGGGGACTTACAAAGATTTCTCTCAGAAACATCTGTGAACTACAGGCCGCCGTCACCAAACATAAGCATGATGGGTTTGACAAAAGCATTCTTGCTGGAAAATTGGGAAGATCTGACCAGTGGCAACAGAGTTGTAAACAACATGTGACAGCAGACCTGATCTGTCAGAGCAGAGATGATGAAACCACACACTAACTGAGAGCGCAAAGAAAAAAAGAGGGGGGGAAAAAGATGGCGAGAAAGAATAACTGGTGAGAGAGCAAGAACGATCCATTTGAGCTCAAAATATGGATTGTGGGAATAATGTGGGTCAATGGGTTGGCCGTGTTGTCAGTACATCCTGTCTTAATTCCCACTGATTGCTTGTTGGACAGGTCAAAACAAGCCATTACACATTAAACTGCATAGTTGTCTGACATTTATATTCATATGGGCATTTTTAGGGGCAGTCATGGCCTAATGGTTAGAGAGTCAGACTTGTAACCCGAAGGTCGTGGGTTCGAGTCTCAGGGTGTAATAGATATGCTTATAAATCAAGAACAAGGCATTTATACACTCAAGAAACCAGTTTGCAACTCAAGCCTCAACTGCTGACTGAAAGCTCAGAGGCCAGCTGATCATAATTACAGTTCTTCAGAGGAAACCCAAGGACGTGTAATGACAGACAGGCCAGGTCACAAATTGGCCACTCCAAAGATCCCACAGTGCTGCTGAATCTGCCGTGACACTGCTGTGAGCACCATAACCTTTCAAGTTTGCACTTTTTCTGTAGTGTTTGTCCTTTTTACTATTAAGTTTGTAAAAAAAATAACTGGGGAAAATGTCAATCACATAAATGCACATTAAAGAGCTGTTGTGGTGCACCTTTCCAGCAAAATGAATGGTAGTGTAAATAAATATGACAATTAATAACAAATGTTTGACAGCTAAAAAACTGTGATGGGGCCAGTGAAATGTTGGCAGAGCAAGTAAAAATCTGAAATAAAGTCATGATTGGACCAAGGGAAAAATCCTCATTGTTGAGTACTGATTGTGCAACCAGAATCGGGAGCTTCAGACAGATAAGCCATTGAATCACTCAGCTTTATTGTTCAGTCACACGAATCACATTAATGGCTGGGGACTTACAAAGATTTCTCTCAGAAACATCTGTGAACTACAGGCCGCCGTCACCAAACATAAGCATGATGGGTTTGACAAAAGCATTCTTGCTGGAAAATTGGGAAGATCTGACCAGTGGCAACAGAGTTGTAAACAACATGTGACAGCAGACCTGATCTGTCAGAGCAGAGATGATGAAACCACACACTAACTGAGAGCGCAAAGAAAAAAAGAGGGGGGGAAAAAGATGGCGAGAAAGAATAACTGGTGAGAGAGCAAGAACGATCCATTTGAGCTCAAAATATGGATTGTGGGAATAATGTGGGTCAATGGGTTGGCCGTGTTGTCAGTACATCCTGTCTTAATTCCCACTGATTGCTTGTTGGACAGGTCAAAACAAGCCATTACACATTAAACTGCATAGTTGTCTGACATTTATATTCATATGGGCATTTTTAGGGGCAGTCATGGCCTAATGGTTAGAGAGTCAGACTTGTAACCCGAAGGTCGTGGGTTCGAGTCTCAGGTCCGGCAGGGATTGTCGTGGGGGGAGTGAATTACCAGCGCTCTCTTCCACCTTCAATACCACGACTGAGGTGAGACCCTTGAGCAAGGCACTGAACTGCTCCCCGGGCGCCGCAGCATTGGCTGCCCACTGCTCCGGGTGTGTGTTCACGGTGTGTGTGTGTTCACTACTGTGTGTGTGCACTTGGCAGGGTTAAATGCAGAGCACAAATTCCAGGTATGGGTCACCATACTTCAGTTTCACTTTCACTTAATTGCAAAAGATTTGAAATAATTTCGGTTTATTTTTATTTATTTATCGGTTTTTGTTTGTTTTAATAGCAATATCTGGCAACACTGCATCAATGATTCGGCTGTGCAGGCCCGGCTGGCCTAGAACATGGGCTGGTATACGTTATGCAAATGTTGGGGGCGTAAACATTAATGATCCCGACTGTAACGTCACAGTCGGTGTTATGTTGGGATTCGCCTCTTTTTCAGTGGTCTTTTGCACGCACAAGATTTACATAAGGAGGAAACAATGGTGTTTGAGTCTCCCGGTGTGTCATTTCCATGTACAGAACTCTTATTATTCAACTATGCCAAGGTAAATACAGTTTTCCATTCTATGGCACCATTAAGTTAGTCTGATGTATTGTCAGTTGATTTGGTTCAAAATAAGTCAGACTAACTGAATACATATGTATGTGTACTGTGTATATTTATTATGTACATAGACATGTAAATACAAGTAAATATTTTACAAATATATACTGTATGTGTGTGTGTATTTATATATATACATAATAAATATACACAGAACACGCACATATTATGCAAACAAAAACTTTTATTTTGGATGAGATTAATGGCAATTAATTGTTTGACAGCACTAACATATATACATACATACACACACACACACACACACACAACAGCCAGGTCCAAATAATACTGGGTATTAAGTGAAACTTTGACATTTCTGTAGCTCATGAATATCTCACTGCATTTATTTTCTCATGGTTTATCGATCAGCAAAACTGACAAGTGGAAAAATCATTGAGTGCGTTTATATGGTGCTCACAAACAATTTAGGCAAACCACAATGAGATCTTTGCTCATTATGCAGATTGATCTATATGTAAATATCTTTACCAGGGTTCTGGCAGTGAATGCATGTCTTTGATGTATTGTCAGTTGATTTGGTTCAAAATAAGTCAGACTAACTGAAATGAGGCTGGCTTATTTGGTAAACTTGTTTTATGAAACAGGCCCCTGGTCTGTTAGCTGGGTAAACCCTTCCAGTCACTATCATGACAACAACTAACACGAAGCACATTAAGAACGCAACACATGCTCTTGAATCTGAATTGCTTTCGTCTTCAGAGTCTTTGCTCTAAACAAAAACTGCTATACGAGTGGACGGGAGCAGACAGAAATGTGCAGAAGCCCCATGCGGTGCCTGTGATTCCTTTAGACTGGATCATTCAAACAGCGTGATACTATATGCCCGCTCACACAATAAAAAGGCAGTCATGTTTAATTAGTCTCCCTTTGACTTGAATGCCAAACAGGTCCTCGGGGTAAAAAGAAATCCTACTACCGCTTCAGATGGAGATGGTGATAGCATGTGATAAGTTGCAGAAGGACAGCAGAGCGAGAATGCACTTCAGGCTAAAGAGTCGCTTGTGCAGTAATTTAATGTCACACTTCAACTTTCTCACCCATGAGGGAGAGAAAAGAGTCATTTTTTCAAACAAACATTTTTCTAGTAGGGGAGTGCGGGGTAAGATGGGTCAGTGAGTGTCTCAATTTTGTTATATGACCATATAAACATTTCAAAAGTTTGGGGATCAGTATTTGTTTTGTTTTTTTTTAAGTTATTTTAATTTTTTTTGTCGGCACTGACAGCCTTGTGGTTAGTGCGTCGACATATAGCGCAACTGCGCTCACAGCGACCCGAGTTCGATTCCCACCTCGAGGTCCTTTGCTGATCCTGCTCCCCTCTCTCCACCCAATACTTTCCTGTCATCTCTCCACTGTCCTTTCAAAATAAAAAAGGCACAAAAAGCCCATAAACATATAATAAAAAAAAAGTTATTTTAATTTTTTTTTCCAAAATACTAAAATAATATTTTTGAACTGTATTTTTAATCAAATAAATGAAGATTTGCAGCATAAGGAAACTTCTTTTAAAAACATTTTAAAATAAATAAATAAATCTTACAAATCCCAAACTTCTGAACGGTAGTGTATCATACATATTGGTGAACTGCTAAGTGTAGGGGTGCTCCGATCAGGATTTTTGAGGCCGATCGCCGATCACAGAAAGCAGTATCTGCCGATCCGATCACTGATACCGATCTTTTTAAAGCCTTCTTTTTATCATGTAGAATTATTTATAGTGATGATCCAATCAAGATTTTTAGACATTTATTCAGGGCCTGAATTTCATGTTTGAAAATGAATTCCTCTCTTAGGTGACTCTTGTGAGAGGATTTTTTTTTCAATTTTCAGTCAAAAGATTTTGAACAGTAAGATTTTTAATGTTTTTTTAAAGAATTAAATTCTGCTCACCAAGCCTGCATTTATTTGATACAAAGTACAGCAAAAACAGTAAAAGTTTGAAATATTTTTACTATTTAAAATAAATAACCCAGACCGGATGTGATGTATTCTATTAAAAACTATGAGCGTAAGGTTAGAATTACCAATATTTTGTTCACTTTAACATTATTCTTTAAACACTATTTCTGTAAAATGGTGCTTTAGAATAATTATGTCAGAAATAATTAAATCATTATTTAGTGATTAGCCCTATAAAACCTACTATGTTTTTATTTTGGGGGTTATTTGTTTTGTGACGATACATTCATACATTAATTATATGCATTAAAATCATTAATTTTAACATGGTGAATATGCCGAGGTAACTGTTGCTGCACGACCAGTTTGAAAGTTCTCTGCGACTGCCACTAGGGGGAGAAATGCAACAGTCGTGTCCGAATGTCGTATGCAGTGGAAAGGCAGTTTTATGTGTGTGCGCTGCGAGTGTGCATGAGTGCATGGTCTCCAGGAGAGCACACGAGCGTTGAATGGTTTAAACACTGGCAGGAATTAAAAAGAAAAAATGCAATTTATAAACTTTAGTGACGATGCGACACTGCCTCTATAGTGCAAGTGACAATTCCTGTGTCAACTGTGCAGCTCACTTATAGTGCAGACGCGATGTGATTTGAAGCCATTTGCATTTTGAGAGCGAAAGAGAGGGCGCGCGGTGATTCACTCACTCATTCACTCACTCATTTGTCTAAAGCAATAAATTATTTACTTCAACATTATTTCCCTTAAAACAAATCTCACATTCAAATTCAAATATTCTGACTATTAAACTTTTTTTCTAGCTGGTTTACCAAAATTCAGATAATGTACAGCAAAAAATAGACTATATGGCACTGCACATTAGTAAATAGTTTTTTTAATTATTATTATTTCTCAAGTATTTTTTTAAATTTAGAATATAAAACATTGCAGGTTAAAAACTGGCACATCTTACCCCACTTACACTAAGAGTTGAAGAAACAGTGATTGTTCGAGGGAGAAAAATAAAACAAATAAATCACTGCCAAACATTGAAACGCTATGTCAACACATGACAACCCGAACAATGCCTAACCCAGTGAGGGAGGGCAGACAGCTGAAAATACAGGCTAAACATTCACACTTGCCTCAGTCATGCTGTGGGCAAGGGCATGACCCAGACTGACAAAAACGCTGCGTTTCTGCATAATAGCCTTGAGATCAAGGGCATGTTCCATTAACATCTCTTCCAGCTCCAGATATATTGCAATTTAAACAATATTTAGTTCCAATTCTCTGTTCTGATTGGCCGAGCTGCGTTCAAAGACGGATGATATTTAGTGTAACAGCACTGGAAGATTTCAAATTTTAGATCAATTCACTTGTCCATGCTTGTGACATTACAGAACACTATGTAAATAGTGTGGAGGCTCAATCTCCTATATACATTATCTCGAGTATTTGATGTGTGGATTAGATTAGCAGTGGTGTCAAGACAGAAAGGGTTAAAACATGTTGCTTGCTAGGTTTTATTCTCGTTAACTCAGTCGTTAGATTAAAGGATGATTACCTCATTCGCCAAAAGAGAGGGGCACCCACTCTCCAAGCCTTCGGGATGGGGAAACTGTAGGCTAAAAATACATTCTTCCCATACATGGAAAAACCTTTGAGGGGTTCTGAGCAGAGTTTCTCAATTTTATGAAGAAAAAAAACTGAGAAACACTAAGGTTTTGTATTGCACACAACTGGTTCTTATTGTGATAATGCAATAAAAAACATGAGGCTGAACCTGCAAGCCAAAAATACCAACAACCCTCCCACTATCTGTGTTAAAAGCCTTCGTCTAACTTCAACATTTACCATTTCTGGACAGACATTTAAAAATCTATGACTTAAGGGAGGAAAATTGTACAAGTTGAAACATGAGGAAGAATGTGGCGAGTTTTGCGCATGGACACAGGTGGTGCTGCGTGTTAACGCTGGCAGCGAACAAATTAGTTAATATGCAACAGAAGTTTAGCATTAGAAACTGAATACAAAGTACATATCTGCACAACAGATGCCGAACAATGATCTCCATGCAGTTTTTACAGTCTGATGTGGGAATGGTTTGGGAAGGAACTTCCAGAGAGAACTAAACCTGCCATTAAAAGTACCACAAAAATGGTGTAATGTGGGACAATAGCTCAATAATTCAGAACTCTAAACAACTGAAATGGAAGCTAATCTTTTCCTCATTCAGCCTAAATATCATATTTCACTTAATCAGATTGAGTTAACGCCGAGTTTCCAAGACCAATATCACGTGAATCTGGAGAACACAATGAGGTTGCAAGATTACACACAATTGCCTCATTCATGAAACATTCGTAAATATATGAGTAAATTCTGAGTAATTTACGCGTAAAATGGACCTTCCCGAAAACTCTCCTCCGGATTCACAAATACTTCGTAAAGGTTAGATTTGATAGTTAAATGTGTGTATGTTAATGAGTTCCAATCATTCGTAAATAGGGCACGCATGCACGCTCACTCACAATTAGCATATTCCCCGCCTATGAATTACAGCTACGCAAATTACGTATCTAGGAATGGTGTGGAATCCTTGGACTCAATTCTCAGGTGTGGTAAATTATATAGCATAAATGCATAAGAGACTAATAGGCTATATGCCTAACAATAAATTAATAAATTAATGTGTGTCCACCAGAGCGTTTTTAGGCAGCTGACATAATGCCTGGTGCTCTTCTGAAAACGACCAGCTGATGGTGCTTGAGAGAGCTTTGGAGGCACTGCATTTTTCTGGAGTGACGCGTTGTTTGCTATGATTGGGAATATTCACGGCAGTAACATACGAGTATTTTATTTTGAAGAATGTTACTGAATATAAAAATGCAGTAACCCGCAATAACTTCTCCATTGTTGTGTTGTACAAGTATGATCATGGTTGGTTAATGTAATGTTTACATTTATGTTTACCCGCCCCTCCTCCACTGTGATTGGACGGCTGTGTAAAAAGGGACAGTGACGAGCTCTGCGTTTTACCCAAAGTTAAAGAGTAAAAAACGAAAAAAAAAAAGACAGGGCAAAGGAACTCGTTAAATATTGTTATAATACATAGTGCATAAAAATGCAGTGTCCTCAGTTTGTCTAAAAGAATACAGAACGTTTGAATGTTTTATGCACCATTTACATGTGGTAGGGAGCAGGTGTAAATTTCTTTCGTACCAACTAACATTTTCAAAATACGAACATTTTCATGAATCCGAAAATTTACGTCAGAACGACTTTCAGAATGATTTACACAAAAAATCGTTCTGCTCCTGTTTCATGAATGAGGCCCAATGTTTGGTGCGACCATTTTGACCCGAAACTCATCCCTCATTTAATTATCTGGTCAAATATATCGATTTTTTCCTTCAGTTTGGGCTTTATTTAGCTTGGTAATCAGAATAAGCAGTGTCAATCATTGAGATTAAAAATAAAGTCACTAATGGGACATTAAAACGTTTTACACGAAAAATGATAAATATGGCTTGATGTAAAACTTCAGTGACCAGGGACTGCCAAATTTACTGCCAAATAATGTCCCATAAATCAAAGCATAAAGACAAATTGTTGTTAAGCTTCTTTTCACCCATAAAAATTTGTTATAAGATTTAGCTTGGTAATCAGAATAAGCAGTGTCAATCATTGAGATTAAAAATAAAGTCACTAATGGGACATTAAAAAGTTTTACACGAAAAATGATAAATATGGCTTGATGTAAAACTTCAGTGACCAGGGACTGCCAAATTTACTGCCAAATAATGTCCTATAAATCAAAGCATAAAGACAAATTGTTGTTAAGCTTCTTTTCACCCATAAAAAATAAGCTTCACTGTGCTTAAATGTACTGAGACAGAAAGACCACATTTTTTAATGTCTGATTATAAACAGTTTTGATGGAAAAGTAATGTTATAAACTGCTATAAACTAAAGTGTAAAATCTCAAAGTTAAAATCATTTTAGAACCGTTTTCCATTGAAAAAATACTAAGCCATATTATACTAAAACCATTGCCTATAGGAAATCCAAAATTTCTCTCAAACTCTCTCTCTCTCATAATACATTTTATCTAGTGCCAAAATACAAAGCTGTAATGCATAGGAAAAGATTTATTTTTTGTCAAAAGTGCTAGACATGTCAGCAGTTTTGCTAACTTCCGCCATTTTGCAACTTTAACCACAACTTTAACCACACACCATCTCCAAACACAGCACATCACCTTCATAGCAGATTTCAAAGGTTAAAGTGACATTAAGCTTTGTGTTTAAATTATAACATCATCCTTTAGCACACAAACAGTGTTTATGACAACCTAGGTTTGAAAGTAAGTTTAGTTTCATGGTTGCTGCTTTGGTACATTAAGCAACGTTAAGCTTTTTTCTTCATAATGAGTATCTATGGAGAAGGAAACACTTCACACCTAAATATAGCTAGTCCATGGCTTAAGGTTTCATTCTTTTGACTGTAAATAATGCTTATTACAAGTACCGTTCGAAAGAAATCTAGTTCTCCTTAGTGACTGCTTTAGTACATTAAGCCACATTAAGGGTTTTTCCACTTTAAAGTATTTTTAAATGTCCAATGGGGAGATAATGGGTAAACAAATAAAATCTCAGTGACATTATCAGGGAAATTCCATTATGGATTCCTGAGGCACGACAGAAACTTTTAAGAAGAGTTCGCGCATTTGCGACTGAAAACTACTGCGTGCGACTATGAAATTTTGTTTTAGGAGCACCAGTGCGACTGACCCGATCATAATCATATTTGTGATTGTGCTCAGGGGAGCTTCAAAGATTTCTATGTGTTTTTGGAGCGTTGAGTAATGTATCACAGACATATCTCATGAATCCTTTCATAAGCAAAGTGTAGACAGGGTGTAAATAAGAGATTCATTGTGCAGTGTAGAGAGCTTTGTTGATTATAAATGGAATACATCAACTTAGTGCTGTGGATCGCCGGATTGGCTTTCACCGTTTTCACCGCTCCTTCGCCGGGACCGCCGTTCTCGACCCCGCCGCCTCAGCTCACTCTTGCCCGGCTTCAGCTCAGGCTAAGCCGGGGCTTTCGCTCATGCTAGGCTGCTGTGTTTTTCGTTGTGAAAGCGAAACTACTTTGTTTGGTCTTCCAAAAGAGGACGATATCCGCTTCGTTATGCCTAGAGCTGATCTGTGCTGGTCGCTGAGGGAATACTTCAACTTAGTGCTGTGGATCTCCAGCACATTTTATGGAGGACTGTTTACTGATCCTGGGAGAGTTACGTTAGACTAAAATGCCGGCAGTTTTGACTCACGTAAGTACGTTTTCATTTCAAGGATTTGCCACTGATGATTCAAACGTGAGTTTTGGGCAGTGTGGATTAACGTTAGCACTTGTTGTTTGTCATTTCTCTGATCACAAATGCAGACATGGTTTTATGTTTACGCGGCGCGATGCAATGCAACGCAATGCGTAAAAAGACAGTATAAGTCATTATAATCAGTAATTATGTCCCCACTGGATGCAACAAATGCCTCGTTTGTAATGGGTTTTAATGTTTTTGTCTCGTCGCTCCGGCCGGGACACGGCATCAACAGTATGGTGAGGGGCGTAACATTTCCGTCTCACGCTTGAGGTATTCGGCCAATCACAACGCACTGGATAGCTGGCCAATCACAGCACACCTCGCTTTTTCAGACCATTGACCTTTGTAAAAATCGACACGTTTCAAAAAGGCAGGGCATAGAGGAGAAACAATAATGTACAGTATGTGGAAAATAATGTTTTTTTTTTTACTTTAAACCGCATAAACATTTCATTACACCAAATACACAAAATAATATTCTTTTTAGCAGCATCATATGACCCCTTTAATAAAGTTAGAAAAATGCCATTACAAAGGTAAAAACAAAATTCCACTGAAAATCACTTTAAGGAGTCAAATATCACCTCGTAATGGGAAGGCTAATTTTTGATAAAATTTTGGATTATTGATTAGAAAGTGCTCCTAAAAAGAAAAGTAAGCATAGAGCCCTGCCTACATTTAACTTTTGTAATATTAAAACATTTATAATATATATTATAAAGTTAAATTGACCAATTCTGATCATCTCAATAGAGCCTAAAATGCACTGATTGATGGGCCTGGCTTATAAACCGGACTATCACTCAAGACAGGTTACGTGACTCTATGGGAAACAAGTAGTAGACTAAACTATGATGATTACTGCCCTAGTTGTGTCATGTAAAGAACACCCATAAGAGATTCTGTAAACCACCAAACGTCCCTTGCCATAATTGGTCCAAAAGAAATGCCTAAAAAGCTAGCAGCTAAAAACATGCTAGTCAGTTTATATGCTCAGTGAATCTGTTGTCAATTATTGGCTTATCCGTTCAATATCCGACTGCATGCAAAGTAATTCTGTTTCAAATAACATCCGCAAATAATAAGTCAGGATATGGAGCAAATATAACAACATCCAACTGAACTGAACTATTTGTCCATTCCTAAACAATTATTTGGGATTTCCATAAAAGCACAAAAAAGCAAAATTAAAGTGTTGCATGTCTAATCAGGGAAAGTAATTATACTGCAGATGTGAGTTTCTGACTCAAGGGATTTCATTAATTTCTGATTTGTGACAACAACACGACAACAACTGAGAAGCTGCATGTTGTCCTTGGCCTGATGGTGTTTGAGCGTGATCGAATTTGCAAGGCAGTTAATGCTCTGACATTGAGGTTATGTTATGCATTTCACCTAAGAGGTTTCATTTTAGCAGAGAAGTGACATGACAAATTTCTGCTGGTAGCTTCAGCTATTTTGCATTCAAGAAAGATCACTAAAGTCACATTGCATAAACAACTGGAATAAATGCTGAATAAACTGCAAAACCTATTGTGGGGGATTTACTGTATTAACTAAGAAATCTACATTTTGCCTGACCCGTCACCTATATTTTCCTCACTGGAAACTGTCAATAAAAGAGGTGCATTGAACTCTCTGTCATAGATATGGCAGTAATGACATTCAAAGTGTTTGTATAGTAAAATAACAGCAGTGCTGTTCTGTACTATGGAGTCAGGTGTTTTGTGTGAGACTTGGTCTTTAAAGTCTAAGGTTAAAAGGTTTTAAAGAGACAGTTCACCCCAAAAAAATTAACCTAACCCCACTAACTTTCATTCTACAGACAATAACAATAATATATCTTCTCCGTAGAAGAAAGAATGTTTGGAATGACATATGGGTGAGTAAATAAGGACAATTTTTATTTTGGGGGGAATGACATTTTAAGAAGCTTATAATAATGAAGGAGACAGAGAGCTCTTGCCAATCTCTTGGTGAGTGCAGCACCTCCAGAACAATTTTTCAGCAACGTACCCTCTATCAAGACGAAATGAAACCTGTTATGCAGAGAGTAAAATTATGCCAAACAAAATCAGGCATCCTGTCAGAGAATTAGACTACCTCTCACTGACATGCCAGCGAACTGCTCCGGCAAAAGGTGAGAAGCTGTCGACTGTGAATCTGCACTGGGCGTCCAGAAGGCCGTCACTTTGTATATGGAGACAAGTGCAAATTGGCTGCCCTGCAGGCCCGGCGTGTCAATCTAGAGGCTGCTGAGATCGTCCTTCACCCATCTGTCTCAGTCCTATGCTAAGGTTTACTTAGTTGTTAACAGTGGGTTTTCTTTACTAATGCTCACTCATCAATTAATTAATTGCTTAATTATCCCATTAACTTTAACACTGCTTCAGTGTTACTTTAACACCGTAGATTGGAACAATATGTACTCTGAGCAGAGTTGATTTAATGCGGGGGATTTTGCGGTGTAGGGAATTCTTAAAAAAATATTAATTACAACACTGACAAAAAAAAGTGTACATTTCACCAGTTACACAACGACCTTTTAAGTTTTATTCACTTATGTTGCTAACTGCAATAATGATAATGCAAAAACTGCCCACTAAGACTGATACATCATCATGCAAAGCATCCATTAGCTGATAATCTTTTAAATGAACGTTCCGGGTTCAATGCAAGTTGATTGCTGGAGGTATGTGGTTCCAAAAACGCGTCCGGGAGTAAGTTCATTCAACTCAGAGTATGTTTCTGATTAAGACTCAAGACATTCTCAACAGAGCGACGGATCGAAGAGTCGCTATGGAAACGGACGCTAAGAAAAAGCACGCCATGCTTTTTCTTTCTTCTTCTTTTGTTCAATGATCATTTACATGCTTAGTGCATATCGCTACCTAATCGATGGTTGTGCAATAATTTTTCTTTTTTTCCGTTTACTCTTTAATCCTTGAGAATAAGAATTATATTGTTTGTTTGATGCTAATATATTAAGTCATATCAGATGTGTATTTTTATTATAGAAATACATTATAAAAAAATGCCGATCCATGTGTGAGATGATAATATAAAATGTAATAAATTCATAAAGACAGTGGCCCTCGCCCAAATGGAACACTTGCGGTAATAGCCTATATATAATATAGTAAATTAAACATTACCTTGTCATAATAGTATTTTATAATTTATATACAGAAAACTGATATGCCAATAAATTATAATAACCATATTAGATACATTACAGTTATATATATGTATGTGTGTGTGTGTGTGTGTATGTATGTATGTATATATACTGTATATGTATATGTACATAACTGTATTTTCTGTAAGGGGGAGGAGCCCCGTTCGAACACGTTTGAGCAGTGAGCGCGCGATCTTTGAAGATTCCGGCTGATGATGCACGTGATGGATTTGGAAAGCAGCATGTAATGGTGAGTGTGTTAACTTCTATATCTTTATCTTTCTGGGAAAATTGATTATCCAAAAGACTATTGATTATCCGATGACAGCATTACTGTAGTTAAAGCTAAAGTAGTCTTAATGTGCCGATCGACTGTTTTTCCCCTGTCGGTTCACAGTTTAGCTATAATGCTAATATTTAAATCGGTGTTTCTTTTGGTTCAGTTAAAATAGGTTCAGCAAGTGTGTTTCTGCATGTTCATTTTAGCTGTAACATTAGCATTTCATTACCCTTAGCTTCAGTCATTTAACATCAGCATGTGTGCATCAATTAGCTTTTTGTTAAAGGAACACTCCACTATTTTTGAAAATGTTACATTACAATATATTACAATATTAAATTTTCCAAATCCCCTAGAGTTAAATAGTTGAGTTGTACCGTTTTCAAATCCATTCAGCCGATCTCCGGGTCTGGCGGTAGCACTTTTAGCTGCAGCTTAGCATAGATCATTGAATCTGATTAGACCGTTAGCATCTCGCTCAAAAATGACCAAAGAGTTTCTATATTTTTCCTATTTAAAACTTGACTCTTCTGTAGTTACATCGTGTACCAAGACCGACGGAAAATGAAAAGTTGCGATTTTCTAGCACAGGGAGCGTGCTGGGGACTATTTTCAAGCGCTGCGTAATATCATTGTGCCTGCTGCACCCATGGTACGGCAGCAAAGTTCCTTGATTATTACGCTAAAGCCACGTTAGCTTGTCTCTTTGATATATTATCGTGTCTATTATTATTTATAATAACTGCAACTGAGTTGTTGAGCTTAAAGGGTTATGCGTATGCTAAAAGTTTATGCTGAAAGTTTCAGTTAGTCTTGAAATGAAACACTTTTTTCTCTGTTTTAGGTGTTCATGAAGTTCTAATTACAGGATTGTGGGCAAGAATCTCAAGCATAAAATCATTGACTGACATAGTCTGAGATATTTCAGTCTAAGAGAGAGAAAGTTGGGCAGCTGTTGACATCTTTCACAACAAATCAAGGTTGGTCCATATCTGTTACAGACTTGCATTGCATAGTTTTTAACAGCTTAAGTAATGAAAATGTATCACAAAAAGTTTACAATATTGGTTGTGTAATGCAATCAAAATTGTGCTTGATTGGTTCTGCTTTCTTGATTGTTTTCTCTCAGAATATCTAAAAGGACATAAAAACATAATCATTTCACCATTAATTGATAGTTCCTGTGTTTTATAAAACCTCTGAGAATAAAGCCTGAACCATTAACTTATTATGATAGCTCTTTTAGCCTCTTTGGGTGATCTGTTTACTTAAAGGGTTAGTTCATCCAACATTTGCTCACCCTCATGTCGTTACAAACCCTTTGGACTCAAGTTTTTAAGAGTTAATTTTTGAAATACAATTTTAAGTAT
This sequence comes from Sinocyclocheilus rhinocerous, assembly GCF_001515625.1. Classification (NCBI taxonomy): domain Eukaryota; kingdom Metazoa; phylum Chordata; class Actinopteri; order Cypriniformes; family Cyprinidae; genus Sinocyclocheilus; species Sinocyclocheilus rhinocerous. The sequence continues at coordinate 472,596 of NW_015660877.1, read as the reverse complement.
AGCTCACCCAAAAATGAAATTTTCAAGTAAAATTTAAACTTTAAAGATTTTTAGCTGAAACTGTGGTCCTTGGTGATTGATATAAAACAGTCAATGGAAACTGTCATTTTTGATAGTTAAAAAAAAACATGCACAGGCAAAACAAAATTAATACCTGTGGATCCTGACCATACATTGAGGTCTTACGAAGTAAAACAATTGGTCTGAGAAACATCCACAACCTCTGAAAACGGTCCTGAGTGCATTCACAACAGTCTGGAGCGTGAGTTTCCTCTCGCATATAATAATGTATGTGCAGAAGCAAACTCACACATGAGTAGGCCTGTCGCAATAATCAATATATCGACTTATCGCGCAATATATGTACATGACCTCAATAATTTTTGGTGGCGCAATATATCGCCCATTATATTTACATAAAAATTAATGTCACCATGTTTTGTATATTCCACTTGCGCCTGTGTCTTCTGCAGCTTCTCGTACATAACGCGGTGAAGTCAAGAGGTGCTAGTTCACATTTAAAAATGCTTCTACAAACAAAGTTTTATCTGCAGATACATGAGCAATCTTCCTGAAGTTGATTGCACAAGCAAATGATTTTTACATTTTATATAGGTTGTGGGATCCAAGATAAGTACATGCAAGTACCATTTTGATGATGACCAATACAACACATAATGCTTGCACTCCAATGTTGTGCGCTATCTGTCACGCCCACTGAAGGCTCGTCGGTAGATCACACGTGCGCTGATAGCGCTGAAGTGAACTAACCCTGGAACATAACCTGCTCCGGAGCAGGTTACCTTCAGAGAGCAAGTTGCTATGGTTACTTACATACCCTGAAAGTTACCTCCGATTTTGGAACCGAAAGCTGAGGTTATCCGCTCGCTTATCCTCAGACATACCTGGGTATGTCACATAACCTGCTTTTTGGAATACTCCCCAGTTTTTGATGTCAATTAGATTGTATAATTTCAAAATTTTAAGCAAAAACAGAATGGTCTGACCTTGAGAAATTATGAGAAACTGAGAAAGCTTTGAGAAATTATGCTAAAAACATTTCTGCATGAAACAGAAACAGCAGACGGGCTGAATGAAAATGTTTTACTCTCTGACAGCAGGTGGCGCCTATGGAACAGCAGCAATATAGCGTTTCCTTGATTACTGCTGTAAACAAAGCAGCTGTTAAAAACTACATTAATATGCATTATATGGAGGTAAGATAAAAAGAAAATACCATCTAAAATTTTCTTAAGACAGTCAGTTTCCCACAAAGATACATTCATATAAATCCCCCACCCCAATTCATTATTTAAGATTTTCTTCTATTTCACGCATCGTGAACAGTGATCTTGCTCTGCCTGCTTTTCTCCTCTTTGTGTTCGTCTTTTGCGCCTCTGGCTTCGGTTAATGGCTGGTTTATTTGCCCAGTTAAAGAATTAATTGTGTGTTATTTTCTTTAACCATTATTCAAAAGTGTATGCAGTTAACAGGAATCTCCTCTCAATTCACGACGCTGTCAACGTTGCTTAGCCACTCGTACTGGTATGACAGTTTTTTTTATAATTCATACCGTGTGTGCAGGGCTCTACGCTTAGTCTTCTTTTTAGAGCACTGTAAAAAAATCAGGAGCACCTTCTGATCAGTAACAAAAATTAGCCTTCCCATTACAAGGTAATATTTGACTCTTTAAAGTGATTTACAGGGGCATTTTTTGTAATGGCATTTTTTTCTAACTTTACTAAAAGTATGACATATGTCAAATTCAAAAATCTATATTTATAAGCTTTTCCAAAATTTCTAATAAAAAAATTGAATAAGAACAGGTAGAATAAGAAGAATAAGCTACCAATCAAAAGAAATCAATATTAACAAAATTAGTTTCCACTACAAAGGTGGCACAGAAGAACACAAAAGTGGCATGTAGGTAAATTTACAGACATTTACAGAGGCTCAGAGGTGGCATGGATGTTTTAAATTCTTCATAATGTTGTGAGATTAATGTATTAAATATAAAATTTTGAATATAGAACTGTTGTTTGATTTAAATTATTTAAATGACTGAAATGACACTTTAAAAATAAAAATAAAACTGCCAGCAGGTGGCGGCAAGTCACTGATTTTATCACTGAATCATTAATTCAAATGATTCGTTTGAATGGCTGATTCATTCAGGAATGAAGCAAGTGACTGGTCCTGTCCCAAATGGCACCCTAAACCCTCGCGGTCTTCCTCGGAGTCCGCACTTTCGTGACGTAATGCCGCTTTGACTGTCGGGTACAAGTCTGCTGCGGAGCTCACACCAGTGCGGGCTCGGCAAAAGTGCGGATCGAGGGCGCATAACAGCCGCAAAGGGGGCGCTCGCGAGCACCCTTCTGAACGCTAAAATGACAAATGGGACACCCTACAGTCTCGTGGACTTAACGGACATGCACACGCAGCGGCCATTGTAAGTCCGTAAGACCGCAAGTGCACATGAAGTGTTCCATTTGGGCCAGGGCCACTGTCTTTATGAATGGGTAATTGAATCATTGACTCAGATTCATTTTTTTTTTTAAAAACGTTCATTCATAAACGAAACACTGCTTTGTTTGCTTGGAGACGTGACTTTGAAACTATTTTCGTTGACGAAATAGAGCAAAATCAGACAATATTGTTAAAGTCATACAATGTACGTCACTCAATATTAACTTATTGTTTATTGAACTGTTGTATTAATTTAATATCACATTTGCAAACTCCCTTAATAATCTTTAAAAGCTGTCACTCACTTCAGTTCATCGCGATCTCACAAAGTTGCATTATAATCAACGAAGCTCTCTACACTGCACAACGAATCTCTTATTTACACCGTCTACACTTTGTTTGTTATAACGAAAGGATTTGTGAGCTTGCATAACTCAGCAATGAACAAAACTCCAGTATTTTGAGCAGTGAGTGGATTCTGATTAACATTGCATGAATCAACATATGTCTGCGATACATTACTCAACGCTGCAAAAACACGCAAGTAGACATCTTTGAAGCTCCCATAAGCGCAAACACAAATATGCTGACCGGGTTAGTCGCACAGGTGCTCCTAAATATTTTTTGATAGTCGCACGCAGTACTTTTCAGTCACAAATGCAATGCCATTTTTTTATTAAGAGAAACAATGAAAATATTTTTTTCTAGTAAATCAACATTATATAACAAATGCCGTTGATTGACCTTAACTTGCAAATAATTTTGAAAACACAGCAAGCAAACCTTCCTCACACATCAAGGCTTTTAAATTCAAACGCATGAACAACTTATTTTCTTTGTCTCAGCTTGTGTCCTTCACTGATCTGGAACAGGTGGGATCACTCACGGCACAGATGTTCACCTTTCATTAAAAGGTATGTAAATTAGCTAAACGGGACAGGTATGAGGGACAATCAGAGCCCTCAGGCACAGTCAGGGTAAAAAACAGGCAGAGGCCAGCTAGACCAAGCCAAGTGGTTTATTGGTTGGTCTGTAATGGTAATGAAGATGCATGCGGAGCACTCGTGGAAGCCACAGACCTGGCAGAGGCTCAGGATGTGCCTGCAAATAATTAGATAAGCAATGAACCTCTGCCGGATGCAACACCTCCCTAAAAGCAAAGCTGGCGTGGCCCCCAACAAGATATCCAAATGAGAGCCTGCTCATTTAAATCAGACATGGAAGCAGGTCTAACCAAGTCAGTCTAATTTACAAGGTCAAAACATGCATGGGAGAAGATTTATTAGTGAAAAGACACACAGGGCACGTTTAGTTAAAATAAAGCTACAGTCTTCAAGTCAGCATGAAATGGTAATTCGCCTTATTTTTTATAAATGCATGTTATTAATCTTATTATGAACAAAATATCCAAATGTGTCTTTTTTTACTTTGTAACCATTTTTTGACATAACTCAAAATTCTGCTGAAAGACTTCATCCTCAAAAACCCCACCTCTCTTGCAAGCGCACATTCAGATCTGCCTCCATTCAATCAACCACTTCTATTATATCACACCTTTAAAAAGACAGTTCACCTAAAAATTTTAATTCTGTCATCATTTACACTCATGTCGTTCCAAACCAGTATGAAATCACAGACATCATTCAAAATATCTTGTTTTATGTCCTGCAGAAGAAAGTAAGTCATACAAGCTTGGAACAACATGATGCCTTTTAATTTCTGGGTACTTTTCATTACTGTTTTACAAATTCAGTCAATCTTCTCATTTCACATGCTGTTTTTGGAATACTATATACTAGGGAAGTAGGCACATTCGGGAACAGGGACTGGTACAATACAATTGACTAACATGACTTCAGTTGGACCGAAGTGTATAAGACTTGAAAGTCTGGTAGTGTGCGGCCCTCAGTCATTTATTGCATAATGCCCAGATTTCTCTGTAACCATTAACAAAGTTGCTTTAGTGTAGATTTTAAAAGTAGTGTAGTTTATTCCAGCATTTAGGTAGTATGACTGAATTCCAACTGCATTTATATGCACTTAAAGGCCTTTCATGGTTAAAATGAAATAATTACAATAATTAAATTAACCTTGAGAGTCTAGAGAATTTATAGGAGAGAAAAAAAAAAAACTCAAGTTTTTATCTTCAGTCTTTGAAATGACAGGGGTAAAATTCTCTAAGGAGTCTGTGGTTGCATATGCATGAAAGGTAACATTAGGCTGAAAGACAAGGGACCGCAGTCAGCAGTTTCTGAGCACCGTCTGCCCTCCACTGCATGTTAATTAACATGTAATCGATGCTTCGGAGCTTTACAAAGCCACGAGAATGATTACACTGTTGCATTCTCGATTTAGTTTGAAATGTGGTGCATGTGAAATGTGGAAATGTGGTTTTGACTAAATTGTATGGGTTAAATTATACATTGTGGCATCAATAAAGGCAATTTAGCTCAAGCATCACAACTATACAGTGTGTCTGAGCAGGCACATGATCGCCCTAAAAAAAAGGAATGCCATTTTCAATAAACACTTTCAATCAGGCTACAAGAGCCATGTACAAGCTGACAAATCTAGCTGGGCTTCAGTGACTCAAGTCCACCGCTGCAGTCGATTTCTGTCAGTCAGAGTGGACGGTGACTTCCTGTGGCTCAATTTCATTTCTGGTGACTCAGGTGCCTTGTAGGCCAAACTGAAGCTGTGGAGCAAATAAAGTGAACATCGGCTGGCAGTTACAAATGTTAAACAGACTAAAACATCTGGTGAGAATAATCTACCAGCTCACCAATCACACACTTAGCATTGTACTGATGTAGTTTTCCCACCGGCAGTTTTTTAGGGAAAATGCCTACTAGATCAGTAAAACATTGAATATCTCAAAGGAATAGTTCACCCAAAAATAAGAAAGCAGTTTTATGGATAGAAGACAGAGGACTCTTATTTCAGCCGGAACCAGCGATTTGAACCTAAAAACATCTCAATGATTAATTTTTCTCTTACAAACACCCAGCTTTTCACTTCACAAGACGTTACCTGATGGATTGGAGTCGTGTGGATTACTTGTGGATTATTGCGATTTTATCAGCTGTTTGAGCTCTCATTCTGACGGCACCCATTCACTGCAGAGGATCTATTGGTGAGCAAGCAATGCTAAATTTCTCAAAATCTGTTCCGATGAAGAAACAAACTCATCTACATCTTGGATGGCCTGAGGGTGAGTATTTTAGGTGAACTTTTCCTTTAAGTCCCAATGAATGTATCACTTTTTGTGATATGAAATAAAGATGTTTTTACTTTAGGGTTCGGTAGCAAAGTGCGTTGAGTGCAAGGTGTGCATGTAGCTTCCCATGGCATGAAAGTAGCTTTTAATCAGCAGCATTGTAAAGTCTTTCACTGACATGATGATACATCACTGGAGGCTATTCAAAAACCTGAGCTCATTAAAATTAAATGGCTGTAATTTGATTGGTCTGTTGGTCTCTCTGAGATGCCGAGGCAGCAAACGGCCTGAAAGCACTTGGCTAAGAAATCCTTATCTTCAGCACGTTCATGCCCTCTGGCAATATTCACAGTGTTTTCCCATTAGTGTATACGTCTCGATATGTGAAGAACCGGGCCCTTACATATCGTCTAAACAACTCTGACTGCTCAGCGCTCATAGACGATCTTTGTTTAATCTATGTGGGAAACATGCTACGATATTTCAAACACAAGCTGACAGAGCAGATGTGTCTGCCGTAGACACGAAGCGGATGTTCATTCCCGGGATGTGTTATTGGTTTCCACGAACAGTGACGGTGAGAAAAAAAAAATCTGTTGTACTATACAGGATTACCATTCAAAATGACTACAAATATACAATACCATAAATCTATACTACTTTGTTAAAACAGAAAATTAAAACACTAAAAACTATAATAAATACTTAGCATTCAACAAGTAAATTTAGGCATCTCAAGATAATGGACCATATAAAGGATGAATAAATATTTATTGTATTCCTAAATCTTCTATAGATCATAGAGAAAAATTAAGTCCCCACTAAATTATAGGAAAACTGAACTTAATGGTTATTTGGGTACAGTTTAATATAGAATTTACACATTTCAAAATATCAAAAGCTTTAAATAAATGCTAGATTATTTAAAGGAGACATATTATGCCCCTTTTTACAATATGTAATATAAGTCTCAGGTGTCCCCAGAATGCATCTGTGACGTTTCAGCTCAAAATACCCCACAGATCATTTATTATATCATTTTGAAAATGCCTATTTTGAGTGGAATCAGAAACAGGCTGTTTTCGTGCGTTGTCTTTTTAAATGCAAATTAGCTGCTGCTCCCCACCCCCTTTTCCAGAATAGAGCTGCGCCATTACAGCTCGTACCTGCTAAAAACATCTGTTTTGGTTCTGATTATCATGTTTTTTTGACTGAAATCATGCGTTTTAAACCATAT